>NC_141048.1:48197344-48732344 GCF_041138505.1 Cibotium barometz | reverse complement strand
GAAGTGTCTTAACAAGAAGTCAAAACTAGCATTACATATTTCCAAATCAAATGCTTTAGTGAAGATAAAACCAAAAGACAATGTATTTTTCTATGAACTGTCTCAAAAACTTGATTAGTCTTATCCAAAGTCCACCCAAACAAGAACTTTTAAGAACTATTAGTAAAGTGTCTCTACATTAGAATTTAATAAAAAACAACAAGACCAACACTCAAAAGGACACTTAAAAGGAGGCGATTCTACTAATTGAATATGACATTCACCAAGACTAACACTCAAAAGGACACTCAAAAGCAAGGGATTCTACTAATTGAAGATGACATTTATCTCCCAATTTGAAAAGTAATAACACCCCTAGGTAACGACATTAGTGGTAACATCAAGAAGCTCACAACAATAAACTTGTTTCATTGATCCATGTACAAGAGATATATACTTTAGATGCCTTGCTAAAATATGGCATTGTTTGATGTAATAATTTATAGTGTGAATGAATAAACACCCTCAGCTATTTGGATATAATGGTCGAGGGTACAACCAACTACATCATCCTCTCTCATAAAAAAATGATATAAATTGTGTGTGCAAGCCTTAAGGTTGCTATAATAACCTTAATTTTATTGGACATCAGTAAGGGCCACAAGCTAGTCAAGTAAAACATTAGGATCAAAGGTTAACTTGATCGATGTTGGTTACATAAAACACTAATCCATTGATATGGATTTGAGGATAAGTTGGACACCATATTTCGGTCTCATAGTGATGGCGATTTGGGGGGCATGACGATAGTTGGGAGAAAGATCGAAACGAAAACGTTGGAGGATAAGAGATAGGATAACCTTGGCCTCCATGATGGCAAAGTTTTGGCCAATACAGATACGGGGTCCAATGCCAAAGGGCATGAAGGCATATGGGTGCTTACATGCTTGCGAAACCCCATTTGCAAACCTCTCTGGGTGAAACTCGTCTGCATCCTCGCCCCATACCTTTTTATCTCTATGTATGAAAAGGCATGAAATGGTCACCCCCATTCCATGTGGCAACCATTGGCCACCATCCACCTTCACCTTTTCAACATTGTTCAATGTCTCACGTCGACCATATATTGGCGCAGGAGGGTACAACCTTAGTGATTCATTCAATATCATCCCCATCTGCACATATAATAACAAACATCATCAATGAAAAGTAATATTTGAAGTTTAGCAAGAGAGACAATGAGGACATACAAATGTAGGTTAGTCATCGTAATTAGTTCAAGGCTACTTTCAGTTATGAATATAATAAGGAATCTTTGGCATTAAAGCTTGATCTTTTGACTTGATTTGGGTGTAAATCAAAGACTAACTTATATTAAAGAATGTGCATCATGATGATCACCTATATTATAGACTATTTTAGTGTAAGTTATAGACTATCTTATATTAGGGAATTTGCACTATAATGATCACCTCGAGAGCTTGAGAAAATCAATAGGTTTTACCCATGTAGGTTAATAATACTAAAAGCAAACATAATGCAATCACTTAAGACAAATTATTTATTAAGAGGGATTTATGAAGGCTTGGACCCCTCAAACTAAAAAACAAAACCAACAATTAATAAGAAAGCTCTTACAATTTTGAGCTTGTTTAGTTGGGATGCCTTAGGTTCACCCTTGTATCCACATACTTCCAAGACTTCTTCTCTCGCTTTATCTTGCCACTCTTGGTTAAGGGATAATAAAACCATGGTCCATGCAAGTAAGTTTGCAGTAGTCTCATGGCCAGCAAAGAAGAAGGTTTTGCATTCATCTATCACTTGTTGTGTGGTGAGACGAGCTTGCTTCCTATTAAGCTTGGCCTCTTGCTCCTCTGCAGCCAAAATCAATCCCAACAAATCAGTCCCATAAGTAGAGTGGGATCCTGATTTTGTATTGGCTATAGCCTTTCTCCTCAATTGTATAATCTCAAAAAGTTCTTTGTTATTTCTCTTCTCCATCTCCTTTATCTCACGATTTGTGCCAGTGGGAAGGTACCTATCATCATCCCCGTTAAATAAAAACAAAACATTAATATAATATTATATTGATAAAGTAATAGATTAGCTAAAAAAACATTTATATCTAATTGTTTAATGATGAGTACGAACAAGTGTGTCATTTAGTAGTTAACAATCTAAATCTATGTATAAGCATCAAGTCCACTAACTAGACGCAATAAACTCTATAAGCACTACTAATGAATGGAACATTTAGTAGCTAAGAGCAACATATATATCCACGAAGTGGTTTAAATGTGACAAAATTAGTGCAAAATTTTGGTACAAACTCCATAAGGTTAATGGAGTGCTAGTATCTAAAAAACTTACTGATAGAAGGGTGGTTGCAAGATGAGGGTACTCACTTTCGTTCACTCTCTCCAAAATTGGGACATCCATCCATCTCGGGCGGAGTACCTCGATCGTGATAGTGCCGCCAATCAAAAGACGACACGTGGCTCCCGAGCCTAAATCGACATATCTCGATCGAGATGCCAACTAATGCCACGCTAGCAGGTCCGGCTTTCCAGGCGTCATCCATGTCACCAATACATGTCACCGCCACCACAATATCTCGATCGAGATATCTATGCCACTCGGATCCACATCAGGGCCACGCTGTATCCCCGTAGGCATATTTGACTAGCACATCTCCATCGTCCACGTATCTCGAACGAGAAATATACATCCAATCGCGACCATTCATTGTTCGAGGTAATCGGATACAATCTCCACCGTCCCCATATCTCGATCGAGATACTGAGTTCAAATCTCAGCCGTCCAAATATCTCGATCGTGATATAGAGATTCAATCTGCACCGTCCGAATATCTCGATCGAGATACGTAGATGCAATATCCACCGTCCAATTATCTCGATCGAGATAAGGAAACGCAATCTATACCGTCCATTTACGTACGCTGGAAGATGCGATCTCGGCCGTTTAAATATCTCGATCGAGGTATATAATGAATCTTGACCGTCGAGATACCTTTTCGTGGTAATGCCTCTAAATCGTGGCCGTCCAATTACCTCGATCGAGATATTAATATCAAATCTCAGCCGTCGATCCTTCCCCAACCCTAGAATTAGGTGTGTATCTTGGCCGTATGTTGCACTAACCCTAATATCCAGAGCGTTAATCTTGCAAACCCTAAATTGCATGATGTTACCGAACCTCGATCGAGGTTATAAAACCGGAAAACTTTTTTTTTTGGCTCATTTTCACAAGTCGTTTTCACTCCCTTGCTCTCTCTTGATTTGGATTAGTGTTAGTGAGCCCATTAGCTTTGTTTTTAGCTTCATTAGTGCTACTTAGCACTAAGCATTAGACCTTTCACATTAGACATTTCACATTAGACCCTTCACATTGGACCCTTCACATTGGGCTTAGGTTTTAGCATGGAGGGCCACGAGGAGGGCCACGAGGAGGGCCGCTCATCTATTGCGGACCTCATCGCGGAGATAGACCGTGAGCTAGCGGCTATCCGTAGGAGTGCTAGAGACACTCCGTCTACATTACATATCGTGGCAGACTTGGAGGCGATGCTTGCGTCCCTTCGTAGCCTTCACGATATTGTTTATGTAGATGAGTGGATAGCCCACCATCGCGCTGCTCCGGTGTCACATGGCCTGACATATCGTCAGGTCTGTGATCTTGCTCCTATTAGGGATGGGGCTTTCCTAGATCTTTTCCTCGATAGTCGTGGGATGAGGCCCGGGGCGGGGAAGCCCCTCACTATTTCGCGGTGTTCGCATCCTCGTATGGCGGCACATATCTATAGTCGATATGTTGCCGCATATGGGAGGATGCCGAACAACCGCCAGATCCCCATATACTTCGCAAAGCAGTTATATGCGGAGTTTGTCTTAGGGGAGGAGGTTGATTACACCAGCCATCGTCCGGGTGGTGGTGCTGGCCGAGGCCGTCTCCAGGACCAGGGTAGGCGGCCTCCACCAGCACTTCGTGTAGCACCTGCCGCCACAGATCCTTCCTTTGTGCCATTGTCGACAGTAGAGGCTCTTGGCACGCAGGTCGGCATTGACGTACGGAGTACCACGGAGAGCATCCAGCACGTGGTGCGCCTATTCTCACGAGCTATACCGACGACAGATGTGGAGGTATTTACATATAGATTACGTCTTAAGTTTTTTTGGTCATTTATCTTCATGTTTATATGTACTTTTCTATATTTTTACATGAGCAGCATGGTTGATTGTGTCACGCAGGTTCCCACACCTGCCACTCAGAGGCTCACTCAGGAGTTGGTAGAGGCGAGAGCGGAGATAGACCGCCTCCGAGCTGCATTACAGATGGCAGAGGCAGCTACTGCAGAGGCACAGCATCTGAGAGAGTCCGACATCCAGCAGGTAGGTTTCTCTTGCACGTTTAAGTTACAAATTTCTTTAAGTAATACCTAATGAGAGACTAACCAAATATTTTAATGCTTTACTTTTTTGCGTAGGCTCGGACCGAGGTAGAGAGCTCCAGAGCTGAGGCACAGCATCATCAGATCATGGAGCAGATTGCCCAGCACAGGGCAGAGCAGCTGATGCTGCATGTTCGAGAGTATCGTAGATCATCCGATGTGACAGTGCCTTACCTACCGTTATATCCACGGCCTATCACAGAGGTTTTTCGACGACCTCTCCCTCAGGATGCACCTCCCTTCCTACGGGATGCGTGCTGCTGTTTATGCATCGAGGACATTGACAGTACAGGAGGATATGCCCTAGGATGTGGACATATTTTCCACTTGTCTTGCATCACCCAGGAGCTCGTCCGGTTCTCAGCATGCCCATCCTGCCGTGCACGCGTCGACTTAGCGACGTACAGGGTATTGGGCATCGATGATCTTCACCCAGGCCTTGTACGAGTAGATGCCAGGACTGGGAGGCCTGTCGACTTTACATCAGCTATGGACTTGGGACTCGACGCCTTCGACGATAGAGCCCAGGAGCCTGAGGTGCCTCCTGAGATAGAGTGGAGCTCACATGAGTTCGACGCTTACCAGAGAGTGCTACATGAGAGCCAGGTGACAGCATTTGAGCGCGTGGGTGGTGCTGGCCCTAGTGGCACAGCGGGTGATGGTGCTAGCAGCAGTGCTGCTTCTCATGAGCAGCGTGTCCTTACAGCAGAGGAGCTTACACGAGCAGAGTGGCAGACACGCACCATTGCAGATTATAGATTTTGGGTGTACAGACAGAGGCGTCTTGCATTAGCACGACGCAGAGAGAGAGAGAGGGCCATAGCAGCTTTTGGGACTCGTGAGCTCCCGAGTATACCGGCACCAGCTCACGATCCTTCCTTTGAGGCAGACCTCCCCGCAGACATTCGACGACCCCCGCAGCCGGCACAGCCGCCTCGACGTGCACAGCAGCCTCGACGCGCACGTCGACCGGCAGTTAGAGATGACGATTTTGATTGGGTTGCTGTTGATAGTGACTAAACTCAGACTAGCTGGGTTAGCTCACTTACATTGTACTTAGATTTTTGGGCAGTGACTAACCTCAGGCTAGCTGGGGTAGCTCATTTTCATTCTGATGTACTTATTTGATGTTTATATCATTATGAGTTTTCTCATTATTGAGTATCATTACATTTTAGTTGATGTTCTTGATTTTATTATATTTCTTAACACTTTTGCTATCATATTGTTTGTTGAAAATCTCCATGCCATCGTACCCAAACATGCTCCGATGGGGACCAAACTTTGCAAGCGTGTGGGGGTGGGCCCCCCCCACATGCTTGCAAAGTTTGGTCCCCATCGGAGCATGTTTGGGTTGGCAATGGGCGCCCAGTGTGGTTTTTTCAAGTCTCTTGGTGCTTAAGAGGCCATGGAAAATCCGGGCCTTCCCCATACCATCGTACCCAAACATGCTCCGATGGGGACCAAACTTTGCAAGCGTGTGGGGGTGGGCCCCCCCCACATGCTTGCAAAGTTTGGTCACAATCAAAGCATGTTTGGGTTGGCAATCGGCGCCCAGTGCGGGTTTTTCAAGTCTCTTGGTGCTTAAGAGGCCATGGAAAATCCGGGCCTTCCCCATACCGTCGTACCCAAACATGCTCCGATGGGGACCAAACTTTGCAAGCATGTGGGGGTGGGCCCCCCCCACATGCTTGCAAAGTTTGGTCCCCATCGGAGCATGTTTGGGTTGGCAATGGGCGCCCAGTGCGGTTTTTTCAAGTCTCTTGGTGCTTAAGAGGCCATGGAAAATCCGGGCCTTCCCCATACCATCGTACCCAAACATGCTCCGATGGGGACCAAACTTTGCAAGCATGTGGGGGGGGCCCACCCCCACACGCTTTCAAAGTTTGGTCCGCATCGGAGCATGTTTGGATTGGCAATGGGCGCCCAGTGCGGTTTTTTCAAGTCTCTTGGTGCTTAAGAGGCCATGGAAAATCCGGGCCTTCCCCATACCATCGTACCCAAACATGCTCCGATGGGGACCAAACTTTGCAAGCGTGTGGGGGTGGGCCCCCCCCACATGCTTGCAAAGTTTGGTCCCCATCGGAGCATGTTTGGGTTGGCAATGGGCGCCCAGTGCGGGTTTTTCAAGTCTCTTGGTGCTTAAGAGGCCATGGAAAATCCGGGCCTTCCCCATACCATCGTACCCAAACATGCTCCGATGGGGACCAAACTTTGCAAGCATGTGGGGGTGGGCCCCCCCCACATGCTTGCAAAGTTTGGTCCCCATCGGAGCATGTTTGGGTTGGCAATGGGCGCCCAGTGCGGGTTTTTCAAGTCTCTTGGTGCTTAAGAGGCCATGGAAAATCCGGGCCTTCCCTATACCATCGTACCCAAACATGCTCCGATGGGGACCAAACTTTGCAAGCATGTGGGGGTGGGCCCCCCCCACATGCTTGCAAAGTTTGGTCCCCATCGGAGCATGTTTGGGTTGGCAATGGGCGCCCAGTGCGGTTTTTTCAAGTCTCTTGGTGCTTAAGAGGCCATGGAAAATCCGGGCCTTCCCCATACCATCGTACCCAAACATGCTCCGATGGGGACCAAACTTTGCAAGCATGTGGGGGGGGCCCACCCCCACACGCTTTCAAAGTTTGGTCCGCATCGGAGCATGTTTGGATTGGCAATGGGTGCCCAGTGCGGTTTTTTCAAGTCTCTTGGTGCTTAAGAGGCCATGGAAAATCCGGGCCTTCCCCATACCATCGTACCCAAACATGCTCCGATGGGGACCAAACTTTGCAAGCGTGTGGGGGTGGGCCCCCCCCACATGCTTGCAAAGTTTGGTCCGCATCGGAGCATGTTTGGGTTGGCAATGGGCGCCCAGTGCGGTTTTTTCAAGTCTCTTGGTGCTTAAGAGGCCATGGAAAATCCGGGCCTTCCCCATACCATCGTACCCAAACATGCTCCGATGGGGACCAAACTTTGCAAGCGTGTGGGGGTGGGCCCCCCCCACATGCTTGCAAAGTTTGGTCCCCATCGGAGCATGTTTGGGTTGGCAATGGGCGCCCAGTGCGGGTTTTTCAAGTCTCTTGGTGCTTAAGAGGCCATGGAAAATCCGGGCCTTCCCCATACCATCGTACCCAAACATGCTCCGATGGGGACCAAACTTTGCAAGCATGTGGGGGTGGGCCCCCCCCACATGCTTGCAAAGTTTGGTCCCCATCGGAGCATGTTTGGGTTGGCAATGGGCGCCCAGTGCGGGTTTTTCAAGTCTCTTGGTGCTTAAGAGGCCATGGAAAATCCGGGCCTTCCCTATACCATCGTACTCAAACATGCTCCGATGGGGACCAAACTTTGCAAGCGTGTGGGGGTGGGCCCCCCCCACATGCTTGCAAAGTTTGGTCCCCATCGGAGCATGTTTGGGTTGGCAATGGGCGCCCAGTGCGGGTTTTTCAAGTCTCTTGGTGCTTAAGAGGCCATGGAAAATCCGGGCCTTCCCCATACCATCGTACCCAAACATGCTCCGATGGGGACCAAACTTTGCAAGCATGTGGGGGTGGGCCCCCCCCACATGCTTGCAAAGTTTGGTCCCCATCGGAGCATGTTTGGGTTGGCAATGGGCGCCCAGTGCGGGTTTTTCAAGTCTCTTGGTGCTTAAGAGGCCATGGAAAATCCGGGCCTTCCCCATACCATCGTACTCAAACATGCTCCGATGGGGACCAAACTTTGCAAGCGTGTGGGGGTGGGCCCCCCCCACATGCTTGCAAAGTTTGGTCCCCATCGGAGCATGTTTGGGTTGGCAATGGGCGCCCAGTGCGGTTTTTTCAAGTCTCTTGGTGCTTAAGAGGCCATGGAAAATCCGGGCCTTCCCCATACCATCGTACTCAAACATGCTCCGATGGGGACCAAACTTTGCAAGCGTGTGGGGGTGGGCCCCCCCCACATGCTTGCAAAGTTTGGTCCCCATCGGAGCATGTTTGGGTTGGCAATGGGCGCCCAGTGCGGTTTTTTCAAGTCTCTTGGTGCTTAAGAGGCCATGGAAAATCCGGGCCTTCCCCATACCATCGTACCCAAACATGCTCCGATGGGGACCAAACTTTGCAAGCGTGTGGGGGTGGGCCCCCCCCACATTCTTGCAAAGTTTGGTCCCCATCGGAGCATGTTTGGGTACGATGGTATGGGGAAGGCCCGGATTTTCCATGGCCTCTTAAGCACCAAGAGACTTGAAAAACCCGCACTGGGCGCCCATTGCCAACCCAAACATGCTCCGATGGGGACCAAACTTTGCAAGCATGTGGGGGGGGCCCACCCCCACACGCTTGCAAAGTTTGGTCCCCATCGGAGCATGTTTGGGTACGATGGTATGGGGAAGGCCCGGATTTTCCATGGCCTCTTAAGCACCAAGAGACTTGAAAAACCCGCACTGGGCGCCCATTGCCAATCCAAACATGCTCCGATGGGGACCAAACTTTGCAAGCGTGTGGGGGTGGGCCCCCCCCACATGGAGATTTTCAACAAACAATATGATAGCCAAAGTGTTAAAAAATATAATAAAATCAAGAACATCAACTAAAATGTAATGATACTCAATAATGAGAAAACTCATAATGATATAAACATCAAATAAGTACATCAGAATGAAAATGAGCTACCCCAGCTAGTCTGAGGTTAGTCACTGCCCAAAAATCTAAGTACAATGTAAGTGAGCTAACCCAGCTAGTCTGAGTTTAGTCACTATCAAGATAGAGATCTAGTCAGCAGCACCCTCTCTAGCTCTCAACTGCTCTAGAATGCTCTCATGGTCATCCACTCGAAGCCGAAAACGAGGGTGAGAACTGTGTTTTCGGCTCTGTACTCGAACAAGAGTGAGCCTGGTAGCAACCACTAGATGAGAGAACTGAAATGCCTCTAACTCCCACTTCCACTGCTGGAACTCAAGACTCCCCCGATGAAGTCGAATCTGCTGGTAGAACCGGCCTGCCACAATCATGCTATGGGCGTCATAAGAAAACCCATGATCATCCACTGTATCCTGGTCAAGCATGCACTTTGGCCTAGTGCAACTCATCAGATAGTAGTCTACTCCCTCGCTGTTTCCCTCACTGGCAATAACAGCAAATACATCACCCTCCTGTAGCAAATCTGTCAGGTCATCATAACTGACCATGAACGCAGGACCTGTGTGCTCAACAGACACCACTGGATGTGAAGGATGCTCGGGGGAGAGGAATGTCTGTATCCATGCATCTGCCCATCCTCTCGAGGCACAATGTGACCAATCGCCATCCATACATGCTCCACAGAAGCATGCAAACCGTCGTGTGTAAATCGTGGGGGCCGCCATGCACGTGCTCCTGATGGAATGTAAGCCCAAGGTGCCAGGTACTGTGTCACAATCATGGGAGGCTCTGCGGTCAATCGTGCCACCATCCACATGCCAAAAAAATCTCCTAACAATCCGAGCATCACGTCTGGGGTACGATGATGCTGCACTCCCACACAAATGTTGGGAGCACCACTCGACTACGTGGCCCGCATCTCTGAACCGCTGAGCATCCTGTCGCAGCTGATGACGCCTCAAGGCACGTTTCACACACGCGCCTGCACCATCATGCTCACCCTTCCCGTGACCAGTCTCAAAGAATGACCAAATCACTGGGATACTAGACTGCACATGCCACCTATAAATCCATAAAAGATAGTCTTAGTTATTGTTTTCTTTAAGATGTTCTAGTGAATTTAGTTTAATTGAAAATGTAAGAAAGCCATAAGTACAACCTGTAGAGCCAATAGAATTGACGTGATGACTTGAACTGTGCGCCACAACCATCCGACCAAACCCATCGCTGGACATGTCTGATCCCACAATCTCCTAAAAAATCGTCATGGAGACGAAAGCAGTGTTGCACAAAATGTGCATCATGTGAACGATCATCACTGATATAGAAATGATACTCTCGAATAATGACACGGGTCTCGGGGGTACTCGCTATCCCATCTACATGAGCCTCTGCATGTCGATAGCTAATGTGGACCAAAATAGCAACCTGGTGAGGGAAGCAATACATACGTTTAGGACACAAAAAATCAATTAAGTAATGAAGCTCAAACATAAAACAAATAGTACAAAATATAACCATTACCTGCTCTGAGAAGTAATACTCAGATTGTATCTCCTGAAAAGGTGTGAAAGTGTAGTTCTCTGCAAAATCAATCACAGAGACGACCACACCAATAGGAAACTCTGCTAGGCATGCTCGGAACTGACGATCCTGCCACTTGGCACAATGACTGTGCCGTATGTAGGGGTAGATCTGCTCCCTAAATGTGGCTGTGAAGTGACAACGTGGTGTATGTTTGTCCACGAGCTGCAACTTCCTGGACTGTCCACCACTCTGGAGCTGGTGTGTCACATACTCATAACGTTGCCATGCCACTATCTCTTGGTCACTTGCATCAAGATCTACCATCTGTAGATGTGCAAGTGAACCACATGATGTGCAATTGCTCTCCACACAAGGCATCCTATGGAACTGGGCATCCTCCGTGCGTGCACACAAAAGAGAGTGGATGAAATCACGTGGACTACGAGGCAACTCTCTATGCCCACTAAGAGAACGGAACACATCATAAAAAAGATTGAACTCAACATGGTAGCGACAACAACATGTGTCACGCTGACGTGAGTACCTCACAAACCAAGGCTTACACCCCTCAAATGACCTTTGCCCAATTTTAAGCTCTGGATACGAAGCTACAAACTGAGAATACAACTCAGTTTGGGACATTTCAAGAAAGCAAGCACCGTGCTCAATGAACACTCCTCTTGTCACTCTCTTACGCAAAGCTTTCTTGAAAACTGGCGATGCACGACAATTCTCCTCCCAAAAACTTTCTATCAAGGTTCTAGTGGTTTCATCTAGTAGGCGATCATGCCTAGCTACACGACCACTACTCGCCCACATAGCACCAACCTCATTGGCATCTAAACTTTGTCGCCTAATAGACCCAACTCTAAGTGCGTGTGGTGCTATGGAAAGGATGCGAGATGTGGCACTAACCTTACCCTTCATTTGGGAGCTACTTATGGCTGCCACAATAGCCCGTCGAGCAGCCAAAGCGTCCGCAGAGTTCCTCTTCTTGTTAACTATATAGGAATGACGAACACTTTGTAGCACCGCCATGCCAGCTCTCCTCTCTCTTCGACCTCCAATGTCGGAAAGCGCCCTGCAGTTGGCCATGTTGGGCAGATCAATCAAAGCATCAAGCACACATGCCTGTGATGAAGATGTGAGGTCTTTGAAATAGGATTGGAAGATTGCATGGGCACGACGATGTGCCCCTGACTTTGATAGTTCTTTCCTATCCACACGAAGGGCGCCCAAAGGAGGGGGGGTGGGTTCTTGTAGAAGAGAGGACTCAAGAAGGGCGGGTTCATGTGGATTATCTAAAGTAAGGGGTAGTGGGGGGGAAGAGGGCGAAGGGAGAGGAAGTGGAAGAGGAGGAGCAAGGCTTGGATCATCGCCAACGGAAGGTGTTGCTCGTTGACGTGCTCTCCACTCTCTCTTTCTCTCACGAGCTACCCTTCTCCTCTCCTCCTCTTGAACTTGGTGGATGGGGGGGAGTCTAGTCCTATCACGTTTCCGACTCCTACGGCTTTGAGAACCCATTCTCAAGGAAGCTAAGAGAGAAAATATTATAAGGGCTCAATGATGGGATAGTACTACAGATAAGTGTGGGATAGTACTAGAGATGTGTGATTATATAGGAAAAATAGGTTATCCACTTCAAATCTCACTGGATTTCCTATCTAAGATTGATTGGATAACTAAGATAAACATAAAGATATTTAAAGATAAACTATTATCCACTTAAAAATTAATATTATTTATAATATTTATTAACAAGTCTAAATATTTATCATTACCAGATATATAAATATATATAAATATATCTTTAAAGAAATCTTTTATTTTATAATTATATAACTGCTTTTTTTAAATAAAGTATTTTTTTCATATTTTATTCAAAGGTTTATTCTACATAAAAAATTTTCAAGAAATATAAAAATAAAAAATTTATTTTTTTAAAATTAATAATATGATCTTTAATAATATTTTTATTGATCTAATCCCAAAATATAATCCTTTTAAATTAGTGATTTTAAATTCTTTTATTTAATAAGTTACATATATTTTATTATTTAAATTTCTATATTCTATTTCTCTAAATTACTAAATTAACTTTTCCAAAAATATGTTTTTGAAAAAAGAGGGGAGGTGGGAAGGAGATGCCACGTGTCACAAGCGTGCATGACACGTGGCATTCTCTTGACATGTGGCACTATTATGGTTGATGTGGCAATTCCATGATGTGGCATGCCATGTCACCATGTGCGAGGTGGCATGCAAAGGTGGCAAGATGATGTGGCATTAATGATGACTAGGATGATGAGGTGGGGAGTCAACTAGGTTGACCATGTTGACATGGAAGGTGGAGGTGGCAAGCTGAGGTGGCAAGCTGCTTATGTGGATCCTCTCGATGCTCACGTGGACATAAAGTGGCATGCATGTATAAGGTTTGGGCCTACCCAAGCCTCACACATGGAATGAAACCTAAGCTGTGAAGTTTACCAAGCCTAGATTTCCAAACCTAACTAGGATTGGTTTTAGACTTGAAAAGGGGAGAGTGGACACAATATGGGAATTTTCACTTGGGAGGATTGAAAATGGACCTTCCCATACTCAAATCAAGCCAAATTTTTTTTGATAAATTCAAGGCAACAAGAGTATTGATCCCATGAGTTTTTAGATTGAAAGATTCAATATTTAATTTTCTAGAATTAAATTACTATTGATTTAATGGGCCTCTGACAGTCATAATAAATTTTCCAAAGTAAATCTACAAAAATCAAACCGTTAGATTTGTAATTTTATCTTATACCCACATTATACTAATCTTTCCCAATCTAATCATCACTAGATCCATACAATTTGAGCATTTTAAATGGTAGATGTGGTGGGAGGATAAAATAGTATGTTTTTTAACAATTCTAATATCTTTTAAATAATATAGAAAATAGTAGAACACATCAAAAATTACTCGATAAATCAAGTTAAGCTCTATGTTATTTGTATTTGTGAAATGCAAAGTGGGAACATCGTATGAGTAATAATGTAAAAGTTATAGGCAATTTACTCACATTCACTATACCTGTCTAAACCTAGGACAGGGCCTGTATACAAACTTGGTTCCCAAAGAAAAGGGGATTTGCAATTATTGGATATTCGATCAGATTATAGTTTTAGGTGCCCAACTTTGCATATGATGTTTCATTAGAAGACCTTGAAGTGAAACTCCTTGGCTAACTATGAGAGATTGGCTATTCTTCTTGAAAAAATGCCTGTTTTTCAGCTAAAGCCAAGGGCGCCCACGCCATGAAACTAGATAACCTCATCTTGCAACCACCCAGAATGGGATGAGACTATTTCGGATAAAGAGGTTGTTTAGGAGATCAAGGAGACGCTCTTGCCTCTCAAACACCTCTTTGCCTTTGAGGTAGCTTGACCCAAATGAGCTGCGTGCCAAAATGTCAGCTGTCACATGCTTGATGTCATGTGCCACTTCCAACTCTGCCATGCGTCCTTGCTGGTTATTCACTAGTCTCTCCCACCCTTCCACCATCTCTAATGAGCTCGTCACCATGTCACCCACCACCTCCTACCACACAATAAAGATATAAAAGCTTTCAATAATTTAGTGTTATTTGTAATAGAAATTCGTACTCAATAATTAAAAATTGTAATAAATTTAGTAATCAATAATAAATAAATAATAATAGTACTAAAAACAACTTGATAATAATTTTAATTGACTTAAGTCTCATGAGATAATTTTTATTGACTTACGTAATGAGAACCTCGATTTATTTTTCATTGTATGCATGTTCTTTTTCTCGAGTTACTTTGGGGTGTGTGTGTGTGTGAGGGAGAGAGAGAGAGAGAAGAGAGACAGAGCTCACGTAAGCACACACAAGATCTCTCAATTGGGACTTGAACCTAGGATCTCTCAACAAGATCTCTCAATTGGGACTTGAGCCTAGGAGCTCTCAATTGAGAGCGTGATGCATTAACCACTATGCTAGAGAGGGCTTAAATCTTATCTATATGTGGCTAATAAGTTTCTAATTTAAAGACATACTAGTACTTAGACTATCCTATCTTAATTGAAATACATCCTTGACTATGCTATCCTAATTTCAAGGTATCTTAGTATATTACCCTAGTTTGAAAACATATGTTTTAGCGACATTGATTCTATATACGCCCAAAAGTAATTTTAATCTCTCTTTAAGACGAGCCTCAAATAATGTTATGTTGAAAGGCTTAAGTTCAACTTACTACAATGCAGAATTCAAAAGTGTAATGCACGAACCTTGAGCTTCTCGGAGAAGAACGCAGGGCGAAGGATGTTGCGTTGTTGGTGCCAGTCTTCCCCATTGGCCAACAAGAGCCCTTTGCCCAACAACTTGTGGAAGGCTAGAGTGACAAAGGAGGGCGTTTGCATTAGCTTTACATCCAAAGACAAAACACTCCTTGCATCATCTGCACTGCCAATAAGGAAGTTGGGCTGATTACCCGACCAATAAACTACACGGGAGCCTGTAGATACAAGCCCAACAAAACAAAAAGCACTTACATCACGAGAAAAAAGTAATTAAGAGCTCCAATTATTTAGAACAAGATCATTAATTGAAAATCAGTATTTAAGAAGCTATAAGGACATTGCTCATTATAAGAACCCAAAAAAAAAAAACTTACTATTCAGGAGGACCAGTATGCACGAGTTTTCTTTTTATTTGATGCAACAAGGTGCAGTACATTGAATTAAAATACAAGGTTAATGCATTAAATTTAGGCTAAAAATCACTAATGCTGATCATTATGCCAATAAGGTGACTTAACTTTGCGATTAAAGATTTTGAATTAAGAATTAAGTTACCAAGATCAGCGGCCATACCTGCGTGCTTAGAGAGGAGATTGTTGTAGAAGGGGAGGATATGGGGTAGAAGGAGATGGTGGTGTGAGGGGGAAGGGATGTCGGAGAGTTGAGCCTGGTCTTCCAAACGCTTAATCTCAGGGAGATCTCCGGCGATGAGGCGATAAGGCGACACGGTGAAGCCTTGCTGCAGCAAAGCCCTCCGAAGAGAAATCGGTCTCAAGTAGTAGACGTGGAGAAGGTAGGAGCAGATTGCGATGGCAAGCAGAGAAGAGAGGAGGCGGAGAGGAGAGCAATAGCCAGAAACGAACGGTAAGAGCTGCTGCTCCGAAAATGGCTGCATCTTTCTAAAAGGGGGGCTGCAAGTCTGTTGACGACGATCTTAGTGCTGGCGCACTTAAAAAGGCGCTGCTCTTATCAGTACACAACGAAGTATGAAGCTTCGTCGGCGGCTGCCCGCCGAGGTTTCCATTCCAACACAAACTCTTGCTACATCACTAGTTGGAACCCGTCGTCTTTAGAGGCTTCTAAAATCAAATTCTATCTAATGCTCCTGGAACCCGTGGGAAGCACGTCTTTAGAGGTTTCTAAAATCAAAGTCTATCTAATCCTCCTTTCTCTAGAGGGAGAATTTTTGAAAAAGAGAAAAGAGAAGGGAAGACAAGTGTTTGGGGGTTTCTTTCCCACATGCCTAGATGCATTAGGGCTCACAATTAGTTGTCACCATCAAACCATTTACTTTCTCATATATATACATATATATATGTATATACATAATACATTAGAAAGTAAATTGCCCACCCCTTCCCCCTCCTCCTCACACACACACACATACACACACATATCTTCTAATATTATATTATGTGTATGTGTAAGAGAGAGAATATACATACACACACACACACACGTATATATATTATGTATGTATGTGTATCTATAGGTATGTAAGCATGTATATATAAATAGATTTATATGTATGCCGATGCACACACATGTATGTTCATGCACGCACACACACACACATACAAGTACATGATACGTGCACACGTATATAAACACATATACACCCACTCGCACGCATGGACACACGCACAACACATAGAGATATGCACACTTGCACACATACTCAAGCTTGCACATACACACGTGCATACATGTACACAAGCACATAAATACCCTCACGTCCACAAGTACATGTGCACACACATGGACATGCACACATTCACACACACATATGCACCTACACGTGAACACACATTCATGTACACACGAGTATATTCACATGCTCACACACACGTACATGCAGACACTTGCTATGGATACACGTAAATAAAATATACACACACACACACAATAAACAACAAATACACACTAACACATACACACAATCAAGACACTTACACGACACATGCACGCGTGAAGACATTACATAATCACACATACGTGTGTATGTGCACACACAATCACACATATGTATGTAAAAGAGAAGACAAAAGACATTGTATATAAGATACACTTATTTAAGAGTGAACACACCTCATCATGCATCCCCACATATTAAAATTTATCTTTAATTAAAAATATATATTTATATATGTTTATTTATTTTATAAATGCACATGTATAATACAACTGAGACGACGAAGCTGTGTGTGTGTGTGTGTGTGTGTGTGTGTGTGGAGGAGAGAGAGAGAGAGAGAGAGAGAGAGAGAGAGAGAGAGAGAGAGAAACACACAGAGAGACAGAGACATGGAAGTCTATGTGTGAGAGTGTGGGGGGGGGAAGAGTGTGTGTTTACATTAGTACATGTGTGTGAGAGTGTGGGGGGGGGAAGAGTGTGTGTTTACATTAGTACATGTGCGTTTGTGTGTGTGTGTGTGTGAGAGAGAGAGAGAGAGAGAGAGAGAGAGAGTTTTGACATTTGTTGAGAGTGCGTGCATGTGTATGTGAGAGAAAGAGGGTGTGCATGTGCACATGTGTGTGTGTGTGTGTGTGAGAGAGAGAGAGAGAGAGTGGATGCAGGCTATTATCAAACATGCTTCCAAAGATTCTTTACGCATCTAATTAGGCATAAAGACAACTTTAGTAGGAATAACACTTTTATAAAAATCCTTTTTTGCATCTATTGGCATAAATTCAATTTTAAGGAAAATAACACTTTCGAATTAAAAATAAACCTTTTATGCATTTTACTATGCATAAATTTCATTTTGATGAGAATAACACTTTCAAAATAAAAATAAATCTTTTATGCATCTATCTATGCATAAATTCAATTTTAATGAAAATAAAACTTTCGAAATAAAAATAAATCTTTTATGCATCTTTCTATGCATAAAATCAAAATTGATAAGAATAACTCTTTTGGATTAAAAGTAAAATTCTTTATGCATAAAATCAAAATTGATGAAAATAACTCTTTTGAATTAAAAATAAAATTCTTTATGCATCTATTTATGCATAAAATCAAAATTGATGAAAATAACTCTTTTGAAATAAAAATAGATTTCTTTATGCATTATTCTATGCATAAAATCAAAATTGATGAGAATAACACTTTTGGATTAAAATAAATTCTTTATGCATCTTTCCATGCATAAATCCAATTTAGTAGAAACTACACTTTTAGAATAAAAGAATTTCTCTTATGCATCTAATTTATGCATAAAATCCATTTATGATGAAAATCACACTTTTAATATATAAAAAATCTTTTATGCATACAAATCATTTATGATCAAAATCACTCTTTTAATATAAAAGAATTTCTTTTATGCATCCATTTATGCATAAAAATTATTTATGATGAAAATTATACTTTTAATATAAAAAAATATGTTTATGCATACAAATCATTTATGATAAAAAAAATACTTTTATAATCAAAATAACAATTTCAATATGCTTCCTTCTATGCATAGAATTTAATTCTAAAGAAGTAACACTTTTTTAATAAAATATTTTTAGTATGCATTTTCTTATACCTAGGATGGAAATTAACACTTTAAGAATACATATATGATGGGAATTACTCTTTTTGAATAAAAAAAGTAAAACTTATTTTTCACAATTTTAGAAAATTTCACCATAACAACCTCCTTTGTATGGCTAACCATTTTTTAATTTTTAATTCTCTAAAATTAATTAAAAGTTCACCAAGAGTATTTAAATCATTTTAATGTAAACATTTTCTACTTATCAAAGAGAAACATTATGAAAAACTTGATTTTATCCATTAATCATTCATCTAGGATAAAGAATGGTAAAGAAGAGAGGGGAATGCCTTTTTTCAATGAGGCATAACATCATATTCATTTTAGAGAAGACAAAAATCATAATAACTATAAAAATTAAGCATACATGGAAATTTATGTATTTCCTTACTTCCACTCATCAATTAACTTCAATAGCATTAAAAAACCATTCCAATTAAGCTTCTCAAGCTTGAGAGGGGTTGAGAAGAGAGAAGCATTGAGAAATTATAGAAAAAGATCAAAATTCATAATTTACCTTACAAATTGCTTGATTCTTTAATCACGGTAGAGGCCCCCAACCAATCAATTGGTTTGGTATGCTGATGGAGCTACCAATGGAGATTGAAGAAGGAGGGAAGCTCCAATTTCTTCAATTTGGAGAGAATTTTAGAGAATAGTAAAAATTATCATTATTTCAGCATAATTCTGGCATAGTATAATTCTCCTCTTTTTTTTGCAAAGGGCTCAAGTTCTATTTATAGGAGAGGGAGGCTCTAACCAAGACCAACTGATTTCTAGAATATTTCAGATTCAGTTTGGTTGAATTTGGACCAGATTTGGATTACACTTTAAGAATACATATACGATGGGAATTACTCTTATTGAATAAAAAAAAGTAAAACTTTTTTTTCACAATTTTAGAAAATTTTGCCATAACCTCCTTTGTATAGCTGACCATTTTTTAATTTTTAACCTTCTTTGTATAGCTGACCATTTTTGAATTTTTAATTCTCTAAAATTAATTAGAAGTTCACCAAGAGTATTTAAATCATTTTAATGTAAACATTTTCTACTTATCAAAGAGAAACATTATGAAAAACTTGATTTAATCAATCATCTAGAATAAAGAATGGTTGGATTTACTAAAGAAGAGAGGGGAATGCCTTTTTTCAATGCGGCATAACATCATATTCATTTTAGAGAAGACAAAAATCATAATAACTATGAAAATTAAGCAAACATGGAAATTTATGTATTTCCTTACTTCCAATTCATCAATTAACTTCAATAGCATTAAAAAACCATTCCAATTAAGCTTCTCAAGCTTAAGAGGGGTTGAGAAGAGAGAAACATTGAGAATCATAGAAAAAGATCAAAATTCACAATTTACCTTACAAATTGCTTGATTCTTTAATCACTGTAGAGGCCCCCAACCAATCAATTGGTTTGGTATGCTGATGGAGCCACCAATGGAGATTGAAGAAGGAGGGAAGCTCCAATTTCTTCAATTTGGAGAGAATTTTTGAGAATAGTAAAAATTATCATTATTTCAGCATAATTCTGGCATAGTATAATTCTCCTCTTTTTTTTACAAAGGGCTCAAGTTCTATTTATACGAGAGGGAGGCTCTAACCAAGACCAACTGATTTCTAGAATTTTCCAGATTCAGTTTGGTTAAATTTGGACCAGATTTGGATCTAGTTTGGTACCTTTTTGATTCGGTTTGATCCAAGAGAGAGGAGAGATAAAAATATCACATTATTTTTGAGTTTAAAACTCATTCAAGCATGTGAAGTAGGTGCCTCCTTGAAGGGACTCCCCTTCCTTACACAAGTGTCAAAATGGAATCATTATACCCAAAATATCTCATTTTTTTAGTAATACTCATAGTTTTTTACTAATAAACCTTGTACATAGTCAACTCTTCATCTTATGTGAGCATTTACTCATTTTTGGGGGGATTTTCTGTATTTCTTTCATTTTTCTCCTCCACACATTTGGATGAATCTTATTGGCCCATAGGAACCTTAATTGAAAAAATCTTGACCCTTAGGATAAGGCCTCTTCTTGAACAGATTATACTTGATTTCTAATGCACCTTCTAAAAATCTTTTTGAACTTCTGTTTTGGGGGAACTTGTTTTAATAACAAGAGATATTTTTCCATCCAAAAATATTTAAAAACTGAATTATCACTCTCTAGAAGATTTTCTCTCTCTAGGCCAAAACTGGGAGAAACAAGATCTTTTATATTTCTGAAGAGGGATTTGACTATAGGGGAAGATACTGGACATCCTCAGAGGCTAGAGAGGAATCTTACATTCTACCCCACTTAAAAAACGCGAGATGTCCTCATCTCGCAGGTGGAGTTTGATCTCTTTCATCATCTTCTTCTTCTTCAATCACTTCCAGCGTTACTGCCTTGGAAGTGGACGGTCGATTTGGGAACAACTCTCTTTGACTTCCTCTATTTTGAGGTGGAGGTCTTGCGTTACCTTGGATTGAAACTACAGGTTGGATAGAGGGTCTACCTCTGGGATTTCCCTAATTTTGGAAGATAGAACCCTGATTACTCTGGAGGACGGAAGGGACTGGAGTCTGGAATCTAGATCCCTAATTTTCTTGCCCTGAAAACCTTGATCCAAAAGGAGTTGGGCAATCCATGCTGCGATGTCCAAACCCTTGACAGTTATAGCATTTCACTCTCTTATTCAAGGGTGGAACTTTTGAAGTTGAAATCCAAGGGATTGAGTTTCGGAAAAAGGACATTTCTTCCATTCTGGAACTTCCCATATCTTGGGTTTGACCCTGACATCTCTTAGGCGGAGGAAGGTTGGAATCACCTTCTGGGAATAAAAACCTTTTGAAAGGTGATGGTGCTGGCTTTGGGAGGACTTTGACATCAAAGGCCTTGGCGAAATCCTTCACCACCGAACTGCTTTGGCCATGGAAACTGGCATGGCATTCTTCACCAGGATATTCAAAGGTTCGTTCAGTCCCCAAATGAGCCTGGCCATCAGCTGTTCTCCATCTAGCGGAGGCGAGTATCTGAGGAGGAGGGCGAATGCTTGGTGATATGCTGCAAATAGTTTTACTCCCCTAGGTTAACTCTAAGAATTCGTTCATCTTTGTTTCTAAAAAGCCAGGAGGACAGAACCTCGTCCTTAGGTAAATTTTGAGATCAGTCCAGGTTTGGGTATTTCGGTCGAGACGGTTTGTCTCGCAGTGGTTTCTCCATGCCACTCTAGCTGTCTCCACTATCTTCAGCATTGCAAGAGCCATTTTGCTCTTCTCATTGTACATGGTGACATCGAACACTATAAGACAATGTTGCCATACACGCGTTTCATACATGCAATAAATTACAGGCGCGTGTATGGTCGCGCATGTATTTGAATAGAATCGGACGCGTGTATTTTGGCATTTAAATTTGCGTGTATATTGGCATCTATCAGCGTGTGTATAAGCGTGTGTATATACACGCAATAATACACGCATCAATACACGCATTAATACACGCATCAATACACGCTTGGTAAAGAAAAACTGAATTCCTTTACAAAATTAAAAACTATTTTCTTTAAACCATCTCATAGTACATTACAGTATATATCATTACACAATCCCACTACATGCATTTATAACAATGAAATATATTCAAAAATAAGTCATGAGATGATAATTAAAAGACAACACATACAATAGAAATGTCATCAATTTAGAACGATACAATGACGGATTGGTTAGGGTTCGATCTCATCTTCAATAAGATCCATCCTTGCCAAACGATCAACATCAATATCCATTTGATCAATTTGTAAGGCTACGATTAAATTTATTCCACTATCGATATTCTGTCCATTGATAATGGTATCGATGTCCTGATCATCCTCATCAACATCACCATCATCCTCAATGGTAGGGTCATTCTCATGATCATGAGAAATGGCACGCTCATCCTCATTATCATGATCATCTCTTATTTCTTAATCATCGATCACATCTTCATTGGCATGTTCGACATCATCTTCATTGCGGCTTGTTACATCCTCCATATGCTCCATATCAGTGAATGTATTATACATCACTTTGGAACGTGGTGCAATAGGGATGACGTACCACCATTTAATGTCATGCACCATTGGTAGATAGATAACCTACTCAAATACACATACTGCAATAATTAATTAGCATATCAAAAGTCAAGGGGTACGCGAGCTTAGATATATATATACACGAAACACATTAGTAAAAAAATGCATACCTGCTCACATTGTTGTGGCAATACGAGCCTATCTTTCTTTGTTTGCCAAAACTTTGTAGAGTCAATAGTTACATAGCCACTTGCATGGCGTTTTATCGTTGCATTAGGCCCTTTTTCCACCACGTTCATTTGCCATTGGACATCCAAAACATACACAAAGAAGCGACGAAAGTCAAGCCTAAATATGTCTTGGATTGTGCCACAATAATCATCCATTTTTCCATTAGCTCCCTCAAAGCTACTAATGACACCGCAATCTTGTGTATTCCTCTTTTCATCAATTCTTTGTGTTCGAAAATGCTTGCCTTCACACCATATAGCATTGAACATAGTGCACTGGACCAAAATAGAAGCAATATTTGTGTAAGCAATGTGAATAAATATTAAAAGCAAATCACTTACAACTAATGCAAAACATTAGTTCTATGTACCTTTAACATGCATCCTCGTGCATACTCCCATTCTTCCGCCGTGATATGCAGCCCCTCGTCACTCTCTGATCTCTCCATTTCCTCATGCAACCAATCAACATGGATGTCATTCGGAAGTGTTACTAGATGCTTAGGGTACGCCTTACGAGAGCCATGTTGCCTCCGAAAGAGAGCTCTTTCTGCTTGCCTTTTTGTCTTTGCATCCTCATATCTTGTAACCCATCTGCTCATCACATCACTATTAAGGATGCAAGTGAAATTGAGATCATCAATCAATGTTCTGTCAATTACTTTACTCTGTCCTTTTCCTTGAGGCACAATAGAGGTCATCCTCAAGTCCTCTTCATTGCTCCATAGTCGTGGTGGCAAAGAGCTGTCCACCTGAGCAAGAAATTCTGAAATATATACAAGAGACTCTTGTATCAACCAACCCTCGGCCATGCTTCCTTCACGCCTTGCACTTTGCCTCACAAAGTCTTTTAAGGTCTTCATGAGCGCTCTAGGAAAAACATCCAACGTGCATGCACAGTGCCACATAAAGCGATTTCGTCCACTAAATGCACAATGAGATGTAGTTGACTTGTGAGAATGGTTCGCGGAAAAGTCTCCTCTACCAAACAAACCACCTCTACTGCCATAACACGCGCATCATCCAATGTGGCTGGATCAATTGCTTTGGAACTAACATATCTGAAAAATAAATAAATAGTACGTTATACCTCATGCACGTTCATTTTGCAAGGTATAATGAAGGGTGATCTGACATGGGTTTTACATACCTCACAAGCTCGCCCATCTTATAAATACATTTTTTCAAACTCTTATTTGCACAATGGTCGATGCTAGTAGGTAGTATGAATTGCACACATAAGAGCACATGTATGTATGGTTTATGGCATTACAAAATTTAATTTCAACGTACAAGACTTGGAAAACACTTACTTGGAGCATCTTGTGCCAATCGTGGGACTTCAACCCATATAGTTGCTCAACGCCTCTTTTCTTAGTGGTTGTAAAGGCTCCCTTCAATGATCTCATGCATCCAGTGGGAGTACGCAAAGTGGTGATGGCCTGCTTTACCTGCTTCTCCTCTTTCTTTGATATAATCCATGGTGCAGGCGGAAGATGAACGTGCCCACCCTCCTCTCGTGGGGGCCAAGCTTGATGCATACGTCCTGCGACCCGCAAGTCCTTACGTACGCTAACATTGTCTCGTTTACCAATAACATGTTCCCAAATACCAGATTCCACATTCTTGAAGATGTGCATGGGATCAAGAAGATGGTTGATCTTAAGATGGGTCCAATATGGTAGCCGAAAAAAAATGGAGTACCTACACAAGGGATTGCTCTATGTGACCTTTAATCCAATTAGAGACTACACAAAACAAGATTGAAAAACATAACTATACCTATTCATGCCATCTGGAGGAAGAATATTTATAGACTCCCAAATACGCTTCCAATCTTTTGCATGAAGTGTTTGTGGAGGAATGTTACTCTTACTAGAAACATATTTTGGATGATCTGAGGGGAGAAATTGATGATGATTATCGAATATGGTCTTACACAAACCGTCAGCATACTCATGTACTAATGAAGGGTCACAAACAGGACATGCATGTTTACCCGATGTTTTCAAACCTGTTAAAATATAAATAAAAGTTAGAATAATAAAGTCAATATTTATAATTAATATAGCCAATAGTATTAGAGTAGGGAGGTAATTAGAAATCTTACCAGAACAATCGTTGTATCCTGGAAAGTCATGCATTGTCCACATCAACACTACTTTTAGGTCGAAGTGTCGAGAGGAGGGAGGCCTACTAATGTCCACCACCGCAACACCTCTCCATAGTTCCTCCAACTCATCAATCAACGGTTTGAGTTAAACATCCATATACTTGACTTTATGTTTCCCTGGAAGTAGAAGGGATAACATAAGATGTCCCTTCTTGATCGCCATTGATGGTGGAAGGTTGTAATTCACCAACACAACTGGCCACACACTGTATGCGGTGCTTTTGAAACCAAATGGATTCACTCCATCCATACCTAGGCCAAGTCTCAAGTTTCTGGGCTCTGTTTTAAAGCTGGGCCACTCATCTTCAATATGCTTCCAAGCAGGAGTGTCTGTGGGAATTCTCCACATGCCATCATCCGATCGATGTGAGGAATGCCATGACATGAGCTCTGCTGGATTTTCACTTGAACATGTGTTTGATGCGAGGAATTATAGGAAAGTGTCGCAAGACTTTACGAGGTACATCAAAACTCTTCACATCTGTTCTATACCTTGCTTCACCACAAGTGGGACAATGTCGAGCCTCCTTATGCGTCCCACGAAAGAGAATGCAATCATTGACGCATGCATGTATGCGATCATAATCCAATCCTCCAAGAGATGTCACATAGCTCCTCGCTATGTCTCTTGAGGTGGGTAGTCTATTTCCCTTTGGAAGCATGTTTGATAATAGCCTGCATCCAATATCATCAATTAGTCCTAAATCCTAAACCTTAAACCACTAATTCAAATTTGCAAGTTAGAATGCTTACTTCAATAATGCGTCAAGACTTGCATTGCTCCATCCATAAACTGTTTGTATATTGCGTAGTTCAAGTGAAGCACGTAAAATAGAGAATATGCACCCTTCAAAAACCGGTGTCGATGAAGCCTTGTAAAGATGCTCTTGTTCCATATCATCGTCGTCCATACCTTTGGGATCATTCTTAAAAAGATTCTGCACCATATCATCAAACACTTCCTCTTCCACAACTTTGTGGGGTGCAGGGCTATTGTCATCCCTTTCCCACTCATCTCTGACAATAGATCCCGAAGCTCCAGCATCATCTCGTCGATGCTTTGCATGCTCTCGCCGCGTGTAGGGCACCATGTTAGGGTGTGGTACTGCATCCTGCTGCAATTAGAGTTTATATATTACAACTCCATTAATTTAATTTGGATACCATGAGTCATTTGAATACCATCAATTTACATCTACTCACCTCTAAACCTGTTTGATTCCATTCTCCATACATGGAGATGTGATTCAAGGTAATTCGACGTGCTTGTACAATGCATCCTTGACATCGATTACACATACATTTGATCCGTTGTCCCAACCACACATCGCGATTATGATGACGCATTGTCTCATCTTCCCCATAACTGCTTGAGGAGGTTGATGACATCCTATGTACAAACCAGAAAACACAAAATCATAATATGTTTTTAATGAAAGTATAAAAATCGCGTGTATTAACGCGGCTATTTCCTAAAAATTACGTGTATTAATGCGACTATTTCCTAAAAATCGCATGTATTAACGCGGGTACTTCCTGAAAATCGCGTGTATAAATGCGGCTAGATCCTTAGAATCGCGTGTATAAATGCGGCTAATTTATCATACACGCGAAAATACACGCGTTTCTACATGCTACGACCTTTTTAAACTAAAAATAACCCGCCTTCCCCAAATAAACATTTTGAACTAACATATCTGCTCTCTTTCGTTTTCGCCTCTTCCAACAGACACTAAACCTAAGTGCAAGGAGCAGAGAAGGAGCACACACGGGTGAAGGAAACCGACCAAGAAAGAAGACTCACTTTTTCAGAGATGAGTCAGTTTGTCCTTTGCCTTGTCTCCTTCCTCAGATTTGTCCTCAGATTTGTTTATGCTATTTTCTCTTTGCTTTTTGGGTTTGTCTCCGTCCTTTTGCTTCTCTGGTTGCGATTTTGGGTGAACGATTCTGACAGGGGCGACAGTGGGCCTTTTATAAGGACACATTGTCAGAGGTCGGTCGCTTTCAATTTTTTTTTTGCTTAGGTCATGTGTAAAACCGTGTGTATATCTGCGTGTATCCTGTCTGCACAGACTGTTCACACGGATATACACGTGTTTCTGGACGGGTGTATACACGCGTTTTTGGACGGGTGTATACACGCGTTTCTGGATGGGTGTATACACGAGACTGTGTTTCATGTTTCTATGGTTTGCAGGCTGATAGGTGACTTGGATGATGATATTTGTGTGAGTCAAGAGACAGCCCATGATGTACATGAGGATTATTTTTGCAGATTCTTTATGGATATTCCAGGTTCTTCATCCGATCCATTTGCGTACAGCAATTGGCTGATGGAGATGCTAAATCATTTTGGGCGCCATCCTGGTCCAGTTGAGCTTACAGAGTACATGTATGCCCATCCCCCTCCTTCCATGCCTGGTGTCTATACCCCTACCGCGAGTATCGAGGGCACTCCACTGCCGTCTATGCCTACGAGTCTGACGAGACGACATGCAGCTTCTCCTCTTCCACGCCCATCTCGAGGAGACATACCTCGTCCCAGACACACTCACGCACACCCTCCCAAGCACCGTCACGTCAGGGCTCACAGCCACCATCACATACTCCCTCAGAGCCACCGTCACGTTAGGTCTCACAGCCACCGTCATGTAGACAATCCCCTAGTCGTGACTCCACCCGCAGCAGTAGGAAGAGTGGGAGTGGAGGATGCGGCGGGTGCTTTGGTGGGGGAGATAGTAGGGCACGCGGTGAGAGAGGAGATAGAGGGAGAAGAGTTAGAGGAGACAGTTCGAAAGAGGAGGAGATGAGAGAGGTGGAGGGAGTGATCTGCTATGATGTGACGGATAGGGGCGGGATAGTGATGGATGCAAGGGGAAAAGAGGTAATGGAGTACATGCGTGGGGTAGTATCAAACTTGTATAGAAATTGTTTTATTAAATTTAAAGATCAAAATAGCCGATTAGTTGGGGAGGTGATAGAGGCTGTACATAGTTGGCACCCCAATCCCCCACATGCTACATTCTCGGATGTATGGGGATCTTAAGTAATAAAAGATCTCACCTTAAAAAACCGGCGTACGATGATGGGCTAAATGTAGCTGCGAGTGGCTATCCTACCGAGAAACCTGCCACCCACTGCACACAAACGCGAGTGGAAGGAGGCAAAGAAACAAGCAGCAGAGGGTGGCGTGAAGAGCAGGCAGCATGTGGAGGCACGACGGATCCAGATGGAGACCATTGGATCTTCACATTTCGGATCTGGCGACGTCGAGTCATAGGAGGCAAAGTTCGTAAGTATCTTGCCACTTTATTTGATTGTTTACTTAATTCATTGATTCTATGATTGTTTTAATCTTACATGATACAACGACGGGTTACGAGGAGGAAGCCCACAGCCCACGATACTGCATATGCTCATCGGCATAGCAGACCTGACACGTGGACCATCTTCAGAGCCGAGGGACGTACTACGGACGCGTAGTTTGAGATGGCCATGAGACCATATGGTCAACAGGTACTTGAAAACTCTAAACGAATGATTTTGGTTTATTGAATTACATACATATATACTTATATACTATATATTACTTGAACAGGCACAAGCTGCTGATGATCCACCCGCCGCCACTGCAGAGGGTGGCCCATGGGCTACTTCGACATATGGACTCCCTTGTATATATGTGTGAAATTTTGATAGTAATATTGAATCGTGAATCGTATTGCATTCATGTCTATCTTGAATCGTGTATTGACAATTTATGCATTCATGTCGTTCTTGTCTTAATCTTCCTCGTGGATATGTTCTTCGTGGATGGTCCAATGCACCAAAAAAAAAAATCTAGAGAGTGTTATTGGGTGCTGGAATAGCATTTAGGTACCAAATAGCACTCTCTGGATTTTGTTTTTGCTCTCTGTTCGCGTGTATAAACGCGTCAGAACTGCAAAAAGTCGTGTGTATATATGCGGATAATCTGTAAAACACGCGTGTATAAACGCGTCAAATTTGCGAAATAAGCGCATCTAAAGTCACAAAACGCGTGTATAGACGCTTGTATTAGCGCGTCTAAATGCAGCTGAACTGACAGAACGCGTGTATCCGCTCGTGTATCAGCGCGTCTGAACAGTCCTATACACGCGCTTTTACACGCATGTCTCTGGCCGTGATGATACATGCGCTGATACATGGGCCTGCTACTTTTTTTCACAAGTCATTTTTAGCAGCTAGGAGCGCGGGTATGAGCCCGATCCCTTGTAGTGGAAGTATTCTTCCATTGATTCGGTCCACTTCTCCACAGCCTCGCCCAAGTTTTTCCCTTCACCCTGAAAGGTCCAGGCTGTGAACTATGAAGAGTTTTATGAACATCCAGGTCGAGCTCTTCTTCATCGAGTTGGAGGTTAACATTTCTACCACGACGACCTTGATCCATGTTCCTATCAATACGAAAATTCTTGTTAAGTCTCTTTATTTATGATTCAATCCGATTTTTGATTCAATTGATTCCGGGGTTCTCTAAATAGGTCGGCTCCCCACAGAGTCAAGGGATAAAGATACTCATATAGAACGCATTATCAATTAACAATTCATTCAAAATTATCTCATTCATATCTTTAACACAATAATGGTCCATCAGACTGAATTTTTCTATCTAAACAATCCTCCATGGGAATTTCAAATTTTTAGATTTTTAATTTATCAACCCTTAACTTGATCCACTGATCAAAAGTTAACAGTAGTAATCTACCAGCACAATCCACTAATCTCATAGTGATTTGCTGAAGACATTAACGTCATTCTAGCTACGAACATTATCACAGGGACTCGTCCCATTCATCCTCATTGTGGTTTTGCTCGGCTTATTACATTTCAACCAAATTTCAGGAATCATCATTTTTCAGTCAAAATCCAAATCAATTCATCAGTTCACAACCAGAATTTAAAAATCATATCAACCACATTCAAATTCATCATCTGGATACATTAATGCTTATAATTTCAAGTCTTAGATTTACTCGTATATACTGCCAGTAAAGAGCTGTAGTTATACCCTCGATATATACAGGTAGTAGTCATGGTCCTTGGAATTATAAAGTAAAGACCATCATGTCTAGGCCTCAAGCAAGTCAGGGATTCCATACAATTGTGGTACTTCCATCTGAAGACCCAATTACTAATTTATGAATTTCAGTTCAAATAACAATTTGTATGAATTTCATCACACAATTTTGATCTTATACTGCTACTTCATAAATTTTTGACATTTTTGGCTTTTTGGTTGATCCTCATTAGTCAATTCGCTCTGATACCAACTGTAAGATCCCTGTCCCCACCGCCCAACAAATTCAGGGGTGCTAGCAGTAGCGGAAGTAGCACTTCTTGCGTAGGCCAGGGTCCCACACTCGGGGCCTCGCCCACCACGGATATCCAGACAAGAGACTAATCCATCGGTTTTTCCAAAACCGAACCCGAAAAAACTTCCTTTGCCCAGAAAGCACTGGCGATTCCACCAGGATAACTTTTCCCTAACGTAGTCAAAAGCCTTAACTAACTGAGCTTATCTGACCGAACCCATAAGTTCCATAATCAGATCAAGGGACAGATTGCACTTGGATCATAGAGACCAACGCTTTTTTCCTCATCGAGAGCTACAGCCGTCGTTGATTCTTTTTCCATAGAACAATTTTTGTCCGAGAATTACTTCATCTATCGAACTAAACAGAAATTGAGTCTCGATTTATGGATCCATCAGTCCAGCCTAACCCCATCTAGTCCCATGGGTTAGCCAACCGCCCAACCACTGTAGTGATGGGATCCAATTAGGAATTTGGTTAGGTTTTGTCCCAGGTGCCAGGGAAAAGAGTTCCCAGGCCCCCTAGCCGGATGTTCATGCAAACATAAAACTAGTCACACCACTTACACACCGAATATGAAATTACCTTTTTCTCAGCATCAGCTATCTTTAAAACAATCCTTTAATGAAACCATCAGCTAGTCACACCACTTACACACCCAATATGAAATTGCCTTTTTCTCAGCATCAGCTATCTTTAAAACAATCCTTTAAAACAACCATTGTGTCACTGATCACAATCCTCAAAATCTCTGGTTGAATCCTTATTTCCAATCATTCCTTCATCGATGTACTTATGGCATCATTGGCAACCAGAACGCTCACCACCTGTTCACTTAGGGGCCTTTTCAATAGTTCCTAGCTCATAGTACCCAACAATATAATCGCTTATAAAAATCAAGATGGAATCTCCATTGAAGATTAGCAAGATCAACCAACAGATCCATATAAAAGAGCCATGGACTCATCCGTTGAGGACCACCAAGGTCAATCAACTAGATCCATGCCCAGTTTTAGAAAACAACTCTTACTCCTTGTTCCAATATCTTCCATGACGCAAGTGTGGGTATCTTCGGTGACCCAGAGCCCAAGCACCGTATGGTTAGCACCCTCTAGGATCCTTCGCAGGTCACCTAGCCCTTCACTCATAGGCCGCTTCCTTGGTCCCTCATCCACCGTACCGGAAGCTCACCATTTAAATCGAACCGAGGCTGGTCAAGACCTCAGCCGACCTTGTTACGCGAGACATCCTCCATTGACTCTCCGTCTCAGCAGTTGCAACTTTATCAGTTAGATCTCCACGACCTTAATCACAAGACGGTCAAAATGCTTCCCTAGCATTCTTGACATAAAATAGTCATTTACAAACAGGTCACAAATATAGTTTCTATAATGAACTCTCATCTTTCCACACTATCCCTCATCAGTCCACATTACTTATTCGACATTCTATTCATATTTGTACTCATTGTCATCCAATCATATCATTTTCCATCTCATCACCTCAGATTCATTCACATCACATATCATTTATTCACATCCCAATTCACATGTCATCACATCTCATCTATTCACTCATATCGATGTCACATCATTTCACATACATATCCACATTCGTACATTCACTTCCACATCCGCATTCATACATACACATCCATATCCACATCCATACATCCACATCCACATTGATACATCCATATCCACATCCATACATCCACATCCACATCTCCATCCACATTCATACATCCACATCTCCATTCACATTCATACATCTGCATCCACATTCACATCCACATCCACATCTACATCCACATCCACATCCACATCTACATTCATACATCCATATCCACATCCACATCCATACATCCATTTCCACATCCACATTCACATCCATACATCCATTTTCACATCCACATTCATACATCCATATCCACATCCACATTCATACATCCACATCCCCATTCACATTCATACATCCACATCCACATTCACATCCACATCCACATCCACATTCACATCCACATCCACATCTACATTCATACTTCCACACATCCCCATTCACATTCATACATCCATATCCACATCCACATTCATACATCCACATCCCCATTCACATTCATACATCCACATCCACATCCACATCTACATTCATACATCCACACATACCTATTCACATTCATTCATCCACATCCACATCCACATCCACATCCACATTCATACATCCATCATCCATCTACATCAACCCACATCATTCACACATCAAACCACATCATCCATACATCAATCTACATTAACCTACATCATTCATCACAGGTCAAACCACATCATCCATTCACATCGGATTCACATGCCGTTATTCATTCACATCCCTTATCATTCATTCATATCACGATTCACATTCCTTTACATCCTATACCATTCACTCACATCCTGATTCACAGGACATCACATCCATTCATCCATTTTTATTTATCTGATTTATACTTCTTCCATACATCCATTTACATCTATCTAATTTCTATCACATCTCATCACATCTATTTATAGAATGTAAGATAATTCTAATTTTTTGATATAAAGATTCTTTACGCATCTAATTAGGCATAAAGACAACTTTAGTAGGAATAACACTTTTATAAAAATCCTTTTTTGCATCTATTTAGGCATAAATTTAATTTTAAGGAAAATAACACTTTCGAATTAAAAATAAACCTTTTATGCATTTTACTATGCATAAATTCCATTTTAATGAGAGTAACACTTTCAAAATCAAAATTGATGAAAATAACTCTTTTGAATTAAAAATAAAATTCTTTATGCATCTATTTATGCATAAAATCAAAATTGATGAAAATAACTCTTTTGAAATAAAAATAGATTTCTTTATGCATCATTCTATGCATAAAATCAAAATTGATGAGAATAACACTTTTGGATTAAAAGAAATTCTTTATGCATCTTTCCATGCATAAATCCAATTTAGTATAAACTACCCTTTTAGAATAAAGAATTTCTCTTATGCATCTAATTTATGCATAAAATCCATTTATGATGAAAATCACACTTTTAATATTAAAAAAATCTTTTATGCATATGTGTTTATGCATACAAATCATTTATGATCAAAATCACTCTTTTAATATAAAAGAATTTCTTCTATGCATCCATTTATGCATAAAAATCATTTATGATAAAAATCACACTTTTAATATAAAAAAATATCCTTTATGCATATGTTTATGTATACAAATTATTTATGATAAAAAAATACTTTTATAATCAAAATAACAATTTCAATATGGTTCCTTCTATGCATAGAATTTAATTCTAAAGAAATTAACACTTTTCTAGTAAAATATTTTTAGTATGTATTTCCTTATACCTAGGATGGAAATTAACACTTTAAGAATACATATACGATGGGAATTACTCTTTTTGAATTTAAAAAAAAGTAAAACTTATTTTTCACAATTTTAGAAAATTTTGCCATAACCTCATTTGTATGGCTGACCATTTTTTAATTTTTAATTCTCTAAAATTAATTAGAAGTTCACCAAGAGTATTTAAATCATTTTAATGTAAACATTTTCTACTTATCAAAGAGAAACATTATGAAAAACTTGATTTTATCCATTAATCATTCATCTAGGATAAAGAATGGTTGGAATAACTAAAGAAGAGAGGGGAATGCCTTTTTTCAATGAGGCATAACATCATATTCATTTTAGAGAAGATAAAAATCATAAAAAAACTATAAAAATTAAGCATACATGGGAATTTATGTATTTCCTTACTTCCATTCATCAATTAACTTCAATAGCATTAAAAAACCATTCCAATTAAGCTTCTCAAGCTTGAGAGGGGTTGAGAAGAGAGAAACATTGAGAAATTATAGAAAAAGATCAAAATTCATAATTTACCTTACAAATTGCTTGATTCTTTAACCACGGTAGAGGCCCCCAACCAATCAATTGATTTGGTATGCTGATGGAGCCACCAATGGAGATTGAAGAAGGAGGGAAGCTCCAATTTCTTCAATTTGGAGAGAATTTTAGAGAATAGTAAAAATTATCATTATTTCAGCATAATTCTAGCATAGTATAATTCTCCTCTCTTTTTTACAAAGGGCTCATGTTCTATTTATAGGAGAGGGAGACTCTAACCAAGATCAACTGATTTTTAGAATTTTCCAGATTCAGTTTGGTTGAATTTGGACCAGATTTGGACCTAGTTTGGTTCCTTTTTTATTCGGTTTGGTTCCTTTTTGATTCGGTTTGATCCAAGAGACAGGAGAGATAAAAATATCACATTATTTTTTGATCCAAGACACAGGAGAGATAAAAATATCACATTATTTTTTAGTTTAAAACTCATTCAAGCATGTGAAGTAGGCACCTCCTTGAAGGGACTCCCCTTCCTTACACAAGTGTCAAAATGGAATCATTATACCCAAAATATCTCATTTTTTTAGTAATACTCATAGTTTTTTACTAATAAACCTTGTACATAGTCAACTCTTCATCTTATGTGAGCATTTACTCATTTTTGGGGGGATTTTCTTTATTTCTTTCATTTTTCTCCTCCACACATTTGGATGAATCTTATTGGCCCATAGGAATCTAATTTAAAATTTCAAAAAAATCTTGACCCTCAGGATAAGGCCTCTTGAGCAGATTATACTTGATTTCTAATGCACCTTTTGAAAATCTTTTTGAACTTCTGTTTCAGGAAACTTATTTTAATAAGAAGAGATATTTTTCCATCCAAAAATATTTAAAAACTGAATTACCACTCTCTAGAAGATTTTCTCTCTCTAGGCCAAAATTGGTAGAAACAAGATCTTTTATATTTCTGAAGAGGGATTTGATTACAGGGGAAGATACTGGACATCCTGAGGGGCTGGGGAGGAATCTTACAGATTTTGTGGTCTGCTTATGACATTTTTCTTGCCAGCTGATCGTGGGCTTCAGGCACTTCTCTGTGTGGAGCTTCTGGGCGTTTCTCTGCATGGAGCCTCTGGGCGAATGTGTGCTACGAGGTTCTAGGCGAATGTTTTAAATGTGGTATATCAATCACCATCGGCATTGGAAATGATGATGTCATTATGTCTTTGTGGGATAATCTTGTGGACTTTGTATGTCAAGAGTGCACTCAGGTTGTGTTCTCGCTTGAGAGAGGTGGAACTCTGCACCACCTTCATTTCCAGATGGTCACTCGCATATTGTCCACCTCTTTAATATCAGTAGTAGGTAAAACTATAAGCGTTATTTGATGTGGAATGTCAATAAGCCGCCGCCCGTGTATTGCGCTAGATAAAGATGCATACGTTTGAAGGAATGGTAGGTTAGTGTCTCAAAGATATGCATAAACCTCACTTTCGCTTTCATGCACACAAAGAAATATCCTAAGGCCGAACATTGTATGCACAATTTGGCAGGGTGACTTGAAAAATAGGGTTTATCTCGTGCCACTGAATATTTTGAGAGGGCTTTTGTATATATGGAAAACTATATACTCAACAAATGGATAGTGACCTTGGGGTTACTCTTCTAAAAATGATGAGAAGTGGAAAATATTTCCCTAGTGCTCAATGGATCATTCTAAAGGCAGGCAATGGAATGGATTCAAGTAGATCTCGTGCGGTATGGAAGTGCTTGAAGACTCCCGAGCTCGCAGACATCTCTGACATAAGAAAAGTGTTCTTCAAAGATCACTACATCGAAGGTGAGTCTCCCAGGTATTTTCTTCCGAAGTGATGTGAAGCACAACGAGAAGATGATCCAGATGCCTTCCTGCTGCGAAGTGAAGAGGATGGAGTTCCATTCAATACTTTGTAGTCAATACATAATCTTAAAGTTCCATCCTTCTTTGTTTGAAAAAGAACTGGCACACCCCACAGGGATACACTAGGCCTCGGGGGTTCACCTCTAAGAAAGTTTACGTATCACTTGCGTACATCAAGGGGTATTTAAAAAACCCCTTACACTTACATACTTTTATGAATAAAATGACCCCTTTTTCTTCATAAACTTATGGTTTTGTTTCTAAAATTGGTTTTAAAAACCCCTCCTATAAATGTAATTCTTTAATTTTTTTAAATTAATATACCCTGTTAACTCATTCCTAGGGTTAACAAGAGCTACCACCATTATCTTACATCAAGGAGTCAAGGTAGATATACCAAAGGGTCATACATTCAAGATATGAGGCAATGGTGTCCAAATCTACAATTTGGATGGGCGCCCGATGGTGTGACGGAGTATTTAAGGCAATTCCCGCTTCAAGAGCATGTGGTAGCAAGCTAGGATGAAGTCCTAAGTGATGTACTTCATGGATATATTATGAGAGTAGTCATTGTAATAGCATTAGGCCTCTTATGAGCCTAAAGTGTCCGATCGGCCGCCGTAGTTTAAGTGAGTGTGAACACTTATGGCCATGTATATAAGTGAATATCTCTCATAATACAATAGACTCTCCCATTGTGCAGTTGAGTCTTGCTCTTACTAATCCTCTTGCTAATCTCTCTCCCTAATACATGCTAGTGCGTGTGTGTGAGTGAAGTGAGGTGAGAGGAGGAACGAGTACCCGTAGTGCAACGCGTCAGTGTGACAATGCTCGCGGGAGGTGCGGGTAGAATTGCTTCTCAAGGAGTTGTAGAGCTTAGAGACCTCAAGGTTTATGAGCTCGGCCATTGGAAAGATCCTCACGACAGTTGTGGTTCACCATGTAATCTCTTGTTGAGGGGGGTTAGGGTGAGCCATAACAACCCCTCCTGATGAACTCACGTGCTACACTTACATATTTTTAGGTGGACCCCTTGAGCACTAGGCTTGATGAAATTCTATTCTAAAAGTTCATTTCATTGCTTCTTAAGTTCAATTGCTTAGTACCACCATCATATAAGCCATTCTCACCAACTGGTACAAGGTCTACCTCATGATCCACTTCTTGGGTTGGGGACATTTTAATCAATTTCTTAAGGAATACATCCACCATTTAGATTCAAACGAACTTGAGTCTTTCCCGTAGAATTAAGCTCAATAAGGTAAATTGGTTCTTTCTTCCTAAGCCCTTTATCATTATGTATACCTTTACCACCTATAACTTTAGAGATCCGGTGACTTTAATAACCTTAATAACTTGGAACTTATTTCGATGAAGATCCAGAAAAGAAATAGTTTCCTTAGGGAGTGTATATCTGCTTGATTCTGAGTAAGAAAATAATTCTAAGAATAATCCATTTTGAGAATTGAAGGTAATGCATGCAACTCCACCATCAATTCAAAGGGGGGTTTGTTGGATATTTTGGTGTTACTAGTCAAGTGTCCTTAGTGGTGCGAACACACTAGGTGTGAACACCCTCTTAGTTAGGATCCAAAGATAAGGCCTTGGTGTCTATGAAAGCATGTACTTGGGTCCTTCATTCTACACACAATGAGTACTATTCATACTCTCTCTCTCTCTCTCTCTCTCTCTCTCTCTCTCTCTCTCTCTCTCTCTTACACACTCTACTATGATGATGACATTTCATCCTCCATAGCTTCATGTGTGATCACATGGATGCCCATAGTCTTAAATGCAAAGTCTTAAATGCAAAGTCATGCTCATAGCTTGTTGGGCCTTTCTACCAAAGTCGTAAACCTTAATACTTTTCTGTAACACGATTGAAGCTTGAGTTAAGTCTATTTGCCATCTATAAGTGTGGTGAGATCTCACCCATAAGTAGCACTCAAAAGACAAAGAGTAAATACATCCTAACTTGAAGGTGGATTTGCCACTTAACTCATTATATCTCCTCGACAAGCTTGTGAAATTTTAAAAACATTATCTTACTCACAATTTCTAAACATAATAAAAGAATTAAAGCTTTTTGCGGAAGGAAATGGATTAGCCTTGAGCTTCAAGTTAAGAAGGCCACTGACTAAAAGTGGGGTTGACTCCAAAATTTTTAATGGGCAAAGTGGGTAGAAATTCTAACAAAAGTATCCTTAACTTTCTGGAAATATAGTGAAAAAATGTTTACCAAAAGTGTTGTAAGACGTGCATGCATGGGAGTTTTTCAAAAACTACTTTCTACTTTTTTCAAACCAAGATCATTAAAAAAAAAGAGAGATATGAAGGTGATGTGACCCAATTTTATCCATGTGTTGGAATGGAAACCTCGGGGGAAGCTTCGTGGGTCTCTTCATTTTTTATTGTGTATAAACACTTAACCCCCCCCCATAGTACACTAAAAGCAGCACCACAGAAACAGCCTTTATCTTGTAACTTAACTCTTAATTCAAAATCCTTAATTGCAAAGGTCATCATTTGTCAATAATAATATTAGTAAGGTCCTCCTCAAATATATATGGGACCAAAATGTTTGTTTGCTATAAATTAATTAGTGAGAGTCATTCTAAAGCAAGTGAGGATACAAAACCTTAGTGGAAGACGCGATATACAAAACCTTAGTGGGACACATGGTCATCTGGAGACTTCTCTTTCAGGCGATTTCCAGAGGCCTCTGAGGTGCCTTTCTGAGGTGCCTTTAAAAGGGCTTTGTATTTGTTTTAAGGTTCGGATCAGAGGCCCAAACAAAGCTAGATGTGTGAGAAAGAATGTGTCTTATCATGTGGAATATGAGAAAGCAAGAGAGAGAGAGAGAGAGAGAGACGATGTTAGCAATTCGAATTGAGAGAGATGATGTCCCGGTGCAGTTTGAATTAAGAGAGAGTTAGTTCGATAGATGAAGTAAAGCCCGGACAAAAATTATTCTATGGAAAAGAATCAACGGCGGCTGTGCCTCTCAATGAGGAAAAAAGCGTTGGTCTCTATGATCCAAGTACACTCTTTTTCCCTGATCTGACTATGGGACTTACGGGTTCGGTCGGATGAGCTCAGTTAGTTAAGGCTTTTGACTACGTTAGGGAAAAGTTATCTTGGTGGAATCCCCCGTGCTTTCCAGGCAAAGGAAGTTTTTTCTGAGTTTGGTTTTGGAAAAACCGATGGATTAGTCTCTTGTTCGGATATCCGTGGGCGAGGCCCCGAGTGTGGGACCCTGCCCCGCGCAAGAAGTGCTACTTCCACTGCAAGCACCCCTGAAATTGTTGCGCGGTGGAGACCGGGATCTTACAATGAGAAGGTTTGGGCAAAGTCAGAGCAAAGTTTGTCCAAAGGAGACATAGAGTTTGCTAGAACGTGGTTTCCTGTAGACAACTCTGTTAGATACATGGCTTTACTGAGTATCTACTCAGCTGTAAGTTCCTTTTGAAGAATAATGTTTGGTTTTATGTGTTTGAAGAAGAAGGCGGCATATGAGGCTACAGTTTCAATAAAGATTGTACCTTAGCGGGGGGGGGGGGGGGGGGGGGTCACTCATAAATATGTAAGTGTAGCACGTGGGTTCAATATAGAAGGGGTTTTTTAAATCCTTTTTAAACACATTTTTTACATACAGAAGGGTACCATTCAAAGGGGGTATTTACAAATTGAATACGAAAAGGATGTGTTTTGTTTATGAAAATTTTATAGATAAGGGGTTTTTAAATTAGGCCTTGAACGCACATATGATATAGAGAGTTTACATATAGTGAACCCCCTGAGCTCAGAAGATGAGGATACATGTCTGAAGGGTTTTTTCTTGAATACACCTGTGGAGGTTCACTTTCTTTTTGTGTTTTCTTCTATTTTCTTTCACTACAACAGAATGACGGTCTAGCAATGAAAATAGCAGCGTTTTTATAACGAGAAGGGTAGCTAGGTGTCAGGCCATTTTCGTTGCTAGAAACACTGCTATTTTCGCGTTGCAACTGGTTTACTGCTTAGCAGTGGAATGTCATTGTTGAGTAGTGACATTTTGCTGAGGAACAATGAAATGTAATATTTCATTGCTATTTTCGCCTACTGAGCAGCGACTTCTATTTTTGCTAATGAGTTGCGAGCACTCTACATAGTAAAAAAAGAGCTGGGGAAAACTGGGGAGTCTACATAGAACTCCCTAGTTAGAATAGAGTCACAGTTTCATATTTGTAACACAAACACAAATATAAGAGAATGCAATCGAGTCCAAAAAGTTATTATATTTCAAAAATTGTTGGACCTTTGGCCATATATACATAAAGTTTTTACAATGAAGAGGTGTCTAACTAGAATCCTCATCGGATTCCGAGTGATCTTCATCATCCGATTCCTTGTCCTCTTCACTTGCTTCACGCTGATAATCTAGATCCACCTCTTCTTCTTCCCCTTCATCTTACATACATGCCATCAAACGTAAGGTAAGCAAGAGAATTAAAATACAATTAGACGTAGAAAAGAGAATGGTTTAGGCTCACTTACCTCATCAGCTTGAGTCCCCAAAATGGACTCATCCAAGCGTATACCTCACGTATGCATCCACGCCCACAATACAGCATGTTAAGAGATAAGTTGTAAAGGGCATTATCTACTCATTGAAGAAAGAAAACCAAGGGAGTTGCCCTATACAATCTCAAAAACAAGCTTCATATTGAAAGAATTTTTATATTACCACTTATGAAATATTGTTTACTCATAAAAGAATCTGCCAAAGCCACCTTTTTAGCTAATTCTTGCAAAAAAGAAACACACTAGCTTCCAAATATCTTGCCCAAGAAAGAGGCAATCACCCTATATAGCAAGAGCAAGCATGTTAGTAGAAAAATAACTTCTTCCTGTGCTAAAGCAAAAGCTTATAAGTTATTTGAGTTAAGACACTTGATTAGATTAGGATTGTAATTATATTTCCATAATCAAAGGAGGATTCCATCATACCACCCAAGAAGCAGCCAAACATTCTTAGCTTGTAGCTGTAGGTCTTCCAAAATAAGAAACCCACGTGCAAGAATAAGAAACCTGCTACTTGCAAATAAAAACCACACAAGAAAGACCCTACATAAAAGAGCAAGTACTTTAATATCTTATTAAACATTTAAATTTAATCTTTATGATACATCAATAGAATTATGGAGGACTATATTGCTTGTTAAGGAAGATTTAATGAGCAAACAAGAGAGCAAAAGAGCTGAAAATTGCTAAGAAGTAGTGCTAATACTGAGGCTCATTGATTACCTTATTAGAATAGGCTTGTGAACATTCAATAGATGAAGAAGAGGAAAGCAATAAGAAGAGGGATGAAGAAGAGGGAAACAATGCGAAGAGGGAAAGCAGCGTGAACTTTCCCTTTTGGTAAAAGTGGGCTTTAAATTTTAAAAAAGAAATAACTAAAGCAATAAGAAGAGGGATGAAGAAGAGGAAAACAATGCGAAGAGGGAAAGCAGCGTGAACTTTCCCTCTTGGTAAAAGTGGGCTTTAAATTTTAAAAAAGAAATAACTAAAGCAATAATATCTCACATGGGGAGGCATATCTCAAATAATATTTTTCTAAATTGGCATATCTTTTTCAAAATCCAACACGGGAGTGATTAAATAACTAAAGCAATAATATCTCACTTGGGGAGGCATATCTCAAATAAAAAATTTCAAAATTAGCATATCTTTTTCAAAATCCAATGTGGGAGGGATTTGAACTCACTACATAGAGCTATAAAAAAAGTAACCTTACCACTTGGATAAATCCTACTTCTAAAGACTTTTTAATAAAAAAACCCCTTATATTAGTTTGACAGGGCTGGATATTTTCACCCCTCATGTATTTACAATTTTGTTAGCCCATACAATTAAATAAGCCCTCTTTTTGAAAGCACATGGTACACTAACAAATTACAAGGTGCACCCCTTGAGGGATAGTTTTTGCCCAAAAGTATATCTGTAAAACCAATTGAACATTTCCTCGAGGTAATTTGTACGAGTCTTCCCTCCTCCATGTTGGGTGTTTTTGAAATATTCTCCTCTAGCTCGATAGTGAGATTTTTCCATTCCTTAGGTGCTCCGTATGTCAAGAGAACCATATTCATTCATGAAGTATGCACCATGAGCATACAAAATGTGTTGCAGAAGAAAAAAAGACCAATTCAAAAGCTATTATTCATAATCATTTCAAATTGATGAGTAGAAAGAAAGTCTACATGTTTACCATATAATGTGTAATGTTGGTATCACATCATGTATCAACCATAGCCTTTGTAAAATTTTGAAGCTCTTCTTGAAATTTTTTGCGCTCCTCTGCAGCAGTCGTCCTACTTTGAGTCATTAATTTAACCATCTTATTGAAGTTTGACCAAACCTTTTCATGTAGACCTACAAGGCTTGGATTGGTGCAGTCAAACGTCGTACATTTACACAAATCCTTCCACAAGTCCGAGGACTTTGAGTTCTTTACTTTTTCTGGCCTCTCTAGAAAACATCTTGCCTTATATCCACTCATGGACACCTGCTGTGCCAATTCATGATTCATGCCAAAGGTCTTCTTGTGTCAATAGTAATCTGCACACTACCGCCATGGCAACCAATTGAGTTGAGTAGCTCCTCTACTTTTTGAAGAGCTTCATGATGTTGTCTTTCCTTGCCTTACATAGTAAATGCATAATCAATGTGACACTTGAGTAGACGATCAAACAAACACATGAATGCATGCAAAGTATAAAATTAGACATTCTTGAGTTTGAAGGAAATAATAGGATTCCATTCGGAGAGTCTTTCAAATGCCTATTTGGCTTAGCTAGCATGTCATCAAACAAGACACCACCAACCCAATTGGCTTAGCTAGCATGTCATCAAACAAGACACCACCAACGCAATTGCCAGCATCATCATCCAATGTGTCGTTCTCATCATCTTGATTCTCGAGCTTCCTCTTCCTTCTTGCCTTCTTCTCTTTCTTTTCTCTCACCATTCTCATGCACCATGGTGGACAAGGATTTGGGGTGTTAGAACCTTGTGGACACCCAAACAGGCACTTTATTGTTTTCAAGTCACCTCCTAAATGCCAGTCTACTGAATAAGTGCCCTTACCCTCCACTTCTAATTTTTTCCCTTGAATATGTGCTTTAATGATATTCATAATCTTGGTTATCCTATTAAACATCCAAGCCAGCAGTTCATGTGTCTCCTCCTTCAGTACTTGAAACGTCCCAAGTCACCATATCTCCCTCTCAGATTGGTTACTAAAAGAGGAAAATTTTGACTTGCAAACCCTCTCCCTATCGCTCATTTGATTGTCTAGGTTTTCATTAGAACCTTCCAAAGAAAACTCAGTCTCCTCAGTCATGTTTATCTCACTCTTTGCATATTCCATTGCCTCATTCATAAGTGCGATACTCATTCGTTCTAACCTCTTACCTTTCACAATCTAACACTCATCCACTTTCAAAGCAAAACTTACCTTGTCACCTTGCATGACAAATAAAACTTACCGTGTCACCTTGCATGACAAACAAAAGTAGATAAGTTTTGGTACTTAAAATATTTTTCTATTAACTTGCAAGGAATGTAAAAAAACAACTTAAATTGTTTAGGCAATCCATAGAATAAGATCATAGCTCTCTGAAGACGATGTAGACCAACAAATATATTGTTGAACTCATTGTAGGGATACATGAGCTTACCATTTGTGCCTCGATTTTTTTCCTAAGCTCCAATGGTCAATGTATCATTGATACAATAGTATTCTCCAATTTTGTGTTACACATCATCATTGCATGTCCTCTTTTGTAATCTTATCTTTATGGGGATAGGAAAATATTCCTTGTGATGCCTTGTTTGTTGCGGAGTGCATCTTCTAGCAAGTGATGGAGGGCTTGATATCCTTTTGTGCTAATGCCCTCAACATATGCATTTTGAACCTCCTCAATGCTTAGAATATTGGTAATTTCATCCATTATCTCATTTGCAAGTACCTGACATATCTTCTTATGGTGGCGAGGGTCTTGAATGATGGAAAGAATGTCATGCCTCCTAACACAACTACATAATATTTCTCTAAAATCTTGAGGACCATTATCACCACATGCTTCTTTCAAAAAGTTCCTGTCACAAACCAATTAAGATTACCAAAAACACCTTAATCTATTGCTTATAACAACCATAACAACCAAAAACACCTTAATCAAAATTACTTACAATAATAATAGACAAAGAACAAAAAACAAACCTTGGTGTGCATGGATTCTTCGCTTGTTGCGAGTGCCACCACCAACTATGAGTTTTTGAATGTTATTGATTGTCCTCTTTTGCTATCTTGCTCCAAAGGGGGTGCTCTTCATGCGAGAGATTGTGTCTTGTAGCTTCATAACGTGAGCCTCTTTCTCTTTGTCTCTTTTCTCTAACTCTATAATATTATTTTTTGCATCTTGTAGTGCATGTTGCACACTACTTAAAGTGCTTTGTAAGCTTTGTGTTTGTGAGTGGAGGAATCGGACTCTCCATGCATCACTCGTGCTTAACCTTCTACAGTACCCAAGCAACCCATTCTCACCCTCTCCAACAAACTGAATAAATAAAGGGTGAAGGACAATGCGAAGAAGGATCATTAGGATATAACCATCAACCCAAAGATCCACATTAGTCCTACCATGTTGTCTTCGTGCATGATTCTCCTGTGCATTCAGATGTTCTTTGTTGATTGGTGCATATTCATTCAATATACAAACATGCAAGTCTACCTTCCACACTCTTGTTGAATTTCAAATTTATGTGTGCCATTCGAAAAATGGAAGGGACTATCCTGAAGTGACTCAAGGCTATCCTATTGTATCACAATGGGAGCTTGGGGAAGAGAGAGAGAGAGAGAGAGAGAGAGAGAGAGAGAGAGAGAGAGACCTATTGTATTTGCAATAGGAGAGAAGAGCTTCGGAAAAAGGGAGAGAGAGAGAGAGAGAGGGAGAATCTTATTGCAGAGGTTGGTAGGAAACATGATGAATAATAGTAATGAGTGAAAGAAATGGTTTTGATGATGTGGAATGTGGGGGGGAATTTCAAATATGACTATTAAAGTGGAGTAAATAAGATTGAAAGAATAGATATAAATGATTATGCTAGTAAGGGTTTAGCTAGAAAGAGAATTCTAGAGAGAATCCTAGTTTAAAAATAGAGAGATCCCCTACTTTTAGGCCCAAAAGTAGGCTTCATTATGAGCTTTGTCTCCTTAAGCCTCAATAAAATTAGTCTTAATTCCTTAAAATTAGGGATCCTTAGAAGACCCTTTTTATGCTCAAATGCCTCCTAATGAAGAGACATGCCAAATCCATCATCCAAGCTAGCAAAGTGAGTTGCATGGTTCAAGATATCATTATCTTCATTCTGAGCATTTAATTTTGTAAAGGAAGCAAGCATGTGTTGCAAATGTGACATAACATATGGAAGAAATGTTTGATTTGTGGTAGCCAGAGCACAACATTACTGATATAATTCATTTGCAATGCCATAAGTATGTTATGTATTTAAGAGTAGAGTGGTGTTTGTAGTAACCTCTCTAATATCCTCATAATTTATAATAGAGAATGGAGTGTGAATAGGAGCTTTAGTAGTATCCAATGATTCATGAATACCCATTATACCATCTCCATCTTGACCTTCATGAATAGGAGCTTTAGTAGTATCCAGATTCATGAATACCCATTATACCATCTCCATCTTGACCTTCATAAATATCCATGCGTTTGGTAACAATGGTTTACACTGTGAATCCCTTCATGGGCAATAATTTGACTTGGTGCTTGCACAAGTTTCCTTTTTGTGCCCATTCACATGTAGAACATGCCTTATCACAATATGCATTGAAGACTGTGTATGTAAAGGAAGAGTTTGACATGCTTCTAACCTTTGTAATTTCACAACCATTGTCAACTTCAAAATGCACACTATTATCCGGAATCCTTTGTGCTCTCTCTAAGGAATTTTTGAGTAGTGTCTCAATGATGTGGTTTCTCTTAGTGAGTTGTTTCTATGATGCCTTCATTTATCAATTTCATGGTTTTATTCTTTGTTACATGCTTCAAATCTTTGTTAATGTTTGTAGTTCAATGATTTTCTAGGTTCAAATCACACAATCGCTAAAAACAAGAAGCTCAAGCTGGCAAGATTGACATTGTCTGAAGATGAGATCAAAAAATTGGAGGAGAAGGAGACTGAGGATTTGGGCAATCAAAATACAGTTAATAGAATTGGGAAGGTAAAGAGAAGTTGTCTCTACCTTTATTGAAAATCTCAAAAGCATATAATGATTAATGTGTGGTTGGAGATATTGTAAGATTCCTCCCCCCCAACTTTTGAGGTATACAGGAGTAAGAACCTCCCTTTCTGATCTTATAATTATTCCCCTCTTTAAAATAAAAGAAAGATTCTATTTTACCCTATTTTGACCTAGAGAGAGAAAATGTCTAGAGGGAGGTAGTCCAAAATTGAGATATTTTTTTATATAAAAATCCTCCTAGTGTCTAAAATGGGTTCCCCTGAAACAAAAATTCAAAAAGAACTTTCCAATGTGCAATTGGAATTAATTGGAAATAGGTATAAAGGACCTTAGCCTAAGGGTCTAGATTTTCAGAAATTTTTGGATTATGGTCCAATTAAGGTTCCTATGGGCCAATAGGATCAATCCATGTGTGGGGAGGAGATAAATCCAATTTGTAAAAGAAAGATACCCAAAAATGAGTAAATGCCCACATAAGATGAAGAGTTGACTATGTACAAGGTTTATTAGTTAAAAAAAACTATGAGTATTACTAAAAAAATGAGATATTTTGGGTATAATGATTCATTTTTGACACACTCGTAAGGAAAAGGGGTCCCTTCAAGGAGGCGCCTATTTCACATGTGTGGTGGAGTTTTAAACTCAAGAATATTGTGATATTTTTATCTCTCCTCTCTCTTGGATCAAACCAAATCAAAAGGGAACCAAACTAGATCCAAATTCAACCAAACTGAACCTGAAAAATTCTAGAAATTAGTTGGACTTGGTTTTAGGCCTCCCTCACCTATAAATAGATCCTTAGCCTTTGTAAAAAAATATGAGAAATATATTATGCCAGTATTATGCTGAAATAATTATAATTTTTACTATCCTCTAAAAATCCTCTCCAAATTGAAGAAATTGGAGCTTCCCTCTCTCTTCAATCTTCCTTGGTGACTCCATCAACATACCAAACCAATTGACTGGTTGGGGACCTCTACCGTGATCAAAGAATCAAGCAATTTGGAAGGTAAAGAGTGGATTATGATCTTTTTTCCATAATTTCTAAATGTTTCTCTCTTCTCAACACCTCTCAAGCTTGAGAAGCTTAATTTGAATGGCTTTTGAATACTATTGAAGTTATTTGATGTACTATAATAAAGAAACACATAAGTTTTCATTTTATGCTTAATTTTAATGGTTTTTAAGTATTTCTCTCTCTCCCCCAACGAAAGGTCATTCCTATGACCTATTCTCAATCCAAATGAAGCTTCTCATGAAGCATTTCTCTAATCCAAAAGTAATTTCTATGCTTGTCTAATTGGAGGCCAAAATAATAGCTTTTTAATACTTTTATGCTATTTATTTCATAGAGAAATTATGAATCAATCCATAATTGGATAATGATCCAATTAGTGGTCATTCTAATCTTATTAATAAAATTAAACTTCATTCTTTCAATTAAATTGAGAATTATCAATAATAGTAGCGGAGCTATGGCAAAATTTCTGTAAAATAAACACATAAAATATTTTCATTCATAATATGAAAAGAGGACTTCCTACCATATTCTAGGAATTATCATCCTAGATTAATTGAATGATTCTCACTGAAATCATGGAGAAATTAATTTTTATGTTTATGCTTAGTTAATAAATTAGGAAAAAAAGAATTCTAGTAATTTATTTTTATGTTAAAAGAGTAATCCCCATGATAATGGAAATCCATGTATTCCAAAGAATTAAGAGAAAAAAAATGGAATACTAATATAATGTATATTTTATGTAAAAATTAAAGAAAGGTTTTAGTTAAATTTATCTTTTTGTATAGATAAATTTTTATGATGAAAGAGGAATTCCCACCATATTGAAATTCAAATATTTAAATAAGGAATGTATAATTCCTAGTGCAAAGGAATTAATGAAGATTTTTATTTAATTTTCAAGAGAAAATTTAGTTAAATTTATCCTTTTGCATATATAAGTTTAAATGATAAAAGAGGAATTCCTATTACATTTGGAATTCCATCAATTGGATGGGAAAAGAGAAATTCCTAGTATATTGGAATTATGGAATAATTTATTTAAATTCAAAGATGAATTTTTAGATAAATTTATTTATCTATGAGAAATATTTAAATGTCAAAAGAGGAATTCTTATGACATTTGGAATTCCATCATTTAGATGGGCAAAGAGAAATTTCTAGCATATCGAAGTAATGGATATTTTAATGTAGATAAATTTATTTTATGAGAAATAATTGATGGGAAAAGAGGAATTCCCATGGTAATTGGGATCCAAGAAATTTAAATGAGAAGAGAGGAATTTCTATATAAATCGATTTATGATTATTTACTAAAAGTAGAAATATGGGTAGAATTGATTTCTACAAATCCCATGAATTCTTTTATTCAAAAGAAGAATATTGAATATAATTCAATTGAGGAATTGAGAAGGAATACGAAAATAGTTGTCAGAAAAAGAATCTTTAACTAGGCCAAGTAATTGACAGAAATTTAGAAAAAGTCCTATTGTCAGTATCAATTTAGAAAAAAGCTATTAAATGGTAATAGCATGTGAATGGATGTGATAAGATGAAAATACGATAAGATGTGATGTAATGGAAATAGATGTAAATGTGAATAATGAGATGAGAAAGAGACGAGAGGATATGTGCAAGGGTGAGATGGGAAGTGCGCGGATGTGAATGCGGATGTATAAATGTGGATGTATAGGTAAAAGAAGGGATATGCATGTGTATGTGGATGTATAAATGTGGATGTATATAGATGTGAAGGTGTATGTGGATGTATAGATGTATAGATGTGGAAATGGATGAATGGATGTAAATGTGGATGTGGATGTATGAATGTGGATGTGGAAATGGATGTGTGGATGTGGGTGTGGATGTATGAATGTGGATGTGAATGTGGATGTATGGATGTGGAAGTGGATGTATGTATGGATGTGAAAGTGGATATGATATGGAATGTGGATGTGGATGTATGAATGCAGATGTGGATGTGGATGTATGGATGTAGATATGGAATGTGGATGTGGATATGGATGTATGGATGTAGATGTGGATGTGGATGTATGAATGTGGATGTGGATGTATGGATGTGGATGTGGATGTATGAATGTGGATGTGGATGTATGAATGTGGATGTGGATATGGATGTATGGATGTAGATGTGGATGTGGATGTATGAATGTGGATGTGGATATGGATGTATGGATGTGGATGTGGATATGGATGTATGGATGTATGGATGTGGATGTGGATGTGGATGTGGATGTATGGATGTGGAAGTGGATATGATATGGAATGTGGATGTGGATGTATGAATGCAGATGTGGATATGGATGTATGGATGTAGATATGGAATGTGGATGTGGATATGGATGTATGGATGTAGATGTGGATGTGGATGTATGAATGTGGATGTGGAAATGGATGTATAGATTAGAAATAAAATCATTTACGAATGTCATGACGCTTCTACAGGAGGTTATCCCAAGATACAATTAACTTATGGTTTGGTAAAATAGATATTTAAATGGCCTAAGATGAAAGCAGAAGTTCGAGACTATGTGGTGAAATGTCATCAAGCTCAAGTGAATAAGGCTAAGCGCAAAGGGTTGTTATATCCTCTAGAGGTTCCTTTTTTTGGGAAGTGGAAACTATTTCCATGGATTTTATTGTCGGATTTCCACAGACCAGGATAGAGCATGATGTTCTATGACATTGTAGATGTGGAAGGTTGCGAAGTTGTCCCCTAGGTACTATGGACATTATCAGATCTTGAAAAGGATTGGTGAGGTGGCGTATAAGTTAGAATTTCCTCCTAATAAAAGTTTATCCAGATTTTCATATGAGTAGACTCAAGGAGAAACTAGGGACTGAGGATAACATTGTTACACGTCATGAGCTAGTAGAGGTTGAGGACTTGTCCTTTGTTCCACATCAGCTCTGCCATATTTTCTTTCCCAGGTATGTGCATAATCTGAAAATGAAATTGTGCCAAATAGTTGGCCCATCTAAGATGCTTTTCATAAATCTTAGGCGCTGAGGTAGAAAATACATAAGGCTTTGATGGTCTGTTTTGATTATAAACTCACCACCCAAGAGGTAATGCTTCCAAATCTTCAAAGTATGCATAGCAGCCATTAACTCCTTTTCATTGGTGGTAGCATTCTTTTTTGAATTTTATAATCTTCATGCTCTTCTTGGTTCAAGACCACCAATACAATCTCCTAAAGCATCACATTCTACAAATAAATATCTTTGATAAATTTCAATCAATACCAGTGCTTTACTAGTGAAATGAAGCAACCATATGCTGAGATTTGGGACAAATCATTATGTTGATTTACATGAAATTAGCAAGAAATCATACACAATGCCTAAGTGATTTAGGGCAGTTGCAAGATGAGGGTACTCACTTTCGTTCACTCTCTCTAAAATTGGGATATCCATGCATCTCGGGCGGAGTACCTCGATCGTGATATCGCTATCAATTAAAACACGGCACATGCCTCTTAATCCTAAAGCGACTTATCTCAAACGAGATACCAACTAATGCCACGCTAGCAGGTCCGGGTTTCCAGGCATCATCCATGTCACCAATATAGGTCACCGCCACCACACTATCTTGATCAAGATATTCATGCCACTTGGATCCACATCAATGCCACCGTGTATCCCCCTAGGCATATTTGACTAGCCCATCTCCACCGTCCACATATCTCGAACGAGATATTGAAATAAAATCTCGACCATTCATTGAAATACCTCGTTCGAGGTATAGAGATGCAATCTCCACCGTCCACATATCTCAAACGAGACATTGAAATTAAATCTCGACCATTGAAATACCTCATTCGAGGTATAGAGATGCAATCTCCACCGTCCACATATCTCGTTCGAGGTATAGAGATGCAATCTCCACCGTCCATTCATGCACATTGGAAGATGCAATCCCAGCCGTTTAAATATCTCGATCAAGGTATTAAATAAATCTCGACTGTCAAACATACCTCGATCCTAGTAATGACTTAAAATCTAAGCCGTCCATGTACCTCGAACGAGATACTAATTTCAAATCTCAACCCCGTCGATCCTTCACCAACCCTAAAATTAAGTGTGTATCTTGGCTGTTTGTCTCATCCACTAACCCTAAAATCTAGAGCGTACATCTTGCAAACCCTAAATTGCATGATGCCACCGAACCTCATTCGAGGTTATAAAACTGGAAAACTTTTTTTTTTACCTCATTGTCAGAAGTCGTTTTCACTCTCCTTACTCTCTTGATTTGGATTAGCATTAGTGGGCTCATTAGCATTGTTTTATAGGTTCATTAGTGCTACTTAGCACTAAGCATTGGACCTTTCACATTGGACCTTTGTGTTAGGCTTAGGTTTTAGCATGGAGTCATGTGAGGAGGGCCACGAGGAGGGCTGCTCGTCTATTGTGGACCTCATTCGCAGAGATAGACCGCGAGTTAGCGACTATCCGTAGGAGTGCTAGAGACACACCGTCTACATTACATATCGTGGCAGACTTGGAGGAGGCGATGCTTTCGTCCCTTCGTAGCCTTCATGATATTGTTTATGTAGATGAGTGGATAGCCCACCATCGCACTGCTCCTATGTCACATGGCCTGACATATCATCAGGTCTCTGATCTTGGTCCGATTAGGGATGGAGCCTACTTAGATCTTTTCCTTGATAGTCGTGGGATGAGGCCTGGGGCGCAGGAAAGCCCCTTACTATTTCGTGTGTTCGCATCCTCGTATGGCGGCACATATCTATAATCGATATGTTGCCGCATATGGGAGGATGCCAAACAACCGCCAGATTTCCATATACTTCACAAAGCAATTATATGCAGAGTTTGTCTTAGTAGGGGAGGAGGTGGATTACACTAGCCATTGGCTGGGTGTGGTGGTGTTCGCCGAGGTCGTCTCCAAGACCAGGGTAGGCAGCCTCCACCAGGACCAGGGTAGGCGGCCTCCATACGCCCTTCGTGTAGCTCCTACAGATCCTTCATTTTTGCCTATGTCGACAGTCGAGGCTCTTGGCACCCAAGTTGATGTACAGAGTACCAAGGAGAGCATCCAGCACGTGGTGCGCTTGTTCTTCAATGATCGTCGATATCGATGACGACAGATGTCAAGGTATTTACATATTTATTACTTAAGTTTTTTTAGTCATTTATTTACATGTTTATATGTACTTTTCTATATTTTTCCATGAGTGGCATGGTTGATTGTGTCGTGTAGGGTCCCACACCTACCACTGAGAGACTCACTCAGGAGTTGGTAGAGGCAAGAGCGGAGATTGACCGCCTTAGAGCTGCATTACAGAGACGGCAGAGGCAGCTACTGCAGAGGCACGGTATGTGAGAGAGTCTGACATCTAGCAGGTAGGATTCTCTTGCACGTAAAAGAGTTATAATTAAGGTCCTAAGTTATAAATTTTAATACCTAATGAGAGAGACTAATCAATTATTTTTATGCTTTACTTTTTTGCGTAGGCTTGGACTGAGGTAGAGAGTTCTAGAGATGAGGCGAGCATCACATGTTTATGGAGCAGATTGCACAGCATAGGGTAGAGCAGTTGATGCTGCAGGTTCAAGAGTTCTGCAGATCCTTAGACGTGACAGTGCCCTACTTGCCTTTATATCCACGGCCTGTTTACAGAGGTTTTTCGATGACCTCTCCCTCAGGATGCACCAGCATCACTCCATGATGCCTGTTGCGCTCTCTGTATATTGAGGACATTGATAGTACTGGTGGATATGCTCTGGGATGTGGACATTTTTTCCATTTGTCTTGCATCACCCAGGAGCTAGTACGCTTCTCAGCATGTCCCTCTTGCCATGCACGCGTTGACCTAGCAACATACAGAGTTTTGGGCATTGATGATCTTCACCCAAGCTTTGCTCGAGTAGATGCTAAGACTGGCAGGCCTCTTGATTTCACCTCAGCTATACTAACTTGGGACTCGACGCTGCTTCGATGATAGAGATCAAGAGCCTGAGGTGCGTCCAGAGATTGAGTGGAGTGCACATGAGTTTGATGCATACCAGAGAGTCCTTTACGAGAGCCAGATCACAGCATACGAGCATGTGGGTGGTGCTGGTCCTAGTGGCACCTCGGGTGATGGTGCTAGCAGCAGTGCTGCTTCTCATGAGCAACGTGTCCTTACAACAAAGGAACTTACATGAGCAGAGTGGCAGACACGTACCATTGCTGATTATAGATTTTGGGTTTACAGACAGAGACGTCTTGCAATAGCACGACGTAGAGAGAGGGAGAGGGCTATAGCAACTTATGGGACTCGTGAGCTCCCAAGTACACCGGCACCAGCTCATGATCTTGCCTTTGAGGCAAACCTCCCAGCAGCAGATATTCAACGACCCCCGCAGAGCAGGCACAGCCTCCTTGATGCACACGTTGACCAATTAGAGAGATGATGATTTTGATTGGGTTGCTATTGATAGAGTGACTAAACTTAGACTAGCTGGGTTAGCTCACTTACATTGTACTTAGATTTATGGGCAGTGACTAGCTGGGGTAGCTCATTTTCATTCTGAAGTACTTATTTGATGTTTATATCATTATGAGTTTTTTCATTATTGAGTATCATTACATTTTAGTTGAAGTTCTTGATTTTTTAAAATTTTTTAACACTTTGGCTATCATATTGTTTGTTGAAAACCTCCATGCCATCGTACCCAAACATGCTCCGATGGGGGGAACCAAACTTTGCAAACAAGCATGTAGGGGGGAGCCCACCCCCACATGCTTGCAAAGTTTGGTCATGATCGGAGCATGTTTGGGTTAGTAATTAGCGCCCAGTGTGGATTTCATTATGATGTACTTATTTGATGTTTATATCATTACATTTTAGTTGATGTTCTTGATTTTTTAAAAATTTTTAACACTTTGGCTATCATATTGTTGAGTTTTTTCATTATTGAGTATCATTACATTTTAGTTGATATTCTTGATTTTTAAAAAAATTTTAACACTTTGGCTATCATATTGTTTGTTGAAAATCTCCATGCCATCGTACCGAAACATGCTCCGATGGGAGGAGCCAAACTTTACAACAAGCATGTGGGGGGAGACCACCCCCACATGCTTGCAAAGTTTGGTCATGATCGGAGCATGTTTGGGTTAGTAATTAGCACCCAATGTGGATTTTTCAAGTCTCTTGGTGCTTAAAAGGCCATGGAAAATCCAAGCCTTCTTCATACCATCGTACCCAAACTTTGCAAGCATGTGGGGGGAGCCCACCCCCACATGCATAAAAATATTGGTCATAATCAGAGCATGTTTGGATTGGTAACAAGCGCCCAGTATGGATTTTTCAAGTCTCTTGGTGCTTAAGAGGCCATGGAAAATCCGGGCCTTCCCCATACCATCGTACCCAAACATGCTCAGATGGGGACCAAACTTTGCAAGCATGTGGGAGGGGCCCACCCCCACATGTTTGCAAAGTTTGGTCACAATCAGAGCATGTTTGGAATTGTAATTAGCATGTGGATTTTTCAAGTCTCTTGGTGCTTAAGAGGCCATGGAAAATCCGGAGGCCTTTCCCATACCATCATACCCAAACATACTCCGATGGGGACCAAACTTTGCAAGCATGTGGGGGGACCCACCTCCACATGCTTGCAAAGTTTGATCACAATCAGAGCATGTTTGAATTGGTAATTAGCCTCCACTGCAGATTTTTCAAGTCTCTTGGTGCTTAAGAGGCCTTGGAAAATCCGAGCCTTGCCCATACCATCATACCCAAACATGCTCTGATGGGGACCATACTTTGCAAGTATGTGGGGGGACCCACCCCCACATGCTTGCAAAGTTTGGTCACAATTGGAGCATGTTTGAATTGGTAATTAGTGCCCAATGCGGATTTTTCAAGTCTCTTGGTGCTTGAGGCCATGGAAAATCCGAGCCTTCCCCATACTATCGTACCCAAACATGCTCCGATGGGGACCAAACTTTGCAAACAAGCATGTGGGGGTGAGCCCCTCTCCCACATGCTTGCAAAGTTTCGTCATGATCGGAGCATTTTCGGGTTAAAAACTAGTGCCCAGTGCGGATTTTTCAAGTCTCTTGGTGTTTAAGAGGCCATGGAAAATCCGGGCCTTCCCCATACCATCGTACCCAAACATGCTCCGATGGGAACCAAACTTTGCAAGCATGTGGAAGGGGTCTACCCCCACATGCTTGCAAAGTTTGGTCAAAATTGGAGCATGTTTGGATTGGTAATTAGTGCCCAATGCGGATTTTTCAAGTCTCTTGGTACTTAAGAGGCTATGGAAAATCTGGGCCTTCCCCATACCATCGTACCCAAACATGCTTTGATGGGGACCAAACTGTGCAAGCATGTGGGGGTGGGACCCTTCCCCACATGCTTGCAAAGTTTGGTCATGATCGTAGCATGTTCGGGTTAGTAATTAGCACCCAGTGCGGATGTAGGTGCTTGAGGCCATGGAAAATTCGGGCCTTCCCCATACCATCATACCCAAACATGTTCTGATGGGAACCAAACTTTGCAAGAATGTGGGAAGGGCCCACCCCCACATTCTTGCAAAGTTTGGTCACAATCAAAGCATGTTTGGATTGGTAATTAGCACCCAGTGCGGATTTTTCAAGTCTCTTGGTACTTAAGAGGCCATGGAAAATCCGGGCCTTCCCAATACCATGATACCCAAACATGCTCCGATGGGGACCAAACTTTGCAAGCATGTGGGGGTGAGACCCTTCCCCATATTCTTGTAAAGTTTGGTCATGATCGAAGCATGTTCGAGTTAGTAATTAATGCCCAGTGTGGATTTTTCAAGTCTCTTAGTGCTTAAGAGGCCATGGAACATCCGGGCCTTCCCCATACCATCGTACCCAGACATACTCCTATGGGAACCTAACTTTTCAAGCATATGGGAGGGGCCCACCTTCACATGCTTGCAAAGTTTGGTCTTAATCAAAGCATGTTTGATTTGGTATTTAGCACCCAGTGCGGATTTTTCAAGTCTCTTGGTGCTTAAGAGGCCATGGAAAATCCGGGCCTTTCATATACCATCGTACCCAAACATGCTCCGATGGTGGAGACCAAACTTTGCAAGAATGTCGGGGGAACCCACCCCCACATGCTTGCAAAGTTTGGTCACAATCGGAGCATGTTTGGATTAGTAATTAGTGCCCAGTGTGGATTTTTCAAGTCTCTTGGTGCTTAAGAGGCCATGGAAAATCCGGGCGTTCCCCATACCATTATACCCAAACATGCTCCCATGGGGACCAAACTTTTCAAGCATGTGGGGGGGACCCACCCCCACATGCTTGCAAAGTTAAATCACAATCGGAGCATGTTTGGATTAGTAATTAGTGCCCTGTGCGGATTTTTCAAGTCTCTTGGTGCTTAAGAGGCCATGGAAAATCCAAGCCTTCCCCATACCATCATACCCAAACATGCTTTGATGGGGACCAAACTTTGCAAGCATGTGGGGGTGGGCCCCTCCCACATTCTTGCAAACTTTGGTCATGATCGGAGCATGTTTCGGAGCATGTTCGGGTTAGTAATTAGCCCATAGTGCGGATTTTTCAAGTCTCTTGGTGCTTGAGGCCATGGAAAATCCGAACCTTCCTCATACCATCATACCCAAACATGCTCCAATGGGGACCAAACTTTTAAAGCATGTGGGGGGGGCCCACCCCCACATGCTTGCAAAGTTTGAGCATATTTGGGTCAATAATAGGGCCTAGTGCTTGCAAAAGTTTGGTGATTTTCAACAAACAATATGGTGATGGTGATTTTCAACAAACGATGTGATAGCCAAAGTGTTAAAAGATCAGAAAACCATGAACATCAACTAAAATGTAATGATCCTCAATAATGAGAAAACTCATAATGATATAAACATCAACTAAGTACATCAAAATATGAGCTAACACAGCCACTCTGGGTTTAGCCACTAACTCAAAAGATCAAGGTATTTTGAAAATAAGCTACCCCAGCTATTCTGAGATTAGTCACTCCCAAAAAATCTAAGTACAATGTAAGTGAGCTAACCCAGCTAGTCTGAGTTTAGTCACTATCAAGATAGAGATCTAGTCAAAGCAGCACCCTCTCTAGCTCTCAACTGCTCTAGAATGCTCTTATGGTCATCCACTCGAAGCTGAAAACGAGGGTGAGAACTGTGTTTTCGGCTCTGTACTCGATCAAGAGTGAGCCTGGTAGCAACCACTAGATGAGAGAATTGAAATGCCTCTAGCTCCCACTTCCACTGCTCAAACCGATGAAGTCGAATCTGCTGGTAGAACCGGCCTGCCACAATCATGCTATGGGCATCAAAAGAAAACCCATGATCATCCACTGTATCCTGATCAAGGATGCACTTTGGCGGCCTAGTGCAACTCATCAGATAGTAGTCTACTCCCTTGCTATTTCCCTCACCGGCAATAACAGCAAATACATCACCCTCCTATAGCAAATCTATCAGGTCATCATAACTAACCATGAACGCAGGACCTGTGTGCTCATCAGACAACACTAAGATGTAAAGGATGCTCGAGGGAGAGGAATGTCTGTATCCATGCATCTGCCCATCCTCTCGAGGCACAATGTGACCAATCGCCATCCATACATGCTCGACAGAAGCATGCAAACCGTCGTGTGTAAATGGTGGGGGGACCGCCATGCACGTGCTCCTGATGGAATGTAAGCCCAAGGTGCCAGGTATTGTGTCACAATCATGGGAAGGTCTACGGTCAATCATGCCACCATCCACACCAAAAAAATCTCCTAAGAATCCGAGCATCACGTTTGGAATACGATGATGCTACACTCCCACACAAATGTTGGGAGCACCACTCGACTACGTGGCCCGCATCTCTGAACCGCTCAGCATTTTGCCACAGCTGATGACGCCTCAGGGCACGTTTCACACAGGCGCCTGCACCATCATGCTCTCCCTTCCCGTGACCAGTCTCACAGAATGACCAAATCACTGGGATACTAGACTGCACATGCCACCTACAATAAATCCATAAAACAAAGTCTTAGTTATTGTTTTCTTTAATATGTTCTAGTGAATTTAGTTTAATTACGAATATAAGAGAACCATAAGTACTGCGTGCTGTAAAGCCAATAGAATTGTCGTGTTGATGACTTGAACTGTGAGCCACAACCATCCGACCAAACCCATCGCTGGCCACGTATGATCCCACAATCTCGTAAAAAATCATCATGGAGACGAAAACAGTGTTGCACAAAATGTGCATCATGTGAGCGATCATCCTGATATAGAAATGATACTCTCGAATAATGACACGGGTCTCAGGGGTACTCGCTATCCCATCTACATGAGCCTTTGCATGTCGATAGCTAATGTGGACCATAATAGCAACCTGGTGAGGTAAGCAATACAAACGATTAGGACACAAAATATCAAATAAGTAATATAGCCCAAACACGAAACAAATATTATGAAATATAACCATTACCTGCTCTGAGAAGTGTAATACTCAGATTGTATCTCCTGAAAAAGTGTGGTGTAGTTCTCTGCAAAAGCAATCACAGAGATGACCACACCAATAGGAAACTCTACCGGGCATGCTCGGAACTAACAATCCTACCACTTGGCACAATGACTATGTCGTATATAGGGGTAGATCTTCTCCCTAAATGTGGGTGTGAAGTGACAACGTGGTGTATGTTTGTCCACAAGCTGCAACTTCCTAGACTATCCACACCACTCTGGAGCTAGTGTGTCACATACTCATAACGTTGCCATGGCACTATCTCTTAGTCACTTGCATCAAGATCTACCATCTGTAGATGTGCAAGTAAACCACATGATGTGCAATTTCTCTCCACACAAGGCATCCTATGGAACTGGGCATCCTCCGTGCGTGCACACAAAAGAGAGTGGATGAAATCACGAGGACTACGAGGCAACTCTCTATGCCCACTAAGAGAACGGAACACATCATAAAAAAGTTTGAACTCAACATGGTAGCGACATGTGTCACGCTGACGTGAGTACCTCACAAACCAAGGCTTACACCCCTCAAATGACCTTTGCCCAATTTTAAGCTCTGGGATATGAAGCCACAAACTGAGAATACAACTCTGTTTGGGTCATTTCAAGAAAGCAAGCACCGTGCTCAATGAACACTTCTCTTGTCACTCTCTTACGCAAAGCTTTCTTGAAAACTGGCGAGGCATGACAATTCTCCTTCCAAAAACTTTCTGTCAAGGCTCTAGTGGTTTCATCTAGTAGGCGATCATGCCTAGCTACATGACCACTGCTCGCCCACAAAGCACCAACCTCATTGGCATCTAAACTTTGTCATCTAATAGACCCAACTCTAAGTACGTGTGGTGCTTATGGAAAGGATGTGAGATGTGGCACTCACCTTACCCGTCATTTGGGAGCTACTTATGGCTGCCACAATAGCTCGTCGAGCACATATATAAATATATCTTTAAGTTTATGTTTTATTTTATAATTATATAACTGTCTTTTTTTTATAATGTATTTTTTTCAAATTTTATTCAAAGGTTTATTCTACACAAAATATTTTCAAGAAATATTAAACTTAAAATTTTATTTTTTTAATTGAATAACATGAACTTTAAAAATAAAATTATTGATCTAATTCCAAAATATAATCCTTTAAAATTAGTGATTTTAAAATCTTTTATTTAATAAGTTATATACATTTTATTATTTAAAATTCTATATTCTATTTCTCTAAATTACTAAATTAACTTTTTCAAAAATATATTTTTGAAAAAAAAGGGGAGGTGGGAAGGAGGTGCCACGTGTCACATGCGTGCATGACATGTGGCATTCTCTTGACATGTGGCACTATTATGGTTGATGTGGCAATTCCATGATGTGGCATGCCATGTCACCAAGTGCGAGGTGGCATGCAAGGGTGGCAAGAAGATGTGGCATTAATGATGACTAGAATGATGAGGTGGGGAGTCAACTAGGTTGACCACATTGACATGGAGGGTGGAGGTGGCAAGCTACTTATATGGATCCTCTTGAAGCTGATGTGGACATAAAGTGGCATACATATATAAGATTTGTGCCTACCCAAGCCTCACACATGGAATGATATCTAAGCTTTGAAGTTTAACAAGCCTAGATTTCCAAACCTAACTAGGATTAGTTTTAGACTTGAAAAGGGGAGAGTGGACACAATATGGGAATTTTCACTTTTGGGAGGATTGAAAATGGACCTTCCCATACTCAAATTAGGCCAATTTTTTTTAATAAATTCATGGCAACAAGCGTATTGATCCCTAGAGTTTTTAAATTGAAAGGTTAAATATTTGATTTTCCATAATTAAATTACAATTGATTTAATGGGCCTCTAATAGTCATAAAAAATTTTCCAAAGTAAATCTACAAAATTCCAACCGTTAGATTTGTAATTTTACCTTATACCCACATTATACTAATCTTTCCCAATCTAATCATAACTAGATGATTAGATTGGGAAAGATAACAAATTTTCCAAAGTAAATCTACAAAATTCCAACCGTTAGATTTGTAATTTTACCTTATACCCACATTATACTAATCTTTCCCAATCTAATCATCACTAGATCTATACAATTTGAGCATTTTAAATGGTAGATGTGGTGGAAAGAAAAAATAGTATGTTTTTTAACAATTCTAATACCTTTTAAATAATATAGAAAATAGTAGAACACATCAAAAATACTCGACAAATCAAGTTAAGCTCTATGTTATTTGTATTTTTGTGAAATGCAAAGTGGGAACATCATATGAGCAATAATGTAAAAGTTATAGGCAATTTACTCACATTCACTGTACCTGTCTAAACCTCCGACAGGGCCTGTATACAATTTTTGTTCCCAAAGAAAAGGGGATTTGCAGTTATTGGATATTCGATTAGATTATAGTTTTAGGTGTCCAACTTTGCATATGATGTTTCATTGGAAGACCTTGAAGTGAAACTCCTTGGCTAACTAGGAGAGATTGGCTATCCTTCTTGAAAAAATGCATGTTTCGGCTAAAGCCAAGGGTTCAAATAAAGATCCATGAACATCAAGGATGGATTTCTGTTAATGTAAGACAGGTTATGTGTGACAAAGGATTTCTCATTTAAAGTGACTTCTTATGCCACCAAGGAAACCACCCCTTTTGTAGTTGACCCCATGCCCATGCCCTAACTAAAGTTCCTACTTTATTACAAACCATCCCTTCCCCAAATATTTTGTTCCCAAAATCTACTCTATGTATAAGAGATGTACACTTGGATACATCCTCCACCAATATACATCAATGGAGAGGATGGTAATGAGCGCATAGTAGGCTGCAAATGCATCGATCAAGTAGCCAACATTCTCCTCAATGTATACACTCCTCATGATGACCATTGAAGTCCAATAGCAACAAGAAGAAGCCTTCAAATGAACTTTTGTAAAATCTGTAATTCCAGCATGTATACTTCCTCATGCAACCCTTGTAGATCCAAAGAAAAGCATGCCACATGGTCAAGAAACACCCTCCATAGATAAACCTTGTTGTTGCACGTAAGAAAGTGATTGCCATGTAGCCTCATCCCCAAAGATAACTTCTTCCATTTGATAAGGAATTAGATTCAATGCTCATATTACTCAATTCTCTTATTCTTCTCCCAACAATCCTCCCCGGCTAATATATGATCTCCTCTTCTTCATCCATGGGTGGAAGCTCCTCCATCACTTGAGGTATTGGCCCCAAAAATTTCTTAAGATTGGATAAATGAAATACATTATGAATTCTTGTAGAAGTGAGCAAATCAAGCTTGTAGGCCAAGTTACCAACCCTCTTAAGCACCAAATATGGCCCATAATATCTATGAGAAAACTTTGGGTTGGTGGAGCCTTTGAGAATGTTATGATGGCTCTTTGGAAGCTTCAAAAACACATAGTCACCCTCTTGAAACTTCACATTGCATCTATGCTCATCTGCATTAGACTTCATGACATCTTCAGCCTTCTCGACATTACATCTATGCTCATCCGCATTAGCCTTCATGACATCTTGAGGCTTCTTCATGTTGTTCTTGCAAAGTTGAAGAAGCTATCTCATCCTTTCTAATTCATCTTTGGCTAAAGGATTAACCACCTTGTCCTCTTGAAAAGCTATGGATGGCATATGCACTTGATAACCATAAAGAGCCTCAAAAGGAGACATGCTCAAATGCTCGCTTGAATTATGAAAAAAATCAGCAAGATACAACCATTCATCCCATGAAGCTTGTATATCATAACAATAGTGCCTCAATTACACCTTAAGACACTAGTTAGTACACTCCATTTTCTCATCTGTTTGAGGATGATAGGCTGTAGATGGAGTGATTTGTGTGCCGTTCTCATATAAATATCTCCAAAAAGTTCCCATGAACTTGGTGTCTCTATCACACACTATGTTGAGTGTGGCAACCCATGCAACTTGAATATATGCTCCATGAATTGTTTAACAATTTGAGATGCTCCATATGTGACCTTGGAAGCAATAAAATGGGTTGATTTGGTAAGCCAATAAACAACCACAAATATTTGATCCCACCCATCCTTAGTCTTAGGAAGACCTGTAATGAAATCCATTGATATGTGAGTCCACTTTCCATCCGAAATGGGTAAAGGATGAAGTAAACCACCATGTAGTTGATGGCTATCCTTGTTTTTTTGAAATGAAGGACACTTCATCATCATAAACTTCTGAACATACCTCCACATGCCTTTCCAAAAGAAGCTTTTGCTCACTTTGTCATATGTTTTCAATACACCAAGATGACCCGCAAGTGGAGAAGAATGCATCTCATGAAGCACCTTTGGTATGTAGGATGAGGTAGAAACAAGATACACTCGATCCTTGTACTATAAGAGGTTGTTGTGAAGCTTGTAGTAATGAGGAATATCTTCATGCTTACCTTGTCGTAATTTTTTATAAATGTGGGCAGCAACCTCATTTAGGAGATATTCATCTTGAATTCCCTTAATCCAATCATTATAAACCTCCATAATTGATGTTATAGTGCAAGCCCACATTCTTGACAATGCATCCACTACTACACTGACCTTGCTCGGAGTGTATGATATCTCAAAATCATAACTTTGAAGAGTGGCCAAGCACCTCTTTTTCTTGGGAGAGAGAGTTGGGATAAGAAAAATTTTAGCACCCTAGGATCACTTCTCACCTTGAAGTATGAGCCATACAAGTAGTGATGCCACTTCTTGAGAGCATGAAGGATAGCAAGCATCTCTTGCTCATAAACATGCAATTCCATCTCCTTTTCGGTAATCTTTCTACTCTCAAAATAAATGACTCCATGATCTTAATATAAAACAGTCCCAAGTCCTCTTCCACTTGCATCCACTCTCAAATAGAAAGTCTTGGAAAAATTAGGACAAACAAGAATGGGGGCCAAAGTAACAAGAATGGGGGCTAAACTAAGCAAGGTTTTGAGCTCATTGAAGCTTTTGTCGACAATATCATCCCAAAAGAAAGCTTCCCTCTTGAGAAGATCAGTGAGAGTGGTGTTGCTAAGATGCATAATGCTCCATGAATCTTCTATAGAAAGACGATAACGCCAAAAATCTTCTCAATTGAGTGGAATTACTTGGTGTTGGCCAATCTTTTACATATACCACCTTCTTTGGATCAGCTCTTATGCCATTCTCTCCCACCAACAAGTGCCCAAGATGTTCTACTTCATTGACCATGACTGAGCGTTTTCTCTCATTTGCAAATAGCTTGTGCTCCCTCATCACTTCAAACACTTTCTTCACATGAGATAGGTGCTCTTCTTTGCTCTTACTATATATCAATATATCATCGAAGAACACTAGCATAAACTTGAACAAGAAAAAAGCCAATGCCATATTCATCAATGCTTGGAAAGTGAGTGGTGCATTTGTAAGGCCAAAGGACATAACCATAAAGTGAAACAACCCTCTTTTGGTCCTAAATGTGGTCTTCTCTTCATCACCCTCCTTCATCCTTATTTGATGGTGTCTCGATCTTAAATCAATCTTGGTGAAAAATCTTGCTTCCTTGAGTTCATCCAAAGAGATCATCAATGCATGGAATGGGGTACCTATTCTTGATGGTGACTTTGTTCAAGTCACGATAATCAATGCACAGTGACTGGTGTATTTGTAGGACAAAAGGACATAACCAACCATAAAGTGAAACAACCCTCTTTTGGTCCTAAATGTGGTCTTCTCTTCATCACCCTCCGTCATCCTTATTGATGGTATCTCGATCTTAAATCAATCTTGGTGAAAAATCTTTCTCCCTTGAGCTCATCCAAGAGATCATCAATGCATGGAATGGGGTATATTTTTGATGTGGTGACTTTGTTCCAGTCATGATAATCAATGCACATGCAAAAGAACCCATCCTTGTTCTTCACCAATAGAATGGGAGAAGAAAATGGAGATTGTGAGGGTTGAATAAGACTCTTGGAAAGTAAATCTTGCACTTGCTTTGCCACTTCCTCTCTTTCCACCTCAGACAACCGATAGGGAGGCTTATTGACAGCCTTTGCATTCATTTCAAGAACAATAGCATGATCAATCTCTCTCTCTTAGGAGGCTTGTTTGATAGCCTTTGCATTTATTTCAAGAACAATGGCATGATCAATCTCTCTTAGGAGGCAGACTCTTTGGCACTTGAAAAATATCCTCAAACTCCTTAAGAAGGGCTACCATATCTTTGTCCACATGCTGTCCACTGCTTCCATCCCTTCTAGAGCAAGATGCAACACATAAATAGTGCCAAGGGTCTTGAGTTCCCTCTTAAGTTGCTTTGGGGTGATCAAAGAGAGCTTCTTTGAATGATTTCCAACCAATAATACTTGATGTCCATGATGCATGAAACTCATAATCCCTTGTTGAAGGTTCATGTGGAAATCCCGAAGTGTTAATAATCAATCACATCCCAAAATCACATGAATAGGACCCAATTCCAACATTGGAAAGTCACCCTTCCAAGTATATGATGAAGATAAAACCATCTCAATAGAAGGACATGCCAAGCTAGTCTTCTCATTTTCTCCATTGGCTACTTGCACTTGAAAGGTTATGGGTAGTTCTGTCAGAGCAAGATTGAGAGAGTTAATGGATTTGGAATTGATGAAGATATGGGTACTTCCAGAATCCACTAATATATGCACAATTCTCCCGTTGATGGATCCAACCAAACATAAGGTGTTTGGGCTATTGCAACTCTCCAATAGCTCTTGAGAAATAGAGCATACACTCGTTGTAATCTGTACATTTGTGGATGCAACTTCAACCAACACATTCCCATTGTCTCCTTCACCGAGATCAAAAGAAAGTTTCCCATCTTCTTTTATAGAGTGATCCTCAAGTGACTCATCATGTGCTTATTCATTACAATTCTCAAATTCTTACCCATCATGAGAGTCCTTGGCATTTTTCTCCTCATCCATGAAGATCATACTGGCCACAACCTTCTTTGACTTGCATTTATGCCCGGGTGACCACCTTTCTTTGCATTTGAAACATAGGCCCTTTCTCCTAAAATCTTCAATCTTAGGGTCATCTACTCTTTTAGTTTTATTGAAGGTTTGGAGAGGCTTGAAGGCTTGGGAAGGCTTCTTGTTAAAGTTATCCCCTTTCTTTGCATCATAATAGATTCCACCTCCATAAACTATAGGGAATCTTGGAATCTATTATTGGGTTGAAGGAAGAGAGATTTTGCCAAAATAGGAAGAAATGATGTTTGGCTTAGAAGAGTCCTTTATGATACGTCATAGGTTGGGATCTGCTATATTTGGGTTTATAAAGCTCCGCCAATCTCATGGCCTCTTTGATAGTGCTTGGTCTTTGGGCTGAGACATCTACTTTGATGTTAAAATCCAAATCATGCACAAACTTTTTCATCTTGATGTCCTCATTCAATCCTTCCACAAACATTGAAAGCTTCATAAACTTCTTGATATACTCTCTCACCAACATTCCTTTTTGAGATAGCTCATACCACTCCTCATGGTATCTATCAAGTATCAATGGTGAAATAAATGACAAATTCATTTCCCTCTTCAACTCATCCCATGAGTGCAGTATGTTCCCTTACTTGACCATATGTCTCCACCATTGATGAGCATAGTCCTCCATATTGAATGATGCAAATTGAACTTTGTCTTTCTTATCTTTTTGATAGAGTTGAAAGTATGTCTACAATTTAACAATCCATTCCTCCAAATCATATGGGTTGGAACCATCACCTTTAAACTTTCAAATTGTGACCTTGTCCTTGACATCCTTTGAAGTATGAATTGAGTTCCCAAGATGTGGTGAAGGTTTGAATTTTTGCATTTTGGAGTAAGATTCCAAGAATTGAGAGAAATCCTTGTACTCCCGCTTGATGAGATGAGGTAGTTTCATCCATCTGCCATTGCCTCTTTATGAAGGAAATATGATCCCAATCTTTTGTCATGCATAACCTCTTCTTCATCCCAATACATCTCATGTTCCTCTATCATAGATTGATTTGCCTTTTGTTGGGCAAACACCTTCTTAGCATCCCCATAAGATGTATCCATAGATTTGAATGGTGCTTATGGTGCTTTCCCATTCAATTGAGATGAAGCATCATAGAATGAAGTTGGTCCCATATCCTTCAAGAGTGGTCTTCTTGCATCCATCACGAGTCCAACTGAGGGAGCCTTAATGTTGGAATCACGGGTAGTCTTCAAGGAAGCCTCTTGCCAAGCTTGCTTTCCTCCCTATGGCTTTCAACATAAGTTTCTTGGAAAGTTTTCTTGCCAATGTCAACTTGATGCCCTCCATCCCTCCCTTCATGATTGCCGACTTGAGATTGACTAATGGGTTGGGTCAACCTTTTCTCCATAACTCCCATCTCTGTGACCATGGTGTCAAACTTGGAGTTCAAAGTGTAGTTGATAGACTCCAACTTTTTCACCAATAGTTGAAGGAGGGCATCATTTGATGTGGGTTGATGTGGGTTGCGAGGCTTGAGGGTTTGGCTTATGTGAACTCCCCATATTCAACGCCTCTTCAACTTCCTTTGAAGATTGACCCACATCTATGGAAAAACAGTAGAAATTGGATGTACCCTAGTATTCTTTGTTTTAGAGTTAACAAAGTATATAGCTAAAAATGAAGCTTTTCTCCTCAAAACTTATCGGAATTGAAAGATTCTTGGCTCTTGAGAATACTCCAGGAGTATACAAAATAATGGTATAAAGGTTTCAACCTTGGTCAATGTTCAACCATTCTCTATTTTGACTTTTAGGTCAAAGTCAACCCTAGAGATTTGACAATCCAAATGACATCAAAATTGGATGTACTTTGGTTTTTTGGAGATCCCTAAGGTTATACAATCATTCCACGATGTCAAATGCCCCAAACAACTTGCTGTTTTTGACTGGGCCAAGATTGCCTTTCGGTGAAGTTTGGCAATTTGGAGAGTCAAATGGTGCCCAATTTAACAAGTTAACAGCTTGATAGGAAGATCTAATGGAGTAATTTGAGAGTATGTAAATGCCCAAACCTTAATCCAATTTTGCACGGACTAAATTAGGGTTTTTCAATTTCTGTAAAAATTGTTAAAGTGACTCCAAATGGTTTCCAATCGTCTTTCAATTGCACTAGGTCATTCTCTCTTACATCATAAGCATAATAAGAATTCCAAAGCACATTATCATCACCATATTTTTCTTCAATCCCTTATGTGCATAGAATCTTGGAAAAATTTTGACATAGTCTCCTTTGCACTTAGAACCATATCTCAATTTTCCCAATGCAACTAATCCAATATCCAATCAATCACTTGCACTTACCTACATTGCGTACTTCATTTGGCATCACTTAATGCAACTTTTAACCAATCAAAGTGTCAATGTGTCCACAAGATAGGCCCCATTGCTCTCATGCCAGTGTTCTTTAAAGTCTTCAAGTGTGCCGAAGGAGCGCATTGATGCTTGCCGATCTCCCGACCAAGCACTTCTCACCCTCTTACCAAGTTTATATCCAAGGAAAGAGTTGGGGACACGTCTTCACACCAATGTACCTAATCCCCTCTCGTACCACTTTACCAAGGTACTCATGGCACGGTCAGTTCAAGACATGCTCCCCTTGGCCTCTCCACCATATGCCAAGGTATCCTCACACATCACTAGTATGCTAGGAAAAGTAATGTGAGTACAATGTGTAGTGTTGCTGTAGATGAATATCAATTGTAGAAGTAGAGATTCTTACAATGATTTTAGCATGAACTCGTGCCACAACTTCATATCATTAACCACCTTAGCATGGACTCATGCTTCCTACCATTGTCCATAGTGGCTCCCAAACATCAAAACCACAACCAACAACCACAGCTCATGCCAAATGTGAGCATTTTGCTATCAATTTCTTCATACATATAAGACTAATAGCATTCCAAGGCATTCAATGAGTATAGAAGCTTTAATGAATGCCATCTCAACTCAATGAAACCATAATGGCATGTGGATAATCATAAATGATTCCATAAGCATGTAAATGGCTTCAATATGCAATCCAAAGCATCAATGGTGCATCCATAGTATGTATTGTCATTCAATACATCATTACTTATGAAATTGGCAATCCATAAGCTTGAAATTTCATCCAATGATGCCACAATAAGCCCAATCTTGCCCAAATGTCCAAAATGAAAGCCTATGCAAGCATTATGGCATAAACAATGCTTCCAATAGCCTCAATGAGTTCCCAATGGCAAGACGGAATGGCCAATTTCTAAGAAATTAAGGTTTCTTGAAGAAATCCCTAAATATCATTGAATCTTACAAGAAATAAACTAAGAAAACAATATTTGGCAATAGCAACTCACCAATGGCCCTTAGGAAACACCAATGCTTGGAGTTGATGAAGATTTGCCCTCTATGTAGATTTGTGAAGAATTTTTCTTTGCTTTCTCCACTTCAAAAGCAAAATCTCCAAGATATTCAAGAAAAGCTCTAAGAATGTCCTCTTTGATCTTCCATAACCATTGCTAAGATAGAGAAGCCAACAGTTCTTGCAACTAGCAAGTTTAAAAAAAATCTCTGTCAAGCTTAAAATCATTGCCGACTTTCATGAAGGTTAAGAAGAAAAGCACACAATAACAACACTCCCAAATATACCCTAGAGGTAGTAGGTAATGAGCATGATGTACCTTAAACACTTTAGATGCTTGAAATCACCATTTCTAGAGTTTCTTGAACTCATGGGAAGAGAGAGAAAATCTGAGAGTCCATGCTTCAAAAATACCTCAAAACGGTGCTCTATGTGTTGCTAAAAATGTTCCCAACCGAAGCCCCAAGGTTGTGTTTGCAAACGGCTACTCTATGATGAACCCTAGCCATGGAAAACTTGAAGAAAAATGGAAGAGAAGGTAAAAACGTAATTATCAAAAAATTAATACTAATCACTCTCACGTAGTTCAAATTAATACTAATCACTCTCATGTAGTTCAAATTAATACTAATCACTCCCACTTAGTTCAAATTTGGTCCATAACCTTTTAAAAATTTTATCCTTTTCTGAGATTTGGTCCAAGAATCATAGTCTCACCAAAAATTTGGCAAAATCAATGAAACCATGGATCAAAACACAAGAGCTCTGATACTAATTAAAATGAAGTAGTCATAAGCTAAGACTTGAGACAAATCATTATGTTGATTAACATACAATTAGCAAGAAATCATATACAATGCCTAAGTGATTTAGCCTTTCACCAAAGGATGAAAAAGCCTTCCATAAGCCAAGGTATGGTAGCTCTACGCTCCAACATACATTCCAAGGGTCATAAGATCAAAAGTATCAAAAGGTACAAATGAAGATCCATGAGCCCCTTTTATAGTTGAGCCCATGCCCATGCCCATGCCCTAACTAAAGTTCCTACTTTATTACAACAACTGGCATAAAACTTCAAAGCCTCAAAAGATTCTTTCTTCATCTTGGCCCACCTAAACCCCACTACTTTCTTTATTGGATCATGCAATGATCCGGCAACCCACTTGATGAACCTTCTGTAGTGAGAGCACAGTCCCAAAAATCTCCTAACTTCATGCACACTGGTAAACTCTGGTCATTCCATAATAGCCTTGACATTGTCTTTGTCCATCTGAATCCCATCTTTGGACACTATATGGCCCAAATAGTGAATTTTTTATAAGAAGAAATCACTCTTCTTGCCATTCGCATAAGCTTGTGCTTTCTCAATTCTTGGAGAAAAATATCCTTAATGCTCTTCCTCATCATTAAACTGTACTAAGATATCATCAAAGAAAGTATCTATGAATTTTCAATAGGCTCTGAAGATTCTATCCATCATTCTGTCAAATGTGGCAAGGACATTGGTGAGACCGAAAGGTAACACTAGAAATTCGTATAGCCCAAAGGTAGTCTTGCATGATGTTTTGTGCACATCCTCTAGAGTAATCCTTATTTGATGATATACACTCTTCAAGTCTATCTTGATAAACAATTTGGATCCATCCAACCTATCTAGGATATCATCAATCCTAGGTATAAGGAACCTATTCTTTATTAGTAATCTTGTGGAAGACTCTATAATCCACGCACATGCGCCAAGACCCATCCTTCTTATGGACTAACAATACTGGAGAGCAAAAGGGTGAAGAACTATGCTTAATCAAACCCTTTTTCAATAACTATTACAAGTATATATTTTATTATATTTTTTATGCATAATAATCGTAGAAAAATATACTTGATTTAATGTGTGTAAAAATTAGCTTAATGAAATATGCAAATGTGCACAAGGTTATTTTATAAGGTATTTTTGTTGGCCACCACCACGTGCCAGATGTTTATACAAATTATTTATGTACGCTTGTGCATGGCATTGCTATATTCCTAGCACATATGCTAGAAGAATTGTAATTATTTACACTTAGTGTGTGAACAAGCTCTAGTGTTTGAGCTAGTTTTGTAAAAAGAAAGCTTGTAGAGAAAGCTTAGGCTAAAATAGCCATGTAACCTATTTTTGACGTATTAAAATCTATAAATACTCAAGCATGGATACTTTTGTAACACGCTTGGGGGGGGGGACAATTGGGACCCAATCTGGTGGTCTCATGTCTGTATTTTTTTGGTGACACGTTTTTCGAGATCCCGTGTACTTTGCTATTTCAGTGGTATCAGAGCTCGAGGTATGCTTTGTCCAGAAAGGTGTGTGTTTGGGACACTTAGACGACCGAGGACCAATAGGTCCTTTGTGAAGGTGCACATAACAGCGCAAGCACGAAGACCGAGGATCCACCTCGCGTGAACGTCGCATTAGAGCCGCGGACACACGTCTCAACGAGAGACAGTCAGGCAGTGAGACAATCGTCCAAACATGCGATAAAGCAGTCGGAACCACACCATCACCAGTGTGCAACAAGACGGCACAACACCACCACGGCCAACCAGCCAGTAACAAGGAACCGACACAACACCGGCATTAACAGCACGACAACCAACTTAGCGTGCAACACACAAACGACCAACACAACACAATCGACCAGAGCACGTAAGAGGAGCCACCAGCAACCTGAGCGTAGATGTCTCTATAAGACACAAAGGCAAAAAGCACTCCTTTTTCCCCTATATACCTTGTTCGCCTACCCTCCAAAACTCCATGTGGGATTAAGCAAACACTGCATGACAACATGTGGTGAGCCGCAAGAAACAAGAAGAAGAAAAAGAAGAAGAAAAAGGAGAAGAAAAGAAAAAGAGAAGAAGAGAGAGAAGAAGGAAAAAGAAGAAGAAGAAGAAAAAGAGGAGAGAGAAGAGGAGAGAGAAGAAGAGGATAGAGAAGAAGAAGAAGAAGAAGAAGAAGAAGAAGAAGAGAAAGAAAGAAAGAAAGTTTTTTTTTTAACAACTATTGTTATTCTATCTCATGGTTTGAACTTAATGGTTTTCGATATTTTTCCAATTCTGCAAGGACCCATGATTTGGATTATTCCGATGATTTCTATCATGGAAGCCACATAGAGTTTTCGATAAATTGTCAGGTTGACTTACGATCAAGGTAAAACTCTCTTATTTTATTTTACGTCATCAAGTTTCATATTTATTATTCACGTTTATTTCAACTTCAAATGCAAATTATTATTTTTTCATCATCTTGTTAGACATTAAGGTAAGTACATAGATTTAACTTATTTACTTAAACCATTTTTTTAAAAAGGTTACTTTCCTCAAATTTGAGAGATGCTTACTAAAAATATCTTATAAAGATATTTATACAAGCTTCAATGAAGTTATGCTTTACATTTTGTACAAGTTTTATTCGACCTAATCTAAATAAGAGACTCTATAACTTGTCTTTGAAATCCCTATCTTTTCCTCCTTGTGACCATGTGAGTTCCCACAAAGCTTCATTAACCCAAACCTATTATTATAATTCCTTCCTTAAAAGATAGTACACCCTAAATCCTCCTTACTCTAGAGATCTTCTTTATGACCTTAAGAAATCACATATAGCATTCTTCCACAAACAGTAATGCCTTTTCACATTAACTTGTTTATATCTTAAACTTTGTTAATTTGATTCATAAGAGAGTTATCATGAAATAGTTAAATTCATGTTTTTATTTTATTAATTAATATTGTTAGAATTATTACTAGTCATTCATATTTATATTTGTGCTTAAACTTTGAATGTATTGAAAAATCAATTCTATCTATATTGTTTATTTATAATCTTACACCCTCTCAAACAGCTTTTCAACTCAAGGTTAGTATTTCCTATCTTTATATCCATAATCAATTTATCTTGTATTCTTATGATCTTAACTTTTTCATGAATTATGTTCAATGACTTTATATTCTCTATCCATAGAAATCATAACGATTCACATCTCGTTGGAGTGTTAAAACTATTTTTTATAGATAATTTCAAACACATCACAACGATCAAGATATATATATTCATTTCTTTTTGTAAACTTTTCATATTTATTCTATATTTCTTTCAGCATTTCTATAATATTTTTACAACCTAAGAACCTAATTAATAAACCATAGATTAAACATTAAGATTAGTTTAAATTTCATAACTTAAGAAAATTTTAAGATAAAGAAAATTTGTGTTGGAATTTAAGTTTGAGAGAGAACTGGCCACTCCATCTCAAACTTCTATTCTGAAGGAGTGATGTGAAGTTAATATTGTGGCATGGGACATCAAATTCATTTCATATACTTACTCAAAACACATTTATGTCTTTTATCTTTTACTATCTTATGTGAGTGGAATGCGCCTTTGTGGTATGAGACACTTAGACTCGTTTCACATATGCTCATTTGATTGGTTCATTACATATTTGCATTATGTGTTAATCTAGATTAAATATTAAGATTATTTCAAATTTCATAACTTAAGTAAATTTTAAGACAGAAAATTTGTGTTGAAATTTAAGTTTCAGAGGGAACTGGCCACTCCGTCTCAAACTTATCTTCTAAAGGAGTGAGGTGGAATTAATCTGGTGGTATGAGACATCTGATTCGTTTCATGAACTTACTCCAGACATATTTATGTCTTCTATCTTTTACCATCTTATGTGTGTAAGTGAAATGTGCCTTTATAGTATGAGTCACTTAGACTCATTTCACATATGTTCATTTGATTGATTCATTGCACATTTGCATTATGTGTTGATCTAGTTTTCCAATGAAGCCATCCTCTTATGGATTTACATAAATGAGAAAAGTTGCAACCCTAATCAAAGGGAATGATATGAGAATTACTTTTGTTTACTAGAAATTATATTTCTTATTTTATATCGAGGATGCCCATATATGCCATGTCTATTGGTACGTGTAATTTAATTTTATGGTTATCTATAGCTCATGACGACGTTGGGATTAATTGATGTGTTCAATCAATTGTTTAACTAACGTGGATTGCGTCTGAGTATAGGTACCCAGATGTGCGAGGGTAACGAATGAGGTGTCGCACCATACCAGGGTACTGATTGAGATGTCATATGGCATGAGATGTATATTTCTTATTTTATATCGAGGGACGCCCATATATGCCATGTCTATTGGTACGTGTAATTTAATTTTATGGTGGTCTATATCTCATGTGACGACGTTGGAATTAATTGATGTGTTCAATCAATTGTTTAACTAGCGTGGATTGCGTCTATGAGTATAGGTCCCAGATGTGCAAGGGTAACGAAAGAGGTATCACACCATATGAGGAAACTGATTGAGATGTCATATGGCATGAGATGTGAGGGTATCAATTGAGATGTCATACCATATGAGGGAATCGATTGAGGTGTCGTATTGATGGTGAATTGAGTGGAACCATGAAGATGGAGATCATTTTGCTAATCATGGGTATTAGAATTTTATGTCATCTATAGCCTTACATGCTGCAAGGTTATTTTGTGTGATTTGATGATGAGTGCGACGATCACCAATTTAGGTGTCGCACGAGTTTTATTGTTGTAGTCCATGTTTACCCAAGCCTCTAAGCCATTCCTTTGTGCCTCTGAGTCATACTTGGTCAATGAACCTCTGAGTCTGCTTGTGGTATTCCATGTTCATAAGAACCTCTAAGCCATGCATGATCAACCTCTGAGCCATGTTCGGACCTATGAGTTTACCTTGCAAGTTATGACGTCCTTAGCAATAAGCATAATGCTGTTGTAGCATTTTCCTCTAGAAAAATTGTTTCCTCAAACAAAAGAACTGTTACAGGTATATATTTTATCATATTTTTTTATGCATAAATATGCTTGATTTAAATGTGTGCAGAAATCAGCTTAATGGAATGTGCAAATGTGCACAAGGTTATTTATGAGTTATTTTTATTGACCACATGCTAAATGTTTGTACAAATTATGTATGCATGCTTGTGCATGGTATTGCTATATTCCTAGCACATATGCTAGTAGAAGAGTTGTAATTATTTACACTTTGTGTGTAAACAAGCTCTAATGTTTGAGCTATTTTTGTAAAAAGAAAGCTTGTAGAGCAAGCTTGGGCTACAATAGCCATGTAACCTATTTTTGAAGTAATAAAATGTATAAATACTCAAGCGGGGATGCTTTTGGCACATGCTTGGGAGAGCATTTGGGACTCAATCTAGTGTTCTCTCGCGTTTGTATTTTTCTGTTGGCACGTTTTCTGAGATCCCGTATACTTTCCCGTTTCAATAACTCTTTTACCTACTTCATAATCTTCTCCTGTTGGGCTAGGCTTACGTGGTAAGGTGGCCGGTTTCGAGGCGATCTAATGATCTTCTGGCCTCTTTGGTGGTAGTTCATCTAGTAAAGAATCTGCAAAACAATCTTCATACCTCTGTAAGAAATCAATCCTCTCTATATTTAAACTAGAGAGAGACTCTTTAACCTCAAACTCTTTATTTTTAGAGTCTTTTACAAAAAGCAAGTATGAGGAAACAAATGATTTCATTGCTTTGGAAACTTGTACATGGGATATCATGGGAATAGAGTTTCCTTCAACTCCCATATCAAAAGATACATTCTTGTCTTTGAAAGGGAACCTAAACTTGCTTCAGCCCCAATCAATGGCTAGATTAACTCTCCTATGCCAAGGCATACCAAGTACAACATCACAATGGCTTTGATGTCCCACATAACAAAACTATCATGATCTACATACTCCCCTATCTCAATCCTAAGTTTCCTAAGAATTGGGATGATTTGAGATTGCATCCTTTCAAAGGCAACATCTGATGTTTCCAAGAGTTCCAAACCTCTCCTTAGGCAGTTTAAGAGATTTAATGATCCGAGGATGGATATAATGGTGAGTAGCATCGGTATCAAAGTAGATGAGAACAGGCTAATTGGCAACGTCACCCCAAGCCATAAACAACTTCCTCTTCTCTTAAGGAGAGTATCATCCAGTTGCAAGAGTTCTTTAGTGAGAGCACTCACCCAAGGTGATTCTTGGCGTTGATTCACCTTCTTTGGCTTGTAGGGGCACTGTCCAACCATATCTCCTTTTTCTCCACACTTGAAGCATTTTCCTTCCCTCGTATACTCTGTCAGCTATTGATACGTCAACTTCCTTCTGGATGGCAGAGGTGTTTTACCACCATTCTTCGTCTTTTGCCCTTGTTGTTCTAGCTTCTTTTAGTCAAACACCTTGGCCTTCTTCTTTCAAGACTCTTCTTTGTAAGACTTTCCAATTGTCCAAGCCATATGCAATCCTTCTGCTTCTATGGTTGTATCTTGAGCTGCTTCCAAGGTCCGATTTTGTCATCTTGAATGCTTGTCGAAGCATTGGATGTAAGGCATGGAAAAACTTCCTGATCTCCATATTTGATCATCGAGAGAGATTGCAGCAAACTTATTGATATAAGTTTCAGCATTCTCCTCTTGGCTTTGCTTTAATTCATCCCATTCATGTTGCATATCAACTTCAAAGGATGAAGGTAAAAACTTCTTATTGAACATCTCCTCGAAGTCCTTCCATGTCTTCAGTTCTTTCTCTTCATGGACAATTGAATCTTGATCTTGGACTTTTTGAATAATCTTCATCACCAAAAGCAACATCAAATTGCCTAATGAAAGAAACAACTTTCTGAGAATCTCTCTTAACATAAAAACCATCAAACTTGACACTCTTTTCTCCAGGCTTGAACTCCCGCTTGGCTTGTGAAGTTACTTTATGAACCGCCACCCTTTCGCCATAACAGCCTTAGGCAAATCAACCACCATGGACATTTGTGGTTCTTTGGCTTTCTCCTTGTCCTTATGAGGATTTTCAAGATAAGATGAGGTGGCTTGGGTATGGTGGGGGTTCGTGGTTACAACTTGACTACCTCCTGTAATGATGGTGGGTAAAGTAAATTTCATGGTCTTTGACTTTTTTGAAGTAGAGACTCCTTTCATGCTGAGGTAGGCTTTCGCCGCAAAAGAGAAATGACACCTCACAGAGAGAGGGAATAGGTCCCTCTCCCGTTTGCAGGAATTTATTGAATCAAACCACGGGCACAAAGTGCGTGAACCTTTACAATAGATGAGAAGTACATTCCAATGAAGAGTTAGTGCTCCGTTTTACAGGTTTGAGGCTTCAACGTTCTAGAATGGAAAGAGTAAGCTCCAAATGACAAGTGGCTACTTTAATTGACAAGTGGTAGCTAAATTGACGAGTGTAAGGTGAAATGACAAGTGTAGAGATACTTGTCCCATTCTAGATGCCACATGTTTTAATTTAAGACGTGATTCTTCCATAACCTTCTATGCTAAAAAAAATCCAACTCGTAAAGAATTTAACAAAGGTGCTTTAGTAAGTCTTGATCCTTGTGAAAATCCAGAGGTTTTGACACAATTTCCATCAGCCTATCAAAAATAGCAATTCTCCTAGATTCTAGGAGTTCCATGCTTTGGGTCCAAGAAGGCTTCGTTGTAAAGATTCACCTGTTCATGGTTTGTTCACATGATTTAAGGATGTGGTTCGCCTTCGACATCACTCATCACTTATCCGGGCGTTCTGGTCAATTTGACCACCTGAGTGCTAAATCCAATCATCTCGGCATCTGGTCTATGACCACTCGATTGAAAACTTTGGGCGTTCTGGCCAATGGCCACCAGTAAATAGAAATGAGCATTCTCGCTTAATTAGCTACTCACAAGATATAAAAATCAGAATTCATGCTCGATGAGCTATCTAGTAATTACTAACTCACATATGGAACAACTTTAAGCAAGACAATGATCAATTTGAAGAACAAAGTAGGAGGCTGGTTACACCAACTACCCACTCAAGGGCCCCCTCCCACAAGCACGAGTTTCCTTTTATTACTTTGGAGAACTTCTTTACAATGCAAACTTCACCAAGAACTTGCCAACAAGTGACTAAGGAATGCCGAACTGAGGACGAGGTAGCCCAAACATCGGCTTAACCCATCATGCGGATTGTAGACAACTTAAAAGCCACTTCGAGAGCCAACATGCACACCCAGACCTGTTGAGGGGATGCGGAACTGATCACTGCTAGAGAGACTTTGCAGAGACACGGATGTAGGGACCGAGGGCAAGGAAGCTTCCTCATGAGCTACTCTACCCTTGACTACATCTTCACCCTTCAAGCCATCATCCATATATTGTTGCTTTGTGGTCTTCCGCAAATCTTTTGATAACCAAGCCCAACTACTCCAGCGCTACATGACATTAGGGTTCCATCCAACATGATTTGGAGCATCATCACTCTTTATGAGTTAGTCACAGGACGGGTGAGAGTCCCAAGAGGGATGGAAATATCTAGTACTTTTGGGGTGAAACAGAGCTGCCCTATATCACCCACTCTCCTTGGCCTTCACATTGATGAGGTCACAAGCTTCATTGACAGATAAGGCAAGCCACACACTCGACTTGCAAGCATATTCATTCCCTTCCTACTCTACACAACTGACAATGTGCTCATATCAGATTCAGTTAAGGGGCTTCAGAGACACCTGGATGCTCTACAGGTTTTTTGTACACAATGAAATCCCACTGTTAACCTTGGTAAAACCAAGGTCATGGTTTTCAACACTTCCCGCCCCTATAAATTCAAATTTATAGGGGATGCCCGGTGGAGATACGTGTACCTCAGAGCTACTTTTAGTGGCCCCCGCTTTACCATGACCACAGCAACATACACTAGAGTGACACAAAGATATGTAGCTTTGGCCCTACTTGAGTGGCAGTGCTTCTAGGTCCATTTCCAAGAGCCTGAAGGATTATTTCTTTGACACCCTCGTTACACCAGCCTTGATGTATGGAGCACCACTCTGGGGACCATATCTATCAAAGCAGGATTGGCAGCATGTGTAGAGGAGGCCCCACGTCATGATGGACACTTTTTCATACAACCATCTACCTCCACCGCATCATTATAATCATCCCCTGAAAATACCGAAGGCTTGTCCTAGACTCCTCACAACTTGCACTTGAGGTGGGTGACACTGGAGCATGGTATGCCAGAGTTTCCACTTGGGTTTTAGGACACTGGCTCTAGATGGACTACCTTCCACCTCTTCAATACAACCTGGACTCCCCTTTTCCCCCACCGAACTATCCAGTTCAACGTCCTTAGCCTCCACATACACAGCACATGGATTGCACCTTCAGAGCTCCCACTCATGCTCAACATACTTGAGAGAGGTGTAGTCCTCTAGTGGAGAATGATGTGCCCTACATGCTTCATATTCTCGTGTACTCCTTGATGAGAGTCGCTTGTAGTAGTGCTTATACCCCATGTACTTAAATGATCATTGTATCAACCTCTACTTTCAAAGAGCTATGTTATTTTGTTTTATTTTTTATTTTTTCGACTAGCCTTAGGCCCAAGATCACCATTTTTCACCACCTATAGGTGCATTTTATCCGCCCAAGCAATGCCACCGAGTAAGCACCTTGAGGGGTTTTGAACCCAGGACCTCCTATTCCTAGGCAAAGACCTTCACCACTTGGGCTATCACCTCATTGGCCAGAGGGCTATGTTATTTGTAATTGTTTATTTTTCTTTTTCATGATGAGACATACCATGGATAGCATTGTATCACTATGGTCCCATAGGCCCATCAGGTCTTTAGGAGACATTTAATATGACTTTCTTTCCATGGACAATTTTGTATCACCCTGTGAGATAGCTTTGTTTTGTTTCTATTTTATTTTCTGTTCCATGATGAGATATGCCATGGACATTATTGTATCACTTTGGTCTCATAGGCCCATTTAAGTCTTTAGTAGACACTTAGTATCTTTCTTTCTCATTTTGGTCTCAATAGACCACTATGTACACATTATTTTGGTTTCATAGACCAATTGGGTCTTTTGAAGACATTCATATAACTCTCTCTCTCTCTCTCTCTCTCTCTCTCTCTCTCTCTCTCGCTCGCATACACCACACATGGGTGTCTTCGTCCTCAGAGATTGGTAAGAAGAGTGAGTTCTACAGGGATCACTTCTTGAGACTCTCCAAGGATGGATTCTTTGAGATCCCAGGATACATAGAGATACACATCTCACGTGCTATGCGTATCACGATCAGCCAGCTCAGGGTATCCTCCCACCAACTCAGAGTAGAGACTAGCAAAGCTGAGGATATCCCACATGAGGAGAGGACATGCACAGTATGCACTACCGGAGCAGTAGAGGATGAGGCCCATTAAATGTTCACTTTCCCGGCTTACTATGAGATACGGGGAAGAATCCATTGCCTCTTTCGAGAGGGATTCAGACCACTCACACGGGTGATACAATTTGAGGATCAAAGGTGCTTGGGCATGTGCTTGATGGAGCTCAGACGACAGAAGGATGTAGTGTTGAGGCAACATGCTGAGAGACAGCCCCAGCTCTAACATGACACCTCATAGAGAGCGATCATAGATTTCTTTGTGGTACAAACATCTACATCAAAGCCCACCATCCGTACCTCTACATAGGATCATCTATTGATCACATGTACTATCAAATGTTTTCATTTTACTTTTTCTTTCAGTTTTCTATAGCTCAATATATCCATGGTACCATTGTATTACTTTTGGTCTCATAGGCCCTTTGGGTCTTCCGTACACGTTAATATAACTTTCTTTCTTTCTCTCTCAGGGAGACCTCTCGGCCATACTCATTAGCCCCATGCTTGATATTTTGGAGAGTGGTATACCATCTACTGGGAGCTGATGCTGCCCTCATGTTTCTATGTTCCTAGTATTCCATGATGAGTTTCCATGGACAGTTTTGTATCACCCCCCATGGACATTATTGTATCACTTTGGTCTCATAGGCCCATTGGGTCTTTAGCAGACGCTTAATATATCTTTCTTTCTACCTACCATTTTCAATGATTTAGATATACTCGCGTGTGCTCTCTCTACCTAGGCATACAGTCTTGAAAGATAGTTTTCTGGCACTCTAGAAGGGGCAACAAGGGAGGAGTAGGTGGTAACGAGGCTGCTGCAGGTTAAGGTGGGCAGGACTCTTCATAGGCTCATCCAGGTGCAGCGAGTGCAGGAAGGGTCTGGATGGTGATGGCTGACAAAACCAACGCAGAAGCTTGCAGAGGTTATGCAATAGTGAACCTTACAAGGCTCGGGGGGGTGGGGTTTTCTCCATCACTCACCCAGAGTCTTGAACCCAACGCAACGCCTCCTCGTTGCACGGAACATTTTTTTTCTCTTGTGAGAAGGGTAGCCAGCGGTAGTTTGTATCACTTAAAAAGAAATTACATGATGTCGTCTTCAAAAAGAGCAGGTTTTCAGACTAGGGGCAGGATTTTCCAACTTTCTCATGAATCCTCACATGTTCTGTGCCTCATTGGGTGTGTGTGGAGTGGTGGTGAGCAATAACTATGTAGGATCCCTGCTTTATTAGACTTTATCTGAAGAGTCAATAACACACACAAGCTTCTGTTTCCTTAACTGAGTCAGCCAATTGGCCCAGTTCTTGTCAAACTCTAGTGTCTTGGCGTTCCCTATCACCACCAAACCACATTTTGCTCGGGTTAATGCCACATTCATTCGACGAGGATCACTGACAAAGCCAAGTTGGCCACTCATGTTCGATCGGACCGTGCAGAAAACAATAACCTGCAAGTTGAAACTAAACATCATCCATAAAGTACCTCTTTAAGCTTTTCGGATGTTACCATGAGTGAAAAAATCATGTCTTAAAAATGCTTGAGAACACCAACAAACTTGCCTCTTTTTCTCGTCCTTGAAAGCCATCCACAGTCTTCACTTCAAGGCCAGAAAATTTATCATGCCTATCCTTACCATTAAGGAACAGCATATCATGCAGTAACCTGACCTGTTCAAAGTATTACATGTACATAAAGTCAATTGGAATTTGACGCATGCAGGATGTAGTTCAAAGATAGGAAATCACTCAGAAGATGAAAAAATCAAAGCACGACATGTTTGCTACCATATTATATATGTAGTAGTAGTAGGCATTGTGCAACGCACGAGACATTAAGCAATGCACCAGTGTAGGCTTTGGGAGGTTCAAATCCAATTTACCTCTCTAGAATCCCTCACATTCTGGCTACACTTCCATCATGGTTATATGATCAAATGTGTTTCGGTTTTTAACTTAAATACTTTATGATAAAAGATCTTTACTTGTGCACTATATGGGGCAATGACTCCAATGCCTTCCCATCCACCTTTTATATCATTGCCAGATTTGAGAAGCTGCAAAACCTTGAGAACCTGCAAGTTTCGCATAAGGATGAGCATGTAAATGAGTTTACACAAAGAACCAAGAGTGCAAAAGCATTTGAGGATTTTTCAACATGCACGTGGAGCACCCTTCTATGTAGACTAACTTATCATGGGGGTAACAAAAGAAATGAAATAAAGTAGAATATGATATTTCCAGCCAAAACTGTCAATTAATGACACACAAACGTAAGTGGGAAACCGAGTGACTTTCTGCAACACAAAGATGATGATATTCAGTCATAGTCAATAGCAAGGAATAGACATCTCCACACCAACAACATGGAAACACCAATTTTCCTTATGGTTTTCATTACCCTTTCTCCTCACAAGATATCACCCACTATTCCTTCTCACTAAGTTCTGATTTTCTCCAAATTTTACTCTACTTACCGTTTGCCAATGCAATTAGCATGTAGCCTATTTGGCACTGTGCCAAATCTAATCCAAGCCGTCTTTGAACCATCTGGCCCCCCCAGGTCACCCTCCCCTGAAAATATGGGGATTCCGGGAGCCCGGACTGCCCAATCATGGCTACTACTCATAACGAGGGCCACACAAACATGAATGGCCAATCACGTGTCAGCCGCCAAACTCCTATGTGCTAGCAACCACAAAAAGAGGGTGATCTTCTGAGGCCAAAAACTATCCCAGAGCCTCTTCCAAAAATCTGAGGGAAAGCCTAGTGAGAGGCCCTGAGACTGCCAATGTCCTGCTGCTGCCGGAGTGTCCTCGACCTCGGGCATCTGGATCCTATGGCCTAGCCGTGCAATGTATGCAAAGAATAGGGTACCCGGAGGCTCCTCCCTGTCTGCAGGATCACACCAAGTCCACTCCCCCGAGTCCCATTGGAGGTGCGTGATGGGCTGGCTCTCCCAATTCCATAAACCCCAGAGTCTCTCCCTGGCCACCTTGGCTGGAGGTGGGTTGATGTGCCACTCATGTGCATGGAATCTAATCACCCTCACCCTCTGTAACGTGAATCCAAGGGGGGCTCTAATCTCACTAATCTACCATGAGGCCCAGTCGAATAAGTGTGCAATGTGGAACTCTCATCCGTGCCATTAGCTACCAAGAGAATATCATGCCTGGTAAACACTCCCAACCACTGCGGGGGGATCAACCACTGCGGAGGAATGGTAGAATCGATGTCAAGGCTGAGTCTGTCTCTACTCTGAATCCCAGTCAGGTCTCTCTCCTGAGCCACTAGGGGAAGCTATCTGAATGCAAGCCAATCTCCAAGGGACTTAGCAGGTCCCGTACTCAAAGCTCCCCAAGATACATGAGGCCGAGCACCAAGCATGTGACCACTAGGTAAGTGGATCAAGGGGCTTCAAATCAAGGGCTGTCGAAGATGCTCCTCAGAGGCTACCAGAACAGACTGCTGGAGGGCCAGCTTGAGGTGGTCCCAAGCTCGCAATAGGCTGGCTGCAAATCTGTACTCAAAAGCTGGGCCACGGGCCCTCATCTCCGTGAAGATCCATCTAGTGCTCTACGGCCAAGGGCCCCCAGACTCAGTGTACGGGCTGATATCCTAGCTAGGAGGCTCACCGCTTGGGAGAAGTCCTCTAACAATCAACTTGCCCAACAAGGCACGGCTCTGAATGGCGGGGTCAATGCTGCCCAGGACCCCTCTGTGGCACGGTTGAATGATCATTCTCCAGGCCACCTTAGCCAAGGCAGCCTCCTGTCGCTACCAGCCCACAAAAAGTTGTGGATCAACCGCCGCTGAACCTAACCAATGCAAGCCCGAGAGAAGGCCGAGCAAGAAGTAATATACCACATGGTGGCAAGAACCTAGTTTGCCACCACCACTCCGAGATGTCAAGCCTTATCCATAGCAAAGATGCGGAGAGTCCGTTGCCAAATCTGTTGAGCCTTCGGGAAATCCCAAAAGCAATGTCACTGAGACTCCTGAGGGTGGCCGCACTGCGGGCAAGCTACTGGCTGACCTCCAATTGCTAGCCAAGTACCGACCGCCAAACTCCTGTGTGCCATCAACCAGAGAAAGAGAGTGATTTTTCTAGGCCAAAAGCTGTCCCAAAGCCTCTTCCAGAAATCTGAAAGGAGTCAAAGCTTCTAAATTGTTAAAGGGACTCAGAAAGAGGCAAGCTATCTATGTCGTAAAAATGAATCTAGTAGATGGAAAATGCAAGGCTATGGAACCAAAATGGCTAAGTGAGTACGCTGATGTATTCCCAAAAGAGCTGACTGAGATGCCTCTGACTCGTGAAGTAGATCATGAGATAGAGCTAACCCCCTGAGCTCAACTAGTAGCCCAGCGTGCATACAAAATGCCGGTTCCAGAAGCCATAGAAATTAAGGAGCAGTTAAGGCAACTGCTAGAGCAAGGATTCGTAAGACCCAGTGTTTCACCTTGGGATGCGCCCGTTCTCTTTCAGAAAAAGAAAGATGGAACGTTAAAACTCTGTATTGATTATAGAGGATTAAATTAGTTAACAATTAAAAATAAGTATCCTATCCCTAGGATCAATGAACTTTGGATCGGTTAAGTGGAATCCAAATGTTCACAAAGATATATCTCAAATCCGGGTATTACCACATTAGAATCAAGGAACAAGATATCCCAAAGACAACTTTCAATACTCACTATGGGCATTATGAATTCACAGTCATGCCATTCGGATTAACTAATGCCCCATAGACGTTCAATCACCTCATGCAGGAAATTCTCAGAGAATACTTGGATGAATTTGTTCTTGTCTTCTTTGATGACATCCTGGTAAACTCTAAGAATGCAGCAGATCATGAAGATCATATCCAGGGTCGTACGGGTAGAAACAGGAAAATCCCAAATGGTTAGAAACAAACACAATCCAGAAACGGTAAAAAAAAAATCAACTATGCCCAGACGCCTCGAACAAAGCCTTGAACGCCTCGGAAGACTCATACGCCTCGAACGCCTCTAATGGTTAGAGGCGCACCTCATAACAACTATGCTTCGTGCTAGGGATCATCTCAGGCTAGCCCTTAGACAGATAGTTCCACTTGCCTCAGAGGAGTGGCTTCAGCAACCTTTGGTCTAGAGCCCCTTGTTCCATTTACCAGTGGTCACATGCTAGGGGCCTGACCGCATGTATCTTGGCGCGCATTGCCTGCAACCCATGCGCAGCAGTAGCACCCTGTAGCCTATGGGCAGCAGCCTGTAGTACATGCGCAGCAGCAGCTGCCCTGGTCACCCTTGTGCGCAGTAGCCCTGCATGAAGCCCATGCGCACAGCAGCCGCCCTGGTCTTCCACACGTGCAGCCTCCACACGGCGACCTGCTCAAAGGGATGCGCTCGCTGTCACACAATATTCCATGCACCACCCTTCACTTATTTAAAAAGGCGACTCGCTTTTCAAAAATGCCAAAAGCAATCATAGAAAAACGCATCCTTCAATAATTATTTTTAAGTCATCAAAGGTTATTAAAATCCTTTTTGTCCCCTTTCACACTTGGGCTGGCCACCATATATGAGTTTCCTTTTCATATCCAACTGATGCCTGTTCACACTGTCCATCCCGTGCCCGTGCCCACCTGCTTGTTGTCCAAAGGGAAAAACACAGGGTCGTAACACATGCTGCTGCTGCACCTCATCCTCTTGTTGACTCATCTTCCACTCGTCGAAGGAATCTGCCTTCTTGGTCACGCTCTTGCAAAGCATTCGCAAGTTCACGCTGACGAAGACAAGGTCATTGGCACGCTCTACCCCAAGTCGGTTCCTCAGAGGCCATTCGCATACTTAGCCAGGCTATCAACATAGGTACTCCAAAGTTGCTCCAAGAAAGAGGAGCTAACGGCCTGGCTAAGTATGCGAGTGGCCAACTACTATAGCTCCGGTCCATCCGAACCAAAGTCCTCCCACCATAGAGCAGCACCAACTTCGGAGTCGTCGATCTATGCATCATGACTACCATAGGAGCCATGAAATGACCTGTACATGGAAAGTTGGTCCCTATTGTTGCGCCTAACCGATGCATCAGGCACAAAACGGTCCAAGATGATCCTCCACCCAACGCTCACCTCCCAGTCGCTCTCTTGCTTGTTGCCTTGGAATTCTAAGTCCACCACATAAGCTGCTGCATGCAATGAAGAGTAGTAGAAATTCCACCTTCCTAGACACAAGGCATGGATCTCCTCATATTTGTCATGCGATCCATGGCCTCGTAGACCTTGCCTGTGCATGGTTGCATAGCATCTACAATCCTCAATAGGTGGACTATGGACCTCACCATGGCATCCGTGGTCTTCACACTCTCCCACCAAGAGGCGTCATCCGCCCGTAACCTGCACTCTCGGCCGGTGTTTGTACGGGACTCTTGCATGTCAACAAACTCGTCGCTAAGGAAAAAGCCCCCTCAAAGCACCACTATAATCCTTCAACCGGCCCAACATGAGAAAGTTGTAGGCAAACCGGGTGTCGGAAAATTTGAGAGAGGGAGAGGACCTCTTGTTGAAACTCATACCGAAGTCATAGGTGGTTGAGGATAGAGAAGACCATGGTGTTAACCTCCTCAATGAGCGGGCTGATCCATGGCAATGCCCCTATGTCCTTGAGGAGGTTGTTTAGGCAATGAGCCATACAAAAGGACACCGTGACATGTCCATATATACCTTGGAAGATAGCTCCTGCCACCCTATTCGAAGGCTCCCCATCCGCACCAAAGCCGACTACATGCTCGGGGCCAATGATCTAACCTCCCCAATATTCTTAACCATGGCCTTGAAGTATTCCAACCTTTTCAAGAAAGCAATTTACTAATGAGAAGGGGACTAGTATGATGAAAACATGAATGATGAATTGGCGATGATCGATCGTACTTACCTAGCTCTTGAGAGGCAATGTGGTCATGGAAGGAGAAGCTGGCCACCGCCGTATCCACCGCCTCCTTCAACTTGGGGTTCCAATTCTCCCCAAGTGTAGATTGTCGTTGTGGGTTGCACAAGGGTTGAGAGGCCGTGAAGATGGAGGGTGCCGGTGTGATGGATGGAGCAACATTCCGACTCGATGGTGAAGGTGATGGCGTGCATGATGCCGATCGGCCCGATCCACCACATGACTCCATCACAGAGGCCGAGGCTTCAATTCCTCACCCCATCATCGCGGGATCCACGGTCACTCATGGTATCCTTCTTGCCGCTTCGACCGCCTCATAGACGGCAAGCCTTGTCGAGAAGTTTTGGTCTCTTTTCGGGTGTGACATTCGTGAAAATCCGCACCTCATGCCCACTCTCATGCAAGAGATGGGCTCACATTTTGTTGGCGCCACCCGTTCGCCAGTACAGGCAAAGCTTGCATGCCCATGGCCGAGAACCGCCTCCATGAGCGGATGGAGTGTAGTTAATCTCCTCCCACCATGTCCATCCCGTAGTCCTATGGGCAGCCCCGGCACGTGAGGAGGATGCCATGGTTGAAGATGGCTTGTCACTTGAAAGTTGATAGCTTGAGAGAGGAAGAGAGAGGCTTGAGGGAGAGAGACTAGAGTGCTTGTGTGAAAGGCTTGGAAGTTGGAAGAGGCTTGAGGGAGAGAGACTAGAGTGCTTGTGTGTGTGTGGCTTGCCGCTTCAAGCTTGACTCTTGAGCAATGAGCAATAAGACTTAAGGCTTGAAGGCTTGAGCCTTATAGGTGTGTGTGTGAGGAAGTGTGTGTGTGTGTGTTCTTCTTCTTATATAGATAGGCAAGAGTCTTGAAGACTCGAAGAGGCAAGGCAAGAGGGCCACTATGGCCCTTGTGACTATGGGCCAAAATGGGCCAAAAAGGCCCCCAAGATGGCGTCCCCCAACTGCCATAAAATGGTCATAAAAATAAGCATTAGACTGCACAACAGATCATCGCCGTCCCCCGCAGGCAACATCCCCCAAACAATCCCTCCCCAGAGCCATCCTCACCCCCCATAGTCACAGGGATACAGGTGATGGGAGAATGGGACGTGGGGACGCCATTTCGGGACGCGCCAGGAACGGGGAGGGTCAAGGACGGTCGAACGTCTCCCCTGGAGGCACCCCTCACAAGGGACCACGGGGGGGGGGGGGGGGGGGGGGGGGGGGGGGGGGGGGACTGTGGTGTGCATTTGATTAGTAACGCATCCATTAGAGCATTTGGGATAGGTGTATCCATTAGCACACTTGAGGATAGTGATACTCTGCATACGAGTGATAGAGACACCTATGAGCATAGACCTGAGTTCTTAGTGTTAGATGCAGTAGGCATTCTTATAGGATTTCTATTTGTAGAGATATCGTTGATACGACTACTACTCCTAGTATTCATAGCATTCTTGGCAGTATTCGTGTGGATAGAGTTCATGTATTTAAGAAGTCAGGGATAGTGCATGAGAGTAGTGACGATTTTTCTCAAATTAAACCTCGTATGAGAGGTAGGTATGGATATAGAGAGCTTTGTATTTGATTGGGGCTGGATCCAGTGATTAGAGAGGTTGATCTATCTTGCGATATAGGTTATACATGGATTCCATTGATGGACACAGACCATGATCATGATCATGATTTCAGAGATTGTGAGGATGACATGGTCATTGATTTGATGGGATAATGATCATACCGGTAGTAGATCGTATAGCATAGATCTTGAGAGATTTGCATTTGATCTAGACATCTCCTTAGATCCTATACTATTAGAGATAGATTTATCATGGGATGTAGGTCACATAGGGACATCATTGATGGAGATAGACCATGTTTATGAGGATAACCTTGGAGGCCTTGGGGATGCCATAGATGATATTTAAGGAGATGATACCATCTATCTTTCATGTGAGGATACCTCTTCATTTTTTAGTGATGACTATGATGATCCTGATGTGTATGGATTGCTTTATCTTCGGGGCGACATTCGTATCCTTTTCATTTGACCCTAGAAGATACCCGACTAGCCTCATCATCCATAGGAGTCCATTATCTTTTCCATTTGACCCCGGGAGTCATGAGATTCATGTATTGGTATTGGTGTTTTGCGATGGTGACACAAGGTCATGTATTCGGCTCTTTGTATATAGCCTTGGTATTTGTTTTGTGCATGACCACCCTTCGATTTCGAGGACGAAATCATTATAGGAGAGGATGGTTTGTAATCATAGTAACAAAAAAACATGTTTCTAGCTTTTGAAACCTCGAAACTTCGAAACGGTTTTTAAAAACCTCGAAACCTCTTCAATACGGCAGTTTCACCCAAACTTCAGGTTTTGTTTCTTCTCCCTGATTTTTCTATGATTTTTTAATTTTTGTTTTTCTTCCATATCCTCATCACCTTCCTTCCCTCTTCTTCTCTTGCCTCCCTCCTTTCCTTTTCCACCTTTTGCACTTCTTTCACCTCTACTCCTCCTTCCTTCATTGTCCTCCTCTTCCTTTCTCTTCTTCTCCCTTGCTCTTCTTTTCCTTTTCTCTTCTTCTCCTCTCTTCTTTCCCCTTTTTCTTCCTTCAATGTCTAAAATCTTTCCCAATTTCTACCTTCTCTTCTTCAATTTCTTAAGAGTCCTTGATTGAACCACTTGAGGCATCTAATCAAGCAAAATTGCCATAATGCCTCACCAAAAGAAGGATGGTTCCCTGAGATGTGTGAGAAGAGACCATTTTTTCATCATTACACTATGTTTTTAGATGGCTACTATAAGTTCTTTAAGTATTTGATACTTTATGGAATTATTGATTTTTCAAAACCTCGCAGTTGCTTAGATGAGGGACGAAACAAAACCCTAAAAACCTCCAAACGTTTCTTGTGACTATGTTTGTAATGAAGGGATTTTAGTGTGCACATACATACGGGGGATGGGCCTAGGCATATGGGGGCTTAGGGACATTTGCACATATGTTGTGTAGGGCATATGGGGCCTTGGGAATATAAAAGGCACCAGCCCTAGGATATTGTATCTTTCATACCTTTTGATATCTTTTATGATATACATTACCCTAATGTCTATGGCACAAGCTTCCATGGTGAGCTTCTCCCTTTTGAGATGTTAGGATGGTGACCTACACCCATGTTGTCTACTCCATGCAATGAGTGGGCCACTATCTTGCAAATTGTTGGAAGTTAGTACTTACTAGTAGTTCTCAATGGCATTTAGAAACACATGCTAGTAGAGGGATGGTCTTTGAATGAGAATGGTTTTAATTCTTTTTGTTGTGTTCGTACACACAAAGAGAGAAATTGAAACTAGCTGTGAGGAAGTGGGTAGATGGAGCAAAACAGATGGATAAAATAGCACTAAGCAAGAAGTCCACTGAGGGATTGAATCTCCATTGCGAAACTCCTTTCATTGTAAATCTGCTTGCAGGTAACATAGTTACAGGGAATGGGGAATGGGGAAAATAGAGATGTAAACGGAAATTTTGAGGCAATTGAAACAAGGAAATGCTACATCAGCAAGGGGAAGGGGAAAGAACAAGGGGGAGAGCAGAAATACATGGGGATGCAAGAACATAGGAGAGTGACTGGAAACAAGGGGAAAGGAGATCAATGAGAAGAAACGGGGGGGGGGGGGGGGGGGGGGGAAACGGTTCAAGCGCGCCGTTTCCAAAACAAAAATGGCTGCCGAAATGTGTTTCGGATCGTAGGCCCCCTGAAACTCCTGAAATGGCCCAAAAACCTGGAGTTTTGGGAGTTTCCCACAACTATGGCAGGTAGTGTGAATTGCAGGCCAAGGTAAAAAACTGGCTTGTCACTTACTACACACCGTCACGGACACAAGTGCACCCCCCTCCCCCACCGCCCCACCCCCCCCCCCCCCTCCTCTCTTCCAAATCAGCAAGGGGAATGCAAAATAAGGGTAAGAGAGCAGAAATACATGGGGATGCAAGAATGTAGGAGAGTATATGACTGGAAACTAGGGGAAAGGATCGATGAGAAGAAAGAACAGAAGATAAGCTAATATCGCTTTGAAATTGGAATTTTGAGCAGGTGTTGTCGGGGAAACAGCCAAAAAGGCACGGGGAAACGGTTGAAATGTGCCGTTCCCAAAACGGAAATGGCTGACGAAATCTTTGCTCCCCCCCCCCCCTCTTTAACAAAAACACACACACACACACACACAGAGTTTGAAGCAACAATAGTTCATCCTTTACAATTAAAACTTGAACAATGCAAAAAACAAAGAAAAAAAAAGTAATCAAACCTGTGTGGCCTCAACATGATTAAACCAAGAGTTGCTCTCCAATGTTGATTCCTCTTTTCCATTGACACAATCCATAAAAACAATTGGCTTCATCTTATTTGGCCAAGGGAATCTGAAAAAGGCAAAACAACAAAGCTAGTTACTGAGGTTTCGTGTCTTACTAAGTCCTCCATATGAGGCTTCCCAGAAATCCACAAAGCAGCATAACAGTTTCTGTCCTCTGTTTCATCTCCTCGATGATGGCTGAAGATATGGTCCAGTGTGAAGGGTGCCTCCTTTGGGCTCTCTATGGTCTCCTCTTGGTAGTGAATGTAGTTCTTGGGCAGAGAAGCCTCCTAGGGGGCCTTGAGCTTTGACCAGGCATTCTTGTGGCATATTGTCATCGTTCTCCTGCACTCTACCCTTGCCATTCCCTAGAAAGAAAGGAGTGTTTTGGTGGAGATGTGGCTTATCTTACTGGTGTGTTCTTGTCTGCAAGTTTGATATCACTCTCAATGGCCTCGCAACTCACCACTCCATTAGTAATCCTGAGCTCCATTAGTAATCCTGAGCCACCAGATTACTGCATAGAGAATTGACCTCTCAATAGACAATGGTGTCTCACTCCAATCTCGTAATATGCTGAGCAAAGAATTAAAGCATGTTCTTATATCCTCCTATATGACATGCATACACTAAGCTCCCTGCCCCTCCTCAAACCCACCTCAATATGGATCCACTGACGCTCATCCAAGAGTAACCTTGCTGAAGATGATTCCTCCAACTGCAAAAACTCTAGGCATCATCAACTTGGTGGTCATCATCTGGTAATGCCTATTACTACATTCCTCAGGGCTCAAAAATCCCCTATTTTATATGAGTTGGTTCCTTAAACTGCATCTCCTGTATTGGCATGTGCTCTACGGTACTAGCACTAAATGCACCCAAATAATTGGTGTGAAGAGAAAAAGGCAGATCAAAAGCATCTGATCGAATGGAAGTCTCAAAAAAACTGTTTCCAATCCACCTTGAACACGTCCCCTTATCATTTGAAACCATTAAAATGACTGCAATATATCTTTAAGAAGAAAGAGTCCAAAACATTTAATACGAACCCATTAGGAGCTAGCCGGTCCGACGGCAAAGGATGCGACTTCAATTTTCCGGAGTAAAACAATCTGGAAGGCAATGCTGCAATTTCTGGATGCATCCTGCCACAATTTGAGCAGATTAGGGCCTGCCAGATACATAGTGCCTTAAGAATAAAGGACGTTATATCTTTCTACGGCCATGTTGTTTGCAATTATAGCACTTTGTTGTCCCTGATATTTTTTGAGTGTTCCTTTGTTTTGCTCTATTTCCCAATTCATCATCAAGATAAGATTTTGATTTGTGGAGAGAAAACCAAACTTGTTTGTTTGGCATCAAAACTTCCACGTGGGAAATAGTTAGGTAAATGTTGAAGAGTAGAACCAATCCCGACAAGTTTATGGTTCCCGAATATGAGAAAACAAGTTTGCAAAGGACATGTTACCTTAGGGAAAAGGACATTATATCTTTCTACAGCCGTGTTGTTTGCAGTTATAGCACTTTGTTGTCCCTGATATTTTGTGATTGTTCCTTTGTTTTGCTCCATTTCCCAATTCATCATCAAGATTAGATTTCGATTTGTGGAGGGAAAACCAAACTTGTTTGTTTGGTATCAAAACTGCCATGTGGGAATAGTTAGCTAAATGTTGGAAGAGTAGAACAAATCCCAACAAGTTTATGGTTCCCGCTTATGAGAAAACAAGTGTCAAAATTCTTCTAAAATATTCTAGAATATTCACTCGTTTTAAAAGAAATTCTTGATAAGTCTGATTAGCAAGTCAATCTCCTGACTTATTATACTCCCCCTAATAACCAAGAGGTCCCTGCTAACCCTGCAAGCAGCCTGCCCATTCTCATGGCCTGTGAGCACCCCCCCCCCCCCCCAAAAAAAAAAAAAAAAACCAAAAACCAAAAAACAAAAAACAAAAAAAAAACCCCAAAAAAAGAACCTTCTCACCTCCCCTCTCTCAGCCCACATGATGTACCATACATGTCATGGCATATCCAATCATCCTTGCAAGAGTGCAACCAAACACTTTACAAAATCCAAGTATCATTTAGGACACATGCCAAATCCTAACACTACATCCACATCTTTCTTCCATAAAGCTATGCTAGCTTCTGAGGGCATGGCCATCTGAGGCACATATTGGCCTGTGCCATTTGAGTAGCAATTATGAACCATGAATTGGAGCCTATCTAGCCCCGGCACCAGCCCACAAGGTTTGCAGCTGCCATGGTGATCTATTGAATCACTCTGTTACTAGAATCAACAACATCCATTCTTTAGATGACCCCTAGCAGTATGGCAGACGGCAGACCCAGAGGATTTCAAACAGTCTGTTTTACTACCCAGATACGCAGAGGCAGTCTCATTTAATCCATCTCCTAGTCTGGACCTTTCTTTCTCTCTCAAGTTAGTGACTTCCTTTCAGAGACCGCAACAGCTACTCACTTTCAGGGATTACAAGCACAGGGATCTCACTTCACTAGAGAGTCAGCAGGGATAGAGCCTCACCAGGGCTTGATCGATTAGGACTCCCCAAAAAAACCTGAATAAGTACTTGAAACACAATTTGCTAATGGTATTGCGGCCTATCTAGCCTGCACCAAATGCAACTTGACAAGGTTTGCAGCTGCCGTTAAGATTTATAGAATTACCTCCAGCGCTAGAATCAAGTCAGAAAATCTCCACTCCCAGAACCAGCAGCAGAGCTTGGTCTTTTTTTCCCCCCGGAAAAAGATCCTTCTATTAATTAAATACAAAAACAGCCACGAAGGGCTAGATACAACCTCGCCTCCATGTACGGGGCAGGGAAACAAGTAATCAAGAGGTAGAGAAAGATGCACTTCTCCTCCGGCTGGCACTGAGACTCCCAAGGGTGGCCGTACGATAGGCAAGCTGTTGGTCAACCTCCAATGGCCAACCATGTGCCTACGGCCAAGCTCCTATGTGCCATCAGCCAAAGAAAGAGGGTGATATTTCAAGGCCGAAAAATGTCCTAGAGCCTCTTCCAAAAATCCGAGAGAGAGTGCTGGGAGAGGCCCTGACTGCCAATGTATTGTTGCTGCCAGAGTGCCATCAGTCTCTGGGATTTGAATCCTATGGCCTAGCCACGCTGTGTATGCAAAAAAGGGGGGCATCCAGAGTCTCCTCCCGATTAGCAAGATCACGCCAAGTCCACTATCCCAGGTCCCACTGCAAGCAGGTCGGCTCTCCCAAATCCATAGCTGCCAGAGCCTCTCCCCGACCACCTTGGCCGGCGGGGGATCTATGTTCCACTCATGTGCCTAGAATCCAATCACCCTCACCTTCTGTAAGGTGCAGCCACTGAAATCCTCCAAGTGAGGCTTGGATCTCTCTAATCTGCCATGGGGACCAAAAGAAAAAGTGAGCAAACCACAACCCTCATCCGCTCCATGGACTGCCAATAGAATATCATGCCTAATAAACACACCCAACCACTTTGGGGGGTCCAGGTCTGGGATAGGTGTCAGCCATTGTGGGGGGGTCGGGTCTACTATTCCTCAGGCATGGAAGAGGTTGGTCTTCACCCAATGTCCCATACCACCAAAGTGTGCCGAAGGCCTTGACACGTCAACCTATGTACTCACCATGTGCACGGCATGAGCATGTTTGCTAGTATCGTTGGCTTCCATGTGGGACTGGATGTTCAATTCTCCGTGTCGGGATGTGGTACAGTACCTTTTGATGGTTTTTCTTTTGCTCTTGCATTGGCTAAATCTAGCAGCTAGTTGAGAACTACCTCTGGTCAGACAACTGCAATGCCCGGGCTAGAGTCTCCTGGATCACCATCGTCCTACCTCAACATCAAGGGGGCTTGGGCGTGGTAGACCATCTTCGTGTCATAAACTTCCTGTCCATGGTCTACAGCTACGCAGGATCCCCTGGAATACATTCTTGGGTGACGCATAGCAGGTTGCACACCCAAGCTGGCAGCACCATGGATGCCAGGAATGCGATAAAATCTTCAGTTCCACTAAGCTGCACCAAACAGATTCCAATTCACAGCTAGTATTTCAAGAGCTTGGACCAAACTCTAGCTGACCCGTTGCAAAAGTTGTTTTAACACCGAGCAGGAGAGTATTACATGCCCATGATATAGAGCAACTTCGCATATTTGCCCACTACCCACCAGCTGAGCACGCATCCCACATCATTTGAAGAGAAATGGAGCCCATACTTACAAGAATTGGATTTTATTCTCTATGCTTAGAGCAGATCAACAACGCTAGCACGACCAAAAGGTTGTGCCACCTGACCATCGCCGAATTTGGACAACACCTCCTGAGTAGTTTTGTGTCTAGGTCTCCTTTTCTCTATGGCAGAGAGAGTACATCATGGCTTTCCAGTTCAGCCTGGATGGCCACAATGAGTAGACCAGCCGGGTGTGGTACTTAGGGCAGCATATGAGTCCCCATGGCATTGCCTTTGGAAATGCTCAGCAGCACACTGCATCTGGCGGTTGCGTTCACACACTAGCATCACATTACTCACCTCATCTCATCTGAAATGATTTCCTGGGCGATGGAGATGGGCAACACACTTCTCTACGAGGCAGATGGCACTCCGCCTTAACTTTCTTCAGATCACAGCTTCAGAGGCATCACAAATGCCCCCAAAACCTGGCCGTTTCTGCTACCCTACAGGACTCCCAGTGACTGTATAAATGAATGAAGTATGCCCAAATCACTTTGATGACTCCGTTACCTTGATGATTTTGCAAGTGTTGTCACCAGCCTGGACATTTCACAGTCTGAAAGGGGTCTGGTGGACTCCAGGATGTTTAAATATTTGGAAAGTACAAGCTTTGGGAATGGGGGATTATCCTAGAATACAAAGGACCACACTCCTAAAATTTAGGAGAGTTGCTATTTTTGGCCCGACTCCGATGGAAATTCTGTTCGCGTCATTACATCTGGAATTGAGGAGATACCAAGAGTTGGCAAAGTGCCTATGACAGAATGTCTACCAGTTAGGATATTTTTAGAGATAAAGTTTATGGAAGGACCCATCTCTTAGATTGGGACATGTGGCAAGAAAGTGGACCAAAGTGAGACAAGTGGCCTGACACTTGTTAGAAAGTGGATCAAAGTGAGACAAGTGGCCTCACACTTGTCACTTCAGCTATTGTGTGGCTCTCCACTTGTCATTGTAGCCTTCTCTTGCCATTTTAGCTCATGGGAGGCACAAATCTATAAATTGGAGCCCTCTCTCTTCATTAATAGAGGCTCTCTTGCTACACACTAGCCTCTACCACCGTTACAGGCTGCCCTAATGATGGTTACTCTCTTTCTCTCTCTTGAAGGCTGCCCATGAAGAATACCGGCTGTTGGGGACTGTTTTGGAGGCTTCCATCGCGAAGAAATACTGAAGGCAAGGGTATTTAATCATTTATTATGATTTCTAGCCATTGTACTTGTTGTACCAACATTTGTACTTGTTGTACCAGCCCTTGTACTGGCTGTACCAGCTTCTGTACTTGCTGTACCACCCATTGTATTGGCTGTACCAGCTTTTGTACTTGCTGTACCTGCTGTACCAGCCACCGTACCGGCTATACCAGCCACTGTACCTGCTGTACCAACCCTTGTACTGGCTGTACCAGCTTCTGTACTTGCTGTACCACCCATTGTACCGACTGTACCAACTTCTGTACTTGTTGTACCTGCTATACCAACCACCATACCAGCTGTACCAACCACTGTACCGGCTGTACCTGCTATACCGACTGAATGGAGAGTTGTACTTGCTGTACCCTTTCTATTGCATGAAGACCCGTGGTTTTTGGGGAAGAATCAGTACCCACACAGAGGTATATGGATTATATGCTTGGTTGCCTTGTGTTGGGCTGTGTTATGTCATTTGTATATGGATAATCCGGCATCTCCCGTGGGGAGAGTAAGACCCTCAAAGCTTGTACATGATATTATTCTCCTTGGGTAATAAAATACTCCAAGGGGGGGGGGGGGGGGGGGTCGGCCCATTCCGACCTCTATGCAGTGTCACACGTGCAAGCTCCATTTTCAGCATTTGTGGATGTTTTGTCTAGCTTTTATGTTTTATGCAAAGTGATGATGGATATGTGTTAAGGTTGTGGCCATGTTTAAATGTTTTAATATGCATTGATGGTATCAACAAGTGTGTCAAAGGCCCTAGTCCCCCAGGCACCCGCTGCGAGTTACATTGGGGAGGATGTCACCAGCCTGGACATTTCCTAGTCTGAAAGGGGTCTGGTGGACTCCAGGATGTTTAAATATTTGGAAAGTACAAGCTTTGGAAATGGGGGATTATCCTAGAATACAAAGGACCACACTCCTAAAATTTAGGAGAGTTGCTATTTTTGGCCCGACTCCGATGGAAATTCTGTCCGCGTCATTACATCTGGAATTGAGGAGATACCAAGAGTCGGCAAAGTGCCTATGACAGAATGTCTACCTGTTAGGATATTTTTAGAGATAAAGTTTATGGAAGGACCCATCTCTTAGATTGGGACATGTGGCAAGAAAGTGGACCAAAGTGAGACAAGTGGCCTGACACTTGTTAGAAAGTGGATCAAAGTGAGACAAGTGGCCTCACACTTGTCACTTCAGCTATTGTGTGGCTCTCCACTTGTCATTGTAGCCTTCTCTTGCCATTTTAGCTCATGGGAGGCCCAAATCTATAAATTGGAGCCCTCTCTCTTCATTAATAGAGGCTCTCTTGCTGCACACTAGCCTCTACCACCGTTACAGGCTGCCCTAATGATGGCTACTCTCTTTCTCTCTCTCTTGAAGGCTGCCCATGAAGAATACCAGCTGTTGGGGACTGTTTTGGAGGCTTCCATCGCGAAGAAATACTGAAGGCAAGGGTATTTAATCATTTATTATGATTTCTAGCCATTGTACTTGTTGTACCAACATTTGTACTTGTTGTACCAGCCCTTGTACTGGCTGTACCAGCTTCTTTTCTTGCTGTACCACCCATTGTACTGGCTGTACCAACTTCTGTACTTGTTGTACCTGCTGTACCAGCCACTGTACCTGCTGTACCAGCCCTTGTACTGGCTGTACCAACTTCTGTACTTGATGTACCACCCATTGTACCGACTGTACCAGCTTCTGTACTTGTTGTACCTGCTATACCAACCACCATACTAGCTGTACCAGCCACTGTACCGGCTGTACCTGCTATACCGACTGAATGGAGAGTTGTACTTGCTGTACCCTTTCTATTGCATGAAGACCCGTGGTTTTTGGGGAAGAATCGGTACCCACACAGAGGTATATGGATTATATGCTTGGTTGCCTCGTGTTGGGCTGTGTTATGGCATTTGTATATGGATAATCCGGCATCTCCCGTGGGGAGAGTAAGGCCCTCAAAGCTTGTACATGATATTATTCTCCTTGGGTAATAAAATACTCCAAGGGGGGGGGGGGAGGGGGGGGGTCGGCCCATTCCGACCTCTGTGCGGTGTCACACGTGCAAGCTCCATTTTCAGCATTTGTGGATGTTTTGTCTAGCTTTTATGTTTTATGCAAAGTGATGATGGATATGTGTTAAGGCTGTGGCCATGTTTAAATGTTTTAATATGCATTGATGGTATCAACAAGTGTGTCAAAGGCCCTAGTCCCCCGGGCACCCGCTGCGAGTTACAAGTGCACCCTTGAAATCTTCCAGGTTTTAAGGCTACTGATCGTCTCCTAGTGGGAGAGATGCTTTCTTGCCCATTTGGATTTCTGGGCTTTTCTTATCCATAGTGCAGATGAGTTCACGTGGGGCTACAATACCCGTGCCACTCTTCCAGCACCTCCTCATACATAATCTCCCTCCCAAAGCGGTCAGTCAGGGAGGAAGTTCCCACCTCTGAGACTTGTACCTCAAAAGAGGGGTGATATTTTTTCTATTACATGTATCATTACCTTACTAAATGCAGGATCTTGTGCCTGGAAAATAATCCGCCCTCTTGGTGGTTCTCGAACTTCACGTGTACAGCTTTCTTAGATGTGCCCCTTCTCTTCCAACTTGATTTTTCTTTCGTCTTAACTAGAACTTTTGCCTCCTCCTTTACATGCACCCTAGGAAGGTAGTGTTTCCTAGTTTATGTGGATGGCTTACTCTACAGTGTACACTATGCGAGCAGTAAAAGATTGAGTAGACCAAACCAATGCATCAATTATTTCCTTTTTGTTTTATTATGCAATTTTATCTTTAGCATATATAAAATTTTAATAACCTAAGTAATATTTCCTTAATTCAAATATCGCAAAGCAGAATTCCAAGACCCCATGCCCAGCAACATGCTCTGATAATGAGTAACCATTGAAATGGAGAAGCAGTGAGACGAAATTGACAAGAGAGGCTTCTGCATATATACAAAGCATTATGGATCAGGAACGAACGTAGTTACCTGTACTGAGTGTCAAGAAAGCAGGGATTTAGACCACATTCCTGTAGATGCTGATAAAGGCTGACATCCAAACCTGCCTGCAGATACACAGCAGCAGTCACACCCTCTTATTGTGGATGATGATCAAAGACTACATTACTATATCTGTGCTTACCAAATAATATATCTGAAAATATGATTTATTTTATTTATGCACAGTTGATGTCCAAGGTCCATAGCAGGGTAGTGCCAAAACTTGAGCTTACGCCTTTACAGCACTCCAACGTGATACCCTTCACTTGGAGCCTAAGTGCCTTCTCTGCCATTGCTCCTGCGCTTGGAGTAACCCAGCAACAGGCAGACCTGCACTCATAAGTTCCTCCTTTGACAGGAAGCACTCTTAAGAGCCTCCACTTGCTAGCCAGATTATGGGGTGGACCCCTCGTAGTGGTAAAGATCAGATGCTTAGCATAAGCTGCATTTTCACAACTATTTGTACTTCCTTGGGCACCTGTAAGACCTTGGCACAATACATTGAGAGAAAGACTTCCTACTGCCCAATGGGAGACTTTTAGACCATCTATCATGTGGGATTAAAAAAATCCAAGTGCTAATGAGAAATTTGGGATCTAGTCAGTGGGTACATGCATACATCTAGATGAGAGAAAGGAAGCTAGCACCTAAACTTTTTATAACGTTACAGAATTAATCATATTATAGGCATCTTAAAAAGCACTAACCATCAGAGCTTCTGAAGACAAGACGGTAGGTGGAAGTTGGACAGGGTCTCCCACCAGCACAACGCTATCTGCTCCACTCCTCAATATTGGCACCAAAGTTGCTGGTTCAGTTGCCTAGAAGCATGGAGCATCTATGTACATTAGCAATAATCTATAGTCCAATGAGCAAACCAGTCCATTAAAACATGCAGCTTTATACAATATTGAAATCTCTAAGATAATAGCCAGGAGAATTTGATAAAAAACCATTCAGCTAATCCCACAATACTTTGTCAATGTTCGATGTTATCCTCTATCAATGGTGCACCCCTCCACCCCCCTTTTCAGCTCAGAGTGCACTTTTAATCTCATTCCAAACCGTGTGAGCAGTATCTAAAAAGAGAGGGTTCTGTGCAAATCAAACTTTCAAAAGAGACCTAAACTCCAACCTGTGTTGCTTCATCAATCACACACATACTGAAGGAACGATTCATCAGAACTTGATCTCCAGCTCCAATACAAGTAGAAGCGATAACATCTGCCCTGAGTGTCCAGTGGAACTCCAAATTGTAACCCATTTATGGCTAGAGGGAAGCATAAGTATGAGAAAACACTAGGAAAATAAGAGACCTGACAGTCAAGCCGCACAACAAAGGAACTATGTTCTCACCTATCAAGAACATCCTTTAAGGCTCTAGCTTCAAGCTCCTCTGCCCTCTCCCATAATAACTTTGAGTCCTTCACACCATCTGCCCTTCTTTTGTCATTATTGGCTTGCCTTGATCGTCTCATTTGCTCTGCAGAGGTCCTCTTTGATTCAGAGGCTTTTTTCATCAATGGATGATTTGCAACTTGAGCATCCACTGTACATTCTCGTAGCTCCTCTTTCACCTTCACAGTTTATGTACAAATTTGAAACATCTCTCTCTCTCTCTCTCTCTCTCTCTCTCTCTCTCTCTCGGGTGCGTGTGTGTAATAAAAAGGGACCCTCACACTACCCTTCTGCACCCTGACATGGGGCAGAAGTGTCTAGTGCAAGGGCCCTTAAGTTGGCATGGATCCACCTGGGTTCGAGTCCAGCATTGTTGGATAGTCCTTCTAGGGCTCTTGGCATAGTTGCTACGACGTAAAAAACCTCTCTCTTGGGCGGATGTGTGTGTAATAAAAAGGGACCCTTGCACTACCCTTCTGCACCCCGATGTGGGACTTAGGTATTAATCAGTAGTAACCATAGTAGTTAGGTATTAACCATAATAGAATATAATAGTAGTTAGGTATTACCCATAGTAGTTAGGTATTATGTAGTAACCATAGTAGTTAGGTATTAACCATAGTAGTTAGGTATTAACCATAATAGAATAGAATAGTAGCAACCATACTAGTTAGGGCATTAACCATAATAGAATAGAATAGTAGCAACCATACTAGTTAGGCATTAACCATAATAGGATAGTCCTTCTAGGGCTCTTGGCATAGTTGCTACGACGTAAAAAAGCTCTCTCTCTCTCTCTCTCTCTCTCTCTCTCTCTCTCTCTCTCTCTATAGTTGCTACTTCCGGATGCTCCCTACTGATGTATTGTAGGGCTAGATACTGACCTTCAGTTCTTTCTTTTCTTGTCCAGACACTGTATCAGATGTCACATGGTTGTAACTTTGGTCTCATAGGTCACTTTGGCCTTTTGAAGACGTTAATGTAACATTTGATTTCTCTCTCAAGAGGTGAAGGACACCGATATAGTGGATCTTGTGGACCCTCCACGAGCTTCTCCGGACCTACCTCGCCCAAGAGGAGTTACCTTGGACCAAGCCACCGCACTCTAGCGTGCCCGACGCCCCCGGCCCCCCCGTCGGCCACGATCACCTCATCAGCTCCAGGTCCAGGACATGCTCCACCACCATCGAGCTACCTTTCCACGTGACATAGCTGAGGGAGACCTCTTGGCCATACTCATTAGCCCCATGCTTGATATTTTGGAGAGTGGTATACCATCTACTCGGAGCTGATGTTGCTCTCATGTTTCTATGTTCTTAGTATTCCATGATGAGTTACCATGGACAGTTTTGTATCACTCTAATGAGATAGCTATGTTTATGTTTTCTTTCTGTTTTATTTTCCATTCCATGATGAGATATGCCATGGACATTATTGTATCACTTTGGTCTCATAGGCCCATTGGGTCTTTAGTAGACGCTTAATATATCTTTCTTTCTTTCTCTCTCTCTTCCGGATCACACCTCTGGAAGCTCCCCATGAAGATGCACTTCTAAAGAGATCACTTCCTCACTCACTGAGGATGGATTCATCCAACAACCGGGCTACTTGAGTGTTCACATGTCCCATGCCATGCGGATTGCCATTGGCCAAATACGGGTTTCATCCCACTGCCTCAGAGTGGAGACAGGTAGAGCTGAGCGCATCTTTAGAGCCGGGAAGCTCATACAGAGAGCCAGAGAGGATAGGATCTGCCGATTATGCCACACATAGGTTGAGACGACGGAGGAGCATTACATATGCCGCTGCCCAGTATACTATGAGATCCACGGGAGGTTTCATTGTCTATTTCGTGAGGGATTTGGTCCACTCTCCAGGATCATTGACTTCCAGGACCAGCGTTGCCTAGGCCTCTTCCAGCTTGAGCCGCAGACACAGGGACACCTTCTTGAGAGAGCTTCGGCCCCAGCCACCCCGCCCCCTCCCTCGCCAGCCAACCATCACCAGTTTCTTCCGGACCCAGGAGGTGGAGGACACCGACATAGTGGATCTTGTGGACCCTCCACGAGCTGCTCTAGACCTACCTCGCCCGAGAGGAGTTACCTCGGACTGAGCCTCCGCACTCCAGTGTGCCTGACGCCCTCGGCCCCCCTGTCAACCACGGTCACCTCATTAGCTCCAGATCCAAGACATGCTCCACCGCCATCAAGCTACCTTTCCACGTGACATAGCTGAGGCAGACCTCTCGGCCATACTCATTAGCCCCATGCTTGATATTTTGGAGAGTGGCATACCATCTACTCGGAGCTGATGTTGCTCTCATGTTTCTATGTTCTTCGTATTCCATGATGAGTTTCCATGGACAGTTTTGTATCACCCCAGTGAGATAGCTATGTTTATGTTTTCTTTCTGTTTTATTTTCCATTCCATGATGAGATATGCCATGGACATTATTGTATCACTTTGGTCCCATAGGCCCATTGGGTCTTTAGTAGATGCTTAATGTATCTTTCTTTCTTAGTAGACGACACAAGGATGTAGTGTGGAGGCAGCATGTTGAGAACCAACCCCAGCTTGGACAAGACACCTCAAAGAGAGCCATCACGGATTTCTTTGTGGGACATACATCTACATCGGAATCCACTTCCCACAACAAATCCTCTACTACGACATCAAAGCCCACCACCCGTACCCACGCTCCAGCTCCACGCCCCAAAGGAGTTCTTAGTGAGAGAGCTCGATCCATTTTGCAAGCCAGACGTCCCCGACCTAGAACATCAGGACCTTCCACCACACGGAGACGGATTCGTGAGGTTCTCCGCCGACATGTCACGCTCCCATCACAGAGGCCTGACATTCACTCCACCATCAGATCGGTTCTGGTTGAGGCGGATACACATGTCACATGCTATGTGTATCACGATCGGCCTGCTCAGGGTAATCCTCCCACTGCCTCAGAGTAGAGAGTGGCAAAGCTAATGATATCCCACATGAGAGGACATGCACAGTATGCATCACAGGAGCAGTAGAGGATGAGGCCCATTATATGTTCAATTGCCCAATTTACTATGAGATACAGGGGAGATTCCACTACCTCTTCCGAGAGGGATTCGGACCACTTACACGGGTGATACACAGGAGACCGAGCCATGATGTACCTAGACAGAGGACCCTAACAGATTTCTTTGGCACCAGCACCAGCAACCCAACCCACACACCTCCTGATACCTCCTCCATTGGGCCATCAGGGCACCGACCACGCTCCCAGGGAGTCACCACTAATAGAGCAGTTATCTTATGTCTTGCTCGTCGGCCACACCCAACAGGATCCCGACCACGGCATCCTCACCATCGCCAGATCAGAGCCATTATTGCTCCGCACATCGGAGGTGCCTACCTCGCTTCTACGACCTCTCCATTCTAGACCTCGCTTCTACAACCTCTCCATTCTAGACAGCCCCATGGCAGAGATATTTGATCTAAGGAGAGGGCAACACTTCAACTGATCAGCATACATGGATCTACCTGATATACATTTTCCAGTATTCTCCAATATTCTCTACGCAGTATCATCTCGGAGTCTTACAATTCTGCTCTTATAACTGTAAGACAATCAATTTATTGTACTTTTTAGTCTCATTTAGTTGTTCTCTTTGATGAGACACCAACTTCAGATGTTCTCTCAGTTTTGCTCTCATAGGCCATTATGGGCTCTTAGAGACGTTAATATATCATTTCATTTCTTCACAGATCATGGTTTGTCCTCAATCTACACATATTCGAGGCGGTTTCAGCAAACTCCTTGAAGGCCACACACAGCTGCCACAAGTATTGCTTACAACCACACCCACTGTTTTGGGGGCATTTATCACTCTACTCTTCAAACATAGAGAGGAGCTTGAGTCACATTATGCCACACTAGCTTACTAGTTTTACCCTTCATAGTAACAGAAGGAGACATTTTTTTTGTCTTGTACTAGTTTGTTGGTCCCATGGGTCATATTTGGCCCTCAGTGGACGATAATACAATCTTCTTCTTCTTCTTCTCTCTCTCTCTCTCTCTCTCTCTCTCTCTCTCTCTCTCTCTCTAGAGTCATGAGATACCAGGATCAGAGATGCCTTGGATTATACTTGCTGGAGCTGCGTAGACATAGAGAGGGTCTCTTGAGAGGGAGGGGATCAGAGAGGGAGAGACACCTACAGAGGCAGATTACAGACTTCTTTCGACCAGAGATTGAGCAGTTAGGCCAGTAGGCATTGCAGCTAGCCCTAGAGTATAGCCGCACCAGAGGTACACTGATTGATCGGGCTATAGAGATGGGGCGGTCCAGGCGCCCCAAGATGAGAGGCCCATCTCGACACCACCGGCGGAGACTACAACAGAGGATCAGGACCATACTAGCACGGCATGGGAGACGTCCAATCAGAGTACTCACCATGGAGGACATTGAGGATATCCGCCATCGACCGATGAGAGACATCTTTCGATAGTGATGTGTATGATGCTTACCTTTGTTGCTGGAGTTTTTCTCCCAGAGGTTATCCATTAGGAGCTCCTAGTACCTTACTTTTCCTCATAGTTGTTTCAGTTTCAGTTAGTTGTTTAGTTGTTTTTAGCTTTTTTTACACAGACATTGTATCAGATCCACCAATTGTTGTAACCTTTTTGGTCTCATAGGTCATTTTGTATCAGATCCACCAATTGTTGTAACCTTTTTGGTCTCATAGGTCATTTTGGCCTTCTGAAGACGTTAATATATCATTTCATTTCCTCTCTCTCTCTCTCTCTCTCTCTCTCTCTCTCTCTCTCTCTCTATGCCTCCACCACCATAGCTCCTTTCCTTGCACATCTCTTCAACAGGGCACTTGTAGAGAGCTCCCACAAACATGGAGCATGAATATCATTACCCCCATTCAAAAATCAGGTGACCCGATGGACCCCAAGAACTGCAGGACTCTCATGGTTGGCCATATTATGGCGGCCAAGATATATGGATCACTACTTGAGACAGCACTCAACTCTCTAGCCGAGTGGGAGGATCTTCGTGCTCCAGGACAGGCTAGGTTCCGCACTAACTTTTGCACACTGAATTATATCTTCACCTTGAGGAGCCTGATTGAGCAGGCCAAGTCATGAGAGCAAAGACTCTATTGTTGCTTTGTTGATTTCCGCAAAGCATTCGACGCAGTGGGACCGGCTCCTAAAGAGATTGCACACTCTTGGGGTGGCTTCAGATATGATCTGGGGAATCATTGCTTTATATGAGAGGGTGACGGAGCGAGCCAGATGCTCAGGTGGTCTGTCAGAGGAAATACATAGCACTATGGGGGTGAAGGAGGGTTGCCCACTCTCCCCGACACTCTTTGGCCTATACATAGATGAGGTCACAAAATTCATAGACAAAGGAGGAGGGAGTGGTTCATCACTCTCAGGGGTTTTGGTCACTTTATTACTCTATGCAGATGACATCATTTTGATATCTAACTCGTAGGAGAGACTACAACACCACATGGACACCTTAGATGATTTTTGTACACAGAGAAGCCTTTCAGTGAACCTTGGGAAGACCAAGGTTATGATCTTTCACACTTCCAAACAGGTTATGAAAGATACAATGATCACATATAGAGGACGCAGAGATACCGCAAAGATATGGAGGAGAGAGTCCAGAGGCTACACCAAGGCACAACAGATGTGAGGCCCCATGCCCCATGTATGATGTACTACGCCCCACCATGTCCACTGGGTGGAATTAGTAGTATACCACCTACCATGATTGTACATCTATAGCATGCTAGGCAATAACTACATATGACTAGGATTAGCTTTTCATTTCAGTTTTTCTTTCCATGATACTCAAGACATGGACTTGTTGTATATATATTTGTCTCATAGGCCAATTTGGCCTTCCATAGACGTTAATATATCTTTTCTTTCTTTTTTATTTCTTGAGAGAGATGCTTTGGAGGATCATTACACTTTATGAGTGAATCACACAGATCATACACAAAACTATCGAGGTGAAGGAGGGTTGTAGGATGATTACGACTCCAGCCATATACTGTTGTACTCATTGTCACTTTTGTACTCCCCCATATTCATGTATTCAGGTATCCATGTACTCATGTACCCCATTTTGACTAGTAGCATTAGCTTCCCCCCTACTGATGTATTGTGGGACTATCTCTTTTCTTTTCCAAGACAGTGTATCAGATGTTACATGGTTGTAACTTTGGTCTCATAGGTCACTTTGGCCTTTTGAAGACGTTAATATAACATTTCATTTCATTTCATTTCTCTCTCTCTCACACACACACACACTCATGATGAGATATGCAATAGACATTATTTGTATCACTTTCGTCTCATAGGCCCATTGGGTAATATTTCAATGCCCAACACTAGGGAGAGGATTATGTTGACACAATTATTTTCTAAGAGGTAAAAATTCTTAGAAAATCTCTAATCCAAGAAACCTGTGGTTGTAGCGGCCAGCTTCTCTTGTTAATTGTGTAGTTGATTTTTGCCACCTACAATAGATTGATTCCACACAACATCAATCCAACATAACATATATAGAAATTTCTCTCAGCAACGAGTCCCACTTCAGTTCTAATGTCTTTGTCAACTCAAGCTCATGAACCAAGTTCACACGCTAGTAGTATTTATAGCCCAATTATGAATAACTAGCTCATGTAAAACTCAAAACAACAAAACCAGAAAACGTATGTTGACTGTGTAGCTTTTTCTCTCCAATCTATTCTCCCTTGATTCCACACGGCATCAAATCTGTGTGATATACACGATCCAAAATAGATGAGAGTCCCTTAGAGTAGGAGAGAGATCCTCTCACAGCAACAACACAAACTGAATTGAGTTTGAGAAGTATAACAGCTCCCTCTTCCTTCTTCACAAACACCTTCTCTTCACAAAATCTCCTCACGCACTCAAACAAGAAGCGGAAAATAACAATGTTTTCTTTTTACAAAAAAATTCATACATACAACCAACTCTGATGCGCAGCCGGGGAATCGACCCCTTTTTATAGTTCTTCTTGGCTTCATCGCTTGGCTCCTTCCGATTCGAAGCAGTTGCATTCATGATAGGCGGCCAATTGCAAGGTTCCATGTGCTTCCTCTACTTTCTTCCAAATTTTTCTCCAGTTACAATCGTGCTACCGTTCTTTGATTCTTTTGTTTTCCATCTCTACTTCGGTCGACTGCAGTGCTCCAATGATTTCTTCCTCCCCTTTTTTGTGCAACTTTCTAAGCTTTACCAGGTGCCAGTTATCAACCTTTCCTTTTCTTTTTAAAAAGCTTAATATCAACACTTAGTACCTCACATCAAGACGTAAAATTTTGTACAAGGATGCTAATTTTTGCATACACTTTAGTGGTGTATTTTGTCAGTATTCTTTTTATTAGCAAAGTATTTTTGGCTTTGTACATGCAAGAAATAATTATATGATCAATTTTTGGTTGAATATATATAATCTCACTCTTGCATCTTTGTGCAAGAAGAATCCTCTATCTATTGCTATGTGTTGCAAGATAGACATTTTGAGTAGTTCAAATATCTATCTCTTTTGGCCGCAAAGCCACTAAACTAGTTTATGATTTTGGTATTCTATGTGATACGGAATCAATGATCTATCAGCAATGAGGATTTATTGGATTTTGATGATACTTTTGTCACTATGCATACATCTGACAATTCTATTGGTGTCAATCAAGTTTCTCGTTCCCTGTTCATTGGGATGGAATATGTTCTTGGCTCTCTTTCATTCGAGATGCAGTGGATTTTTGGAATTTATGGATATCTCATGGATCGAGGATTTTCCTATGGATTTCTATTGGCAGCCAAAATGTTTATGGAGCACCAAGAAATTTATGCCTATAACTCATTCTCATCTTATGTTCGACACTTGAGTCCACCTCTCCTTCCAGATCCATGATCAGAATACCACCACGGGGTGCACGTGGTAGAGTGAACTTGAGCCCACCTCTCCTCCAAGGTGTGTGGTCAGAGTACCAACACAGAGTGTATATGGTAGAGTGAACTTGAGCCCACCTCTCCTCCAAAGTGTATGCTCTGAGTACCGACACGCACTGCATGTGGTAGAGTGGACATGATGCCTTGTTGTTGGCAGGGAACTTATGTCTACGTCAAGGGTCATGTGATCTAACATCTCATTGGCAAGGGACTGTCTACGCCAACTATGGATTAATTCATTCATGGCAGGGTGGTAACCCTGGTGAGTGATTCTGTGCACTCATGGAAAGGTGGTAACCCTAGTGAGTGTCGCATGAACTCATGGAAGGGTAGTTGCCCTGTTGAACCTTATGGACATGTGAAGCATGTTTAGCTTGGGCATGTGTATCGATCATAGGAGTGGTGCTCTTATGCAGTCCAATGGCATGGCAAGATGTTTTGTGGCTGTATATTCTTCTTCTCTTATTTTTGCAAGTACTTAAAGCTATATATGGATTTATGGATATTTGGGACAGTTAACTCTTGTGCCTATGTCTCGTTAATATCAGAGTTGTTGACTCAGCTTATGGATTTATAAATATTTTGGGACATAGTTGGCTCTTATGCCTCTGTCTGCTTATTATCAGAGTTGTTGACTCCGGATATGGATAAAGTTTTTTTCTTTCTTTTTTTTTCTTTTTTTTTCAGAAAGGAGACTTCTATTAAGTATGAAAAAATTTTACAAAATGGAGATTTCACACCAAGAAACGTGGAGATCTCAACCAATCAGGAGCCATGTGCTGCCAATAGGGTCCCGAGTGAGAGGACGTGAAAAAGATACCAATGTGCCACTCTCTCATAAACTGGCCGCGCTTCCTCTCCGCAGCCCTCGAAGATCCCTGGATTCTGGCCCAGGTAGCCATGATGGTGTGAATAATATCACTCCAAATCCTGCAAAGACACTGAGAAACAAGAACGGGAGTACCCTCAATGGCCTCGGTGCATCTAGCCTTCGAGATATTCCAGGCTGAGATGCTAGCAATAATCTCCCAAGAGCTGTCTAACCTCTATGCCGGAGGGACAAAGTGTGAAAGTGGCAAATCCTGAAGACAACACTGCCAAGCAACTCCTTGCCTAACCAGAATGGCCAAGCTCCTGTCAGTCCCCTCAAATCTCAGCTGAGGCCCAGACTGTGTCAACCAAATGATAGAACCAAAAGAAATGATAGCATCCCTCTTAATCCTACCAAAGAGGTGCAATCTCGCAGACCAAACCCTCTGTGCTTCCCTGCATTCCCATAAACAATGGTAAACTGACTCCGAAACTCCTGCACATCTAGGGAAAGCTCGGCAAGCACCAGTAACTGACCTCCACTGACTGGTGGCCAGACCACCATGAAGAGAAACCCAGATAAAGGAGGAAATCTGTGGCTTCCTATAAGAATGCCACAATCTCCGCCAAAAAACCCTCTGAATGTCAGTCGAAATGCCGTAAGATTCCCAATGGGGTCTAAGAGTAGGGACACTCTGAATGTGTCCCAAGATAAGATGTCTGGCATTCCGCACCATATAACTGAAAAAACGCCTGCTCTTCAAGGGGTTACAAGCATCCTTCCACACCCACTCACCGGGGTCCCAATGCAAATGTCTGATAGGGCAGCCACCATACAACCAAAGGCTAACACTCTGTGATCATCCCGGGGGGGGAGGGGTCAACAAAGACGTGCTTCCCTAACCTACCAACAACTCTGACTCGACGAATCTGGGGGCCCTCAATAAGGTCTTGTATGTCACATCTCTCCAACTGCCATCCATCCTGTACAGAAAAAAAGACCACTACATCATCCTCCGTAGGCAAGGGGAGACCCATAACCTGAAGAGGAACACCTGTCCCAGAAAAAACCCCAAACCAAGAATGATGACGGTCTTCCAAAAAAGATCCATTAATCCAGTGGTTGGGAATGGCTACATCAATCTATGCAATCCTTCGACTAGAGCCTCTCAAATGCTGCATGAGATCCAATCTCTGTACCTCGGTGAGGCTCTGAAATCTCTTCCAAGCCAACACTGTGGACAAAGGGTCTTCTAGTGTCATGTGCATCATAGATGCCATGGACATTCTCAAGGCTAGATCCAGAAAAGGCAACCAGATAAAGAGTATGAACCCAGTAGAAGAACCAGGATGATGGAGCACAGAGCACAGAGCACCTTTGCAGTGTAGACTAAAGCAAGGCTTGGAGAAGAACCAAAGGGATGCTGTCGGCTGCTCACAGAACCAGTCGGCTGAATCAGAGGACATGGGCAGCATCAGGCGCATCATGGACAAGTAGATCATCCAGTCGGGCAGCGTTTGCTAGTGTGTATGGACATGGAACTGGCCGACCAGCAGTTGGCCAGCATAAAAAGGGGTCCAAGACCCATATAAAAAGGCCCCCTTGCTCTATGTTGTGGTCATTCAGCCCACTAGGGGTTTGGATCAGTAGGGTCCTAGTCTAGGGCAGAATTTTGGGTGTTTTACCACCTTTTCAGGAAGGCAGCCAAGGGCTGCAGACATGTACCTTTTTGTACCATAGTACATACTGAATTTCCAGCACTTCTCTCTCTCTCTCTCTACTCTCTCTCTACCTGCGTTTTTGCATCAGATGGTGCGTTTTTGCATCAGAAGGTTTCCAAGAGTGTTTAGGGCTGAAAGAAGACTACCCAGAGCTTCCGCGTGTTACATTGGTATCAGAGCATCAGGCTCAGCCAAGCTAAACACTGAATCAGTCCCAAATGATGGTGTATAGGTCCAAGGTACAGGAAAGTACACGGATTCGAAGCCCAAGGCGAGAACACAGATCGGGAAGAACTCCCAGGAGGTTTGTTGGTGGTGTTCCACAGTGCCAGATGGGGATGGCAGTTCCGTGAGCCAGATAGGTTCTCAGGTAACGGTCCCAAGGGAGGTTGATCCTCCAAGGGTGATGTGAGAGTGCCAAACTCAGTTCCAGGAAGACCAAGACGGTGTTCAGAGTCGGGGCAGGAATGGATTGTGGACTAGAGGAAGACCAGATGCATAGATCTTTATCAGAGACAGAGTGGTTTGGAGAACAGACCGGATTTTCAGAGAAAAAGGTTTTGCCAAGGATGGATGATGACAGAGGGACTTCGGGACAGGATTGGGATGATGACAGTCATCCAAGAGCAGGTTGGATTCCCGTCATCAAGTTTAGCAGGGGGGGATGTCATGTGCATCATAGATGCCATGGACATTCTCAGGGCTAGATCCAGAAAAGGCAACCAGATAAAGAGTATGAACCCAGTAGAAGAACCAGGATGATGGAGCACAGAGCACAGAGCACCTTTGCAGTGTAGACTAAAGCAAGGCTTGGAGAAGAACCAAAGGGATGCTGTCGGCTGCTCACAGAACCAGTCAGCTGAATCAGAGGACATGGGCAGCATCAGGCGCATCATGGACAAGTAGATCATCCAGTCGGGCAGCGTTTGCTAGTGTGTATGGACATGGAACTGGCCGACCAGCAGTCGGCCAGCATAAAAAGGGGTCCAAGACCCATATAAAAAGGCCCCCTTGCTCTATGTTGTGGTCATTCAGCCCACTAGGGGTTTCCAATCTCTGTACCTCGGTGAGGCTCTGAAATCTCTTCCAAGCCAACACTGTGGACAAAGGGTCTTCTAGCCAGCCCAAAGAATATGCACAGCTGCCCCAAGAGGCCTACCATGCACATCTAAGATCAAATCATTCCACAGAATGGGCTGCCGGTTAACTTCCTCCGCTGAACGCGGGGGGATGTGTACCAAAAAACTCCTCAGGCGCAGTCCCAGGCCCGTAGGAGGGACCTAACCAGGGGGGATGAAGGGGAGCGGTGAACTGCATCCGAAAAAATAAAGCGTGAGCTGAGAGTCCAGTCACCTCCGCGAACAGGGACACACTTCGTGATCTGCTGCATGAGAAAGTCCTTCCACGGCTCAGTGCTTGGAAGAAAGCCCCTAACAACCAGCTTACACAGCAAAGCCTTACATTGCACCTCAGGGTCAATGATATTCAATCCCCCTTCCTGCTTAGGCCTGATAATGGTTTCCCAAGCACCTCTAGCCCTGGTGTGTGCATTTCCATCAAGCCCTCACCAAAGAGAGTTCCGAATAAGGCGACGAAGCGGACCAATGCAGCCATTATGAAAAATCCAGCACGAAGCAATAAACCAAGTCGTGGCTAGCAAAACTTGGTTAACCACCAAAGCTCTAGAGGCCAAGTCGAGCTTCCTCCTACTCCAGTGATGAAGTTTGCTTTTAATGCTTAAGAGCACTGGAGCAAACTGTTGTGCAGGGGAGATGTCAATGCCCACCTGACAACCAAGGTATCTGGCAGAGCATCCTCTCTCAATCCAAGTACCCAATCTGCAAGAGGAGAATCACTAATCCAAAAACCAACTGACTTATGACAATTGATAGAAGCTCCTGCTACCAAACAAAAGGCCTCCAAGGCTGTCCGGAAAGCACATAAACAAGCATGTGAAGCCTCAAGGAACAACGCCATATCATTTGCTAACTCAAAGTCCAAAAACTCTTCCTCCGTACATAAAGGCAGCCTGAGACCCACAACACCAGGGGCAGCCCGAAGAAACCTGCTCATAGCCTCAGCTACAATGAGGTACAGTAAAGGGGCGAGGGGACAGCCTGCCTCACTAAACGGGAAATCTGAAAACGGCCTCCCTGTATAGGCAAGACACACCTCTGATCCAATTTTGGGAAAAGCCCATGTACATAGTGCCCTCCAAAAAATCCCAATCCACTCTGTCACATAAGCTTTTCCAAAATCAAGCAAAAGAATGGCAAGAGGCTGCTGACTAGACTTTGCCCACTCGACAACTTCCCAGAAAGAAAATATGTTATCAAATATACTCCTTCCTTGGAGGAACCCATTCTGGGTATCATGGATAGTCCTTTGGAGAATCAGCTGCAAGCTTATTCTCGAGGCTTTAGCTAAGATTTTATATGCAGATCCAAGGAGGGTGATGGGCCTCCATTGCTTGATGTCAGTCTTGTCCCCACTCTTGGGGATAAGGTGAATCAGCCCCTCCGTGAGGTATGGAGACATCATACCCGACAACCACATTTCCTGAAGGGCAACAGTGATAGAATCTCCAATATGATCCCAAAAAAGAATAAAGAAGGCGGAAGAAAGACCATCATCCCCTCGGCATGAACCACTGGAAAGAGCATGCAGTGCGTGAAGGAATTCATCCTTCGAGAAAGGGGCATCCAAGGAAGAACCAGCAGCTGCCATCAGAACTGGCCGTACAGCCGACGACAGCCAGCTGAGTTTGCGGATTTCTTTCTCTGCTGTGCAGCAGACATACAGCCGTACAGCACAGGTCCACACATGTGAAACCAAGGGCTAAGATTGAGGACTGTTTATGGACTGTTTTGGGGATTATTTGACAGCTTTTGGGGCTGATTTGTCTTACTCAAGAATGTTGAGGAAAAATCTGGTGTTATTCACACCAGATTTGTTGTAAAAAGCTTCTATCTGAAATAAAGAAGAACCTATGGGGGGCTGGCCGTTCCAGCTCAGTGCGGTGTTCATTCATAGTTCTTGTGGTTTTTCCTGCTGTGTGTTCTCCGTCTGACTACTTGGAGAGTTCTGTCCTCTTGTTCCGGGTCATCCACTATTTGAGACAGCTCTCAGCTGGGAATCCCAGGTAAGAGATCTTAGATTTAATTAAGGTTGTTTTAGCCTCCATGCCCTTTTCACAAGGCCTGGACAGACAAGTTTGAAAGTAAATTTGTAAAAGTCATAACACCAAGTCGTCAAGCTGATGGGACCTATATCCAATTGAGGCGTTGACTAGGGGAAGATAAAAGCCCATGGACACCGTTTTACATCAATCCAATTCATGCTACTTTTATCCTTGACTCAGTTCCCTTACAGATTTGCAAGCATTCATTATCAGCAATCAACATGACCCTGACATGAGAAAACTGAGCGCATGGTTTACCTTCACTGGTTGGCCCACACGAGCAACTCGTAAACCTAGCCCCAGCAAACCTTCAACCAGATTATCGACAGCAACATTGCTGCATCCAATCATTGCAAAATGGCAAATACCCGAATCATATCAGCCTCCTGACTTAATCCAATAATTGGATTAAGAGAAGTACCCTGAGAAAGAGTACAAGAATTAAAATGAGAGTTCTTCAAAAAGACATGTTTAATATTCTTATGTCTTTTGCTTTGTCAGGAGGTTAAAGTAACAATAAACATAATTAATGGTGAGTTCCTTAAACCTTCTTCTTGTTAATAAGAGGATTCCACTGATAACCAAGCATATAACCATCTAATTATAGTGAAGTCACCCACCTATCAGCACAAGCTAACACTTTTTCTCGTCTTTCACATAAGGCCGCAATAAGATATGTCAAAGTTTTTGTCTTTCCTGTTCCTGGGGGCCCTTGCCACAAGGTCACCTTTTGAAGTGCAGCCGTTTCTATGGCAGCCTTTTGGCTAGTATTTAACTTCTCACCCAAGCTTTTCAGGTAGGCCCTAATACCACCCTTGGCATGTCCTAAATTCTTCCCACATATTTGTGAAGGAGGACTTTCCATTGCCTTCAATTCATCTAAATCTCTGGAGCCCCACAGAGTACGAATCCCACTGATTTTTTCTTCTTGAATGGGTATTCTTTCCACTTGTTCAGGTGTAAAGTGCAGCTTGGCTTCTTGGCACTTCATAACGAGCCCTCTTATGACAGATGCACCCTCACCAAATGTAAAACCGTCCTCCAATGGCCATCCAAAATGTGCTTTGCTCGCTTTTTCAATGGTTTCGAGATGGCATACTGCACCCTGTTGCTGAACCACAGGTGATGAGAAGATATCAACTGCAAACACACACCGCTCATATGCTACACGATTTGCATAGAGATCTAGACGCCACTTTTTCTGGAGAACCACATCTCTTGACTGATTGGCAGGAACCGCTACTTTTACAAACCTGCCCAGTGACACAATCTTAAATTAGAACTTAGGGACAACAACGAAGTGCAACATCATCATCATTACACTACATAAAAAGATTTTTGCAAGTGTATTCACTCCAACAAGAAATGGTGAGCATCAGCAATCAAATAATATGCTGCCATAAAATTTCATCTTCTTGAAACCTTTAACCTTTGTATATAATAAAATACTCTATAAACACTTTGTTTCACATTTGGTCTCTTAAACCAAGTCTCTTGTCAGTTCAGTACTCAATATGTCTAGCCTCATTATTAGGCTGCTTCTAGTGGCTCAGTCTGCTGCTCTTTGGGCTGGCTCTATTGCTCTTCAAGTTTGGTGCTGGCTCTATTACTCTTCAAGTTTGGTCTTTTCTCCTTTTGCTGACTGCTCCAAAAAGCTTGTAGAAGTTATTGTAGAATAGGGAGAGAACGATTTCGATATGGGCTAGGCCAACTTGCCAACGTGTGTCAATTCGCATTACTTGCCTTGATTTGCGTTCTGCGAAAAATGCATTCACACTTTGGTCTTACTGCTGCCTTGCTTTCTTTGGTGTCACCATCAACATGATGATGTCTGCCACCTCCACCGCGGCCCAAGTGGAATGCGTAAGAATCACACATACCTCGAACCTTCCTAGGATTAAGATAACCCGCTTGAGATCTCGCGACGATGCTCTGCAATTTTCGATAGTGGCTCACCTCCCAACAATATTATTCCGTCCGAAACCACCCCCAAACCGAAGGTCCAATTAGATCTGAGTCAGCCCTATCATGGTAGTAGAACCTGGCATCCGATACCACCAATATATATCAAGCGTGGAGCTACTCTTGGTATCAAGGATCCACGGTTTCGACATACAACTCAGCCCATGAATTCCTTCATAATTAATAATTAAGCCTTGGGTACGCTTTTATAGACCAACACTAGCTAACACTCACCTCTATACTTCAGCTTTTCCATCATTCTGTTCAATGTGGCCGGGGCATTCGTGAGTCCAAATGACATAACCAAAAACTCATACAAACCAAATGATGTCCTAAATGCCGTTTTGTGTACACACGTACTTGGTGATACCCATTCTTAAGGTCAATGCAACTGAAACATGCAGACCCATCAAGTTTATCGAGGATGTCATCTATGCGTGGGATGATAGTAAGCTTGTTTAAAGCACGGTAATCCAAACACGTGGAAGGAACCTTCCTTCTTCTACACTAGCAAGACAAGTCTTCCTCACGGCCAGTATCAATAACATGCATGCGGCCCTTATGCATAAAAGTAATTATGCTTGTTTTATACTCCTTGTGTGGCTCAATGCAGTGATGCCACGGTTTTACCAACAATACATCACATCCCTACAATGGTGTAGCCAAGAAATTCTCATGCAACTTCCCAATGATAGGGGTCACTTGCACTTGCTTTCCACAAAATCAGCCTCCACCTCAATATGTGGTCCATGTCCCCTACATCTATGTTCAATGAAGACGCCATTTCCACAAAAATGAAGTTATCTGTGGCACAATCATCAAACATAAAGAGTGCGGACTCATCCTTGAGCTGTCCCCATTGCCCAAGCTTTGCAAGCCATCCTCTCTTTGTCATTCTTTCCTGTATTCCCTTGTACATCGGGAATGACATGCACATTTTCCTTTTGCTACTTCTCACTGACCTTATTCTTGCGTTTAGGACACTCATGAAACATATGATCTTAGCTGCCACATGAGAAGCATTTCCCCTCTTTAGCATATTGCTCCCTTTACTCAGAAGTTAGGCTAAATTTGTGCTGTGGCACAGAGGCATCCTTGAGGCTTGGGTTGTGTATTTTCAGCCTTCCCTCCACTCTTTCCATCTTTCACACAAAGTTTTGCACGTTGTCCACCGTTTTGCATGTTATGACCAGCCCTCTCTTTGCTCTTGAAAGCATGGTCTCCTTTGCCATAACGCTGCAATTTATGCTCCAATAGCTCAGTGGCAAGAGCAGCTGCTACATAATCCTATAGCATTGTGATGCGTATCAAGACTAGAATTGTAAACCAGTTGAAGTCCAGACTAGAACTTCCTCTTCTTCTCAGGTTCACCCATGAACAAAAATGGAGAGACCTCCACATAGATGTTCCAAAATTTGTTCACATGTCTGCATAGACTCGTTATCTTTCTCCTCTATCTTGTCCCACTTGCTCATAATCTTCTACACAACATTGGGAGGCAAGAATTGTACATAGAACCTCTCTTTGAAGTCATCCCATGTCTGAACTGGGCTGCTTGAAAGGTATTCAATGATCCACCAACGCACAGCCGAACCCTTTAAAAACATACTTACATCGCGAATCTTTGACTTCTCAGAGAACTCATCACTAAAAGCAATATCAAATTGGGCTATGAAAGCCATTGCCTTACTCGCATCATAATCACCATGATAAGTTTCAAACTGTACAGATTTATCACTTGCCTGAATTCTTTAAGCCTCTCAGTATGGTGACCCACCTCATCTATAGACTATCATCTGTTGGATAAATGTAATCCCAACTCCTTAGTCCAATTTAAATGTGGTTGATAGGCTAGTGGTCAGTGGTTGGTGTGTAAAGCCTACAAATGGTTGGTGCATGTTGTTCATGCAACTCATGCAACTAAAAATAGGGTAGAGGAGTCTCTAAATAAGGTACAAGTCGTGATCAAGTGATTATGTAAGTTTGGTTCATGTCTAATCACAATTAGTGTCTTCTTGTGTTAATCTCATATCAATTTGTGTTAATCTCATATCAATTTCTGCATATACCAGATTTTTGTCCCTCATATTCATGATGTCTTGTACAATCTCTGATCCACCTTGAGGATGTTTTTATCACTCTTCATAGCTTAGTTATCAAATCTAACATTTGGTATCAGAGCATGATCAATTTAGGATTAGATTATTAGCCAAAAATCCTAATCAAATTCTTAATCACCATAGCCAGTTTTTCTCTGTTTGGACAGCATGCCAAAGATTGGCTTCATGCAATCATTCTAAGCCATCATACTTCAATCCAATCATATAGCCTTGTTGGTTAGCTCCCACGCATACTATAAATCAGCTCTCATCGTTCAATTCCATCGCAGCAGGGAGAATTCGCCGTCGCCATCAGCGCTAGTCGTTTTCTGCAAATTCAAACCATTCGCCTTCTTCGCTACAAATTGCGCCGATTCCTTCAAGGTGTAGCAAGAACATTATATGAAGATTGGCATCTCAAATCTTGTGCAATTTGGTGCACTGTAGCAGCTGTACGAAGTAAATTTCCAGGCGCCATGAAATCTGCAGGCGACCTGCTAATCGGGCAAAATTGGGCGTGTCTTGAGGAATTGACCTAATTCCTTTTAGGTGGTGTTAGTCCATTATATGAGAGTTCATCATACGAAATCTTGAAGAATTTTGTCCACGCATGCTGCTGTACGGGCTGTTTTTGCAGACGCCTATTTTCTGGTTTTTCTGCTAACTCAACATGGTGATGATTATTATGATCTTCATTGAAGATATTCTTATTATTTGGGTCTAAATCATCTATGTGAGCAATTTTTCAACATCAAGGATCATATTTCTTCATCATGGGTTCAAAGTTCTCCGACAAATTCAATGGAACCGGGTTCCATACCTGGCAAATCAAGGTGAAGGGCTACCTCATGAAGAAAAATCTGTGGAGTACGGTCAAGCCACTTCCGGAAGATGAAGCTGGTATTTCTGCTGCAGTTACAAGAGCTACAACGGCTGCACTTCAAGCAAAAGATGAGCAAGCACTTGGTATTATCATTACTGCTTTAGAAGATGATTTTATTCATTATATTGATGATGTTGAGTCAGCTATGGAAGCTTGGGAATTATTAGAACGTACTTTTGGTGCAAAGGCAAAGCATTCCAAGATCAGTTTGAAGATGCAACTCTTTGATCTAACCATGGAGAGTAATGAGAATTTAGCAGCTTTGATTAACAGGTTGAAGAGCTTAATGACACAGTTAGTTTATGTTAAATCTCCTGTTCCTGAAGAAGATGCTATTGCTATCCTGCTCAAAAGCTTACCTTCAAGCTTTAGACAAATTGTAACGGTACTTAAAGAGAAGGAGCCAGTCCCTTCTTTGGAAAGTATCATAAATTCTTTGCAAGAAGAAGACAAGAAGATTACAAAGGATGTGATAGATCCTTATGCATATTCTGTTACTACGACATCGGCAAAGAAGAAGTGTACTATTTGTGGTCGTACAAATCATCTTACGAAGGATTGTTTTTCCAAACATCCTTGTGAGTATTGTGGAAAGACGAATCATCCATCCTCAAAGTGCTACCAGAAAGATCAAAAGCAAGCAAAGGCACATGTGGTTGAAGAAGTCAACCAACAAGAAGAAACAAATCTTTGTTCTAGTCTCAGTATAAAAGATGTAGATGAGGAATATGCTTTTTAAATTATGTCATGTATGTGGTTGAGTCAAGATTTATGTTGTTCCAACTTGACAAGTTGTAGAGGAGAGTACACTACCCTATGTTGTTGTTAAGGGGGGACTCTTACTCATTGTGTCAAGATGGTTTGTTAGACTTGATTCATGTTTTGTAAGAAGTTGGTCTTAAGGGGGGATTGTTGGATAAATCTAATCCCAACTCCTTAGTCCAATTTAAATGTGGTTGATAGGCTAGTGGTCAGTGGTTGGTATGTAAAGCCTACAAATGGTTGGTGCATGTTGTTCATGCAACTCATGCAACTAAAAATAGGATAGAGGAGTCTCTAAATAAGGTACAAGTCGTGATCAAGTGATTATGTAAGTTTGGTTCATGTCTAATCACAATTAGTGTCTTCTTGTGTTAATCTCATATCAATTTCTGCATATACCAGATTTTTGTCCCTCATATTCATGATGTCTTGTACAATCTTTGATCCACCTTGAGGATGTTTTTATCACTCTTCATAGCTTAGTTATCAAATCTAACATCATCCACTTTCCCTCATCCAAGAGGAAGTAGGCGCATGCACATGACCATGGCAAGAAACATGTGGCACAGAGGCATGTGCCTATGCAATGGTGACCGATTCTTCCTTTCTGCAACTCCATTTCGCTGTGGAGTATAAGGAGTAGTATACTGATGCTTGATACCTCTACTCTCAAGAAAGGAATTCAACATGTGTGACACATATTTCCCCCCTCAGTCAGAACGGAGGGTCTTAACCTTGCATCCTGACTCTGTTTCAGCAAGTGCTACAAAGGCCAAAAATGCATCATATACCTGTGATTTCCGTGTCAACGGATAGACCCAGCATATACGAGAGAAGTCATCAATAAATGTAGCAAAATAGAAGCAACCTCCTAATGACTTCGTCTGCATGGGACCACAAAGATCACTGTGTATAAGCTGCAACTTTGCAGTTGCTCGTAGAGCCTGATCACGTGGAAAGGAAAACCGATGCATTTTTCCCAAAATACATCCTTCACATATGTGATCTGGAGGCTTCTCCATAAGAGGTAGGTCTGTCAACATGTTATGTCGCTGCATAAGCGTAAGACTACCAAAATTTACATGCCCCATGCGAGCATGCCATAACTCCGCATCAACCATAGCTGGAGTAAGAGTGAATGCATTATAAGCAAACTGATCCACTGGCTGAAATGCATCCAACTGATAGAGTCCATGACATAATGTACCAGTAAGCATCAAGGTCAAAGCATTAGCTTTGTCTCTGGCATTTGTCATCATCAAAGTTGACTTGCATACCACACTGTGCTAAAGAAGAAATGGACAACAGATTCTTCTTTATCCCTGGTACATATAAGGCATCTGTAAGGCGAAGAATAGAGCCATCAATGGCAGTGGAATCTCCACAATGCCACGAACTGGATATGAAGCATTATTGGCACACTGAACGGTCTTGCCACCAACAGGAGCAGGGCATAGATTACAAAACAAATCCCTGCGAGATGTAATATGCTTTGAAGCACCACTATCAAAATACCAAGTACATGCATGCTCAATCACACTAAGTGCCTGTGAAGACCAAGAGGCATCATAACTGCATGTGTAGAAACAGTAATCCCTGTCTTCAACAAAGGAAGCAGTCTCCGGAGGAGCTTTAGAGGCATCGTTTATAGACATCCCAGATTCCTTCGCCTTCTCTTTGGCAATCCTCTTCCTACACTCTGTGATGTAGTGACCTGGCTTCTTACAGTAATGGCATTTGCCCTTCTTCTTGGGTTGTCCATCACCTTTCTTGGTATCCTGAGATGAACCATCATCACCTAAATTCTGATTTGAACTCTTTGGCTGAGACTTGCCTTTCCCTTTTTGACCTGTCACAAATGCTTGTTCAGCACTTGTGTTCATGTTCATGTTCTTCCTGATTTGCTCTTCCTGTAACAAGAGAGCAAAAATGTTCCTGATACTTCAGGGGCTCAACAGCATTGAAAAGCCAAGTAAGATCTTGGCAAAGTGTTTAAGATGGTGGATACAAGCTGTGTCTCAGGAATAATCTCATCCACATTGATGAGTTGCTCTCTCAAATCCTGCAGCTTGTTCAAGTGGCTAGACATATCATCTCCTTCATGCATCTTCTGATTTTCCAGCTCTCTTTTCAAAAATGAGATCCGTGCCTCATTACGAGCAGCATACATCTGCTCCAAAGTCACCCATGCATTCCGTGAAGAGCCAGCTGAACGAATATGAGGTATAATAGACCTCTGTACTGACAATGCAATAAGTGATAAGGCTTGTGCATCTTTGGCATCCCATGTCTTCTGAGCATTTGTTCTTTGAACATGCAGTGGCTGACCTGGTGCCTGTGCCTGTTGTCCTCTTCCACGAGCACCCCCTTGGGGAGGAGTCTCTGGAGCCAATGGACCTGGACGTGGTTCATCACCACTAACAAAATCCCAAAGACCTTTTGCCACGAGCACATTTCTCAGCATGAAACTCCACAAGCAGTAATTCATGCCATCCAGCTTGTCTTCCTTAGACAAGTACGTGAACACATCACTCTGCTGTTGATTTGCCATTATGCCAGTGCACAATGTTGTACCTGTGTATCAAAAAACCCAAAAGCAATAACCCTGAAAGCAACTGTACTCCACTGAGTACAACTGACCCAAATATGCTTGCACTCTCAATCCTCTGAATGTGCAAAACAATGCACCACTGACTGAGTAGAGCAACAAAAGTGGCTCACACTATGCCAAAATGCCCAAAAAATGCCCAAAATTTCTGCACCCAAAGCTTTGCAAAAGCCTGTAGAGGTTACTTTGCAAGAAAACCTCTCTGTATCAGCCAGAAAAGCTTTCACAGAAAAACGCCCAAATTTCAAAACATGTAAAGCTTTAAATTTTACCCAAAAGATTTTGCAGGTACACTCGGCTATAAGCTGTACGGAATAGCTGTACGCAATAGTGTACGGAGGTACTCGTCTACTGTCTGCAGTACGGAACAGTCTCGTCGGAGTAGCTGTACGGAACAGCTGTCTATGTAGGACTGTACGGGCAGTTGATGGCGAGGGCAGCTGACGGAGCAGACTGGTCGGCCAGTGTACGAAGCAGACTGCTGTACGGAACAGGGTACGGAACAGCTGTCGGCGAGGGCCTGTACGTGCAGCTGACGGCGAGCTGTATGGACAGCTGTAGGGTACGGAACAGCCGTCGGCGAGAGGGCCTGTACGTGCAGTTGATGGCGAGTTGTACGGACAGCTGCAGGGTACGGAACAGCTGATGGCGAGCTGCAGCTGCACGGGCAAGCGAACTGATGGCGAGGGCCTGTACTAACAGGGCAAGCGAACTTGTACGGGCAGCTGATGGCGAACCTGCTCTGATACCAAAATGTGGGAAATAGGGTTAGGGTAAGGGTTTTGGAAGACACATCAACAGGAGGCGTGAGAGAGAGAGAGAGAGAGAGGAACACGCTTGCTCATATATTGATAATGATAAAATGAAGTACAATAGCCACATAAAAGATGTGACCTAAAAGTGTGTTCACATGGTCCGGCCATAAACTATGCCAGGTGGACCAAATCACTTATAAATCACTATAAGTGAAACTAAGCTAAACTGGGGAAAAAACCTCCACTAACTGAAGTAAAAAGTGCCCCAGTAACCTACTGATGATCACTAGCACTCCCCTGGGTGCATACACAGCATAAAACCCAACAATGAGTAGAAACCTATCTCGGTCAGTCTTTGACTGCGTAACGTATCGAGAAACTTCAAGTCCCAACTCAATCTACTATGTCAAGCTAATCAAGATGCAAGAAAAATCTACCAACATCAACAATCTACTAGAACCAAGTCGATATAGAATAACCCCACCAGTCAATTCCCTACTACTATCCCTCTATATATCTATCTCTTAACTGCTAAACTACTTCCTTATTTACTATCTTGGAAGGACCTTCTTGTCCCATCTAGCTATTGTCCTTACCATTACAAGACTCACTCTGTTATCAAACTGTAACAATAAAGTACATATGATTATAATAGGCGAACTGGACATTTGCCATATCAAAGGCTAGTACACTCACCCCATGAACTAGGCATCCAGCAACCCTGAGTTCTGGATAACTATTCCATAAGAAGCTAAAACATCAGCCTCAACGAAATCTTGTAAACTGCACATGTGATACATCCTAGCATCCCATACCACCACAACATACCCCATGTGTCTTAGAAATCCATCACTCCTCAGCTTGCAAGTCTTCAGAAAGATTACCAAAGGTTACTAGCACTGTCTTTCGGCATACAAACTGAACCTTCTCGGAAGAATAAATCTATCTAAGAAACCTAGTGATTTCAATATTAGCAAAATCTGCTCTGAATCTGGATACAAAATATATGTGCGAGCGCCAAGATCCCTCGGCACCGTCTCTGCAAAGCAAAGAAGCTTCACCCAACATCCTCCCATAATCATGGGACTACCATAAGTGTAGAACATTCGTCTATGGCAATCCTGCCCCAAATAAAATTATGAGGCTGTCGTAAGTGTAAAACGCTCATCTATGAAAAATCATGCCTCAAGTAGAGACGGTGTCTGTAGCAACTTACTGGTGCATTAAGGAAATCACACCTACATAAGGCTCGCCAGATCCTGAGTATGGTTGCCACATATAAACCCTATGAACCTCAATTTAAAATCAAGAGGATAGTATCAGAAAACGCTACCTTTACCCAGAATAGCATCGTTTCTTGAAAGAAACCATAAATCCCATATGAATATGCACAACACTCCCAAGGAACCAACCATACTACCCACCTCCACCTTTGCTTCTGCGCACTAAAAAGAAACTCAAGCCCCATCTAGAAGATCAAATCCCCGGACAATCAAGTTGTATCTAGAACCACATCTTACATGCAATAAGTGATAGCTTCTCTCATCTAAAAATCTGAGATAAAACCACGTAAAGTCTCCCCTCTCGTCCCCTACAAGTCCTAGGTTTGCTTTAAAACTCGTCAGAGTTTGATTCGCTCTCATCAGTCGAAGGGGGATCTCCGGCCCCTCCGCTAAAGGTGCATCCAAAATGCACCCAAGGAAGCTTGCTACTATTACAGCATGTAAGAAATCCACAACAAATGCCATCCAACATTTGCTATGATCCTAGGTTAGAGTACATAAAGGCATCTGGAAAATCTAGGTCATACCATCAATGTTGTGTACATCACACATCTACATATCATGTCTCCCTCAGAGTAACATCTCTGGTACTAAAACCTAGTACCGATCCAATAATGTAAGATGAACATGAATCTAGGTCTATAAAGGGATCTCTACTCTACATAACCCAAATCTACACATTGTAAAAATACATTATAATCACCAGTAAACCTAGTGCACCTCAAGGAAAACATGGCACAACGGCCCACATTCACTGAGAAGAAGAAGAAGATATATTAGTGTCTTGCAAAAGACCCAATGGGTCCATGAGACAAAAGGCGTACAATGTGTCCATGGAATCTCATCATGGAAAAAAAAGACAACTTAATCAAATGACAAAAAAGGGGATGTTAACAAAGGGATTAGGAAAAAGAAGTCATTGAATGCATGCTTGGCTCAACGTGATGAGTGCACAACATAAAAAACAGCAATGTCCAGCTCATGTGGCAATATCGCTCTACAGCGCCAGAGTATGTCCTCGATCTGTTGTAGGTACCATTGGCTCTTTGAAGCGATTGCACCCTCTCTCTAGTGGCTCCCTGTATGTGTGGGGCCAAAGTATCACAGACTCGATTGTGTCATTGCCATATTCCACCCATGCCACAACGCATCTCACCCACACCTTGGCCACCTGCACATGTACGGCCACTTGTACAGCTATTCGTACAAACACTGTACGTGTGTCCATACACATGTCCGGCTATGCTCCACGTCATGATCCCCTCCCACCTGAATCTATCCATACACAAAGTCCTCCCTACAAAAGCTCTTGAAGGTGGTCCTCCAACATCCGTACAAAAGCACGAGAATTTGGTCTTCTTTCATATAGTTATCCCTCCCATCTTAATCACCCTTCTACATGATTGAGTACTTGGCAAAAGTTCCTAGAGATGATTTTGCGACGAGATATGACGCAAGCAACCAAAACACACTTCCCACAATCCCCCAAAAGTCTTCATCTAATACGAAGGTAAGGACCACATATAGCTAAAACCCTCCTAGAGTTTAGATAACCCTTTTAGATCTAACGATGAGTACCATAACTTCCCGGCCAAAGATTCTGATTTGGAACAACCCCCGAGCCTAAGATCCAGATTGCCCCAAGTCAACCCTGCCACAGCAATAGGCCTTGGCATCCAATACTACCAAGTCATATCCTACACTGAGCTATTACTAGTCTCAAGGATCCATGCTCCTGGCAGATATCTCTACTAGTGCGTTCCCACATAATTAATAATCATAAGCACTCAACCCTTTTTAGCACTAGTCTACTTTAAATGTGACCCCAGGCTAGCCCTAGACTCCCGCCTAGGGTCCAATCAGACCCTAAGCCCCGCTAAGCCCTAGTCCTCATCCTGGGTTATCTTTTAACCCCGACTCTCAGTGTAACTTCTCAAGGTTAGCCCATCCCCTTAACCTTTGGTCATCTAAACTTTGGTCATCTAACCTATGGTTAACACTAGTCTCAGCTTAGTTCGAGATGTAGCAGAGTGGCGGAGTCGAATCCCCCATGCATCCAAGCCATTGCTTCGAACTTCTAATAGTCACTTCTCAATGCCAATCCAAACTCCCCCCAACAAGAAAGGACTTGACAAAGAGTCTAACAGCACACCGTGACCATCCACCCCTCATCCTTGAGTTCTTTTGGAGTCCCCATTCTGAGATAAGGAGCAAGAGAAGTTTCTTCCTCACAAGAAGTTCATAGGCACCAATAGGCTCCCAGTTCCTTTCTTTCAGCAACAATGGGATCTCTTGAGCGGCGTCAATCTCCAGATGGCCTTCAATGAACAAGTATCCTCCTAAAGCGCCTCTGAGAGGGTATAATTGTTGGGTATTTGGAGTCTCTGTGAGTGTATCGAGTATGCAGATACCCATGTTTCTGTGCCCGCTTGAATCTGTGTGTGAACAGCCCTTCTGTGTGTGTAATCACTCACTTATGTGAGTATATGTGTAAGTGCATGCGAACGACCTCTTGTAGCCATTTATGTGTGTATGTGATAAGCAGTGATGTCATGGACACAGTGTCATTGCCCCAATGTGTGTTGTGTCAAAAGATAAGGCTCTAAAAGCCTATAAAAGCATTGTACTCTTTGAAGCTTTTATCATCATTAATCAAAGGATATTTGAGTCGTGCAATCACTGAGCCCCTCTCTTTCAGTTTGTCACATCTCTCTCTCTCTCTCTTTACTACACTCATCACATGTACTTGTTTAAGCCTCCATAGCTATTGGTCGTCTAATCCTAAATACACACAAGCTCTTACCCTCGTACTGCTTCCTGTGCTTCTCTTGCTTGCAGCTCAGCCCTTAGCATGAACCTCGCTCTGATACCATGAAAAGATGTAGGGGAGAAGAGAGCTCGAGCTCTTGCAAGCACACACACACTCACAAAACCCTAAAAGAGAACACACAAGGTGAGAGGCTGAAAATCTTCTTCTTTTTCACACAACACTCAATACACCACATACAAAGATAAGAGTACACACCATATGAAAAGGTACTCAACCAAATACATACTAGGGTTCTCTATAGTGTGAACCCAACTAAATGAGCTGACGCTATAACTATGCCAGTCTCTAGAATGGCTGTCACACAGCTCACCTTCTTTTGTCTACCGCCTGATTGTCGTCGCCAAGCCTGTCGAAAGTGGCGCCCCTCTTGCTGGCTGCACTAGTGCCGAGCGCTCCACCGGCTGCCAGCTGTTCAGCCAACTCAGCTCAGCCACTCCACCCGTCAGCGCTTGGTTTTCTCCACCTGTCTTGCTCAACCTGCCTCGCCGCCGCTGCTTCGTGTGCGCTCCGCTGCTGTTCCGCCTAGTGCTGGACTGCACCATCCCCTGGCTGCCAACAACTCTGCCAGCTTCTGTACGCCTTCTGTGGAGCTTTTGCTCGTCGACATCCAACCACCTGCACTGTAGCTGCTGACCGTCATACAGGTTGCCTCTCCTACAGCTACGAGCATCATCATTGTCTGCTTGAGTTTTCCCGCCTTCTATCCTTAAAACAGCTCCGCAACACCTCTACTTCATCACCACTTGTGTATATTTAGGGTTAGAAGACCAACAGCTAGGGAGGTTTAAACAAGTACATGTGATGAGTGTAGTAAAGATAGAGTGAAAGATGTGACAAACTGAAAGACAGGGGCTCAGTGATTGCACGACTCAAAGATACTTTGATTAATGATTATAAAAGCTTCAAAGAGTACAATGCTTTTATAGGCTTTTAGAGCCTTATCTTTTGACGCAACACACACTCAGGCAATGACACATGGCAAGTTCCCATGACGTCATTGCTTATTACATACACACATAAACGGCTACAAGAGGTCGTTCACACGCACTTACACACATACATAAGTGAGTGTTTACACACACATATAAGGGCTGTTCACACACGGACACAAGCGGGTACACAAACATGGGTATATGTATACTCGGATACACTCACAGAGACTCTAAATACCCGACAATCCACAATTTTAATTCCGTGCCCGATGTTGCGGGAGCTACTTCATCGCAAGAAACAACCCCCATACTCCTTCCGGCATAGGGAGCAATTGCATCTTTGTCTGCCACATTTCTTGAGAATCTCTCGACAAGTGAGGAACAGCAGTCTCGACAAGTGAGGAACTGCAGATGTTGGTAGCGCCATGGTGGTACAAGCTTTTCGAAGGTGTTGTAGGGCAAAGGTGGAGAGCAAAACAACCAGAGAGACATCGCAATTATAGGTCTCGGGCTTGCAGTACTCATTGGTACATCATGTTGGTACAGCAAAGGAGATCTGGAAAAAATTGGAAGGTATTTTTGGCAATTAAATTACAAACTCAAAAGTATTTCTTAACCTTAAATTTTATGATCTTAAGATGAATGATAATGAAGAATTATTAAGTGACCCTTGCCAAGTTTTACTCACTAGTCCGACAACTCACTAGTCTAAAGTGTGAGCCAGATATGATGAAGATAAAATGGCAGTCCTCACAAAGAGTATGCAGGATGTTACTCACTTTCAGCAGTCACTTGAAGTCCTGCGCTTAGCTTAGTCTCCCTCAGGGACGAAAACTATGATTAGGCTTTTTAAGCCCTCTTTCTTTTGTGTGTGTTAATTCATGGGTCCTCTGCCCATGTCATCGCCTAAATAGATATGCAATAAATGTTCGTCATGTGTACCACCTTACGTTATAAAAGGTTTTTTTTATATTTCCATAAAACCCTAGATAGCAGCCAGGGGGTGACAAACTGCTGGCCTCCCTACACTTGGTCTTACCCTGATAGGAGAGACTCTGTGACCATGGCATGGGAGGTGCCAATGGTGAGTCTAGCTCTTAGGCATTGTGGATGGGATGGGTGGTAGCATCTTTTCTTGCATAAAGGTCTCACCACCTTCGCTCCGAAGGGGGAATTGTTGGGTATTCGGAGTCTCTGTGAGTGTATCCGAGTATACATATACCCATGTTTGTGTACCCGCTTGGGTCCATGTGTGAACAGCCCTTATATGTGTAAACACTCACTTACGTGGGTATGTGTGTAAGTGCATGTGAATGACCTCTTGTAGCCGTTTATGTGTATGATAAGCAGTGATGTCATGGGCACTTGCCATGTGTCATTGCCCCAGTGTGTGCTGTTTCAAAAGATACGGTTCTAAAAGCCTATAAAAGCATTGTACTCTTTGAAGCTTTTTCATCATTAATCAAAGTATGTTTGAGTTGTGAAATCTCTCAGCGCCTCTTTCAGTCTGTCACATCTCTCACTCTCTCTTTACTACACTCATTACATGTACTTGCTCAAGCCTCCATAGCTGCTGGTTTCTAACCCTAAATACACACAATAATCCACCTAATCGCCCCAAAGAGCGGAGAAGCATCCAAAGTTTAGAAAACTGTGACCAATCAGCTTGCTTTACACCCTACACTAGAGCCATCATAGTCTTAACCCTGTTCTCACCTTTTTTGGAGTCGCTGTTCTCACCTATTTTTTACTCGTAAAAAGGCCCCCTTAAGCACATTTTTTATGGTTCAATCTATTTGCCTGACCATCTACTGTGGTGAAGGAACTTTTCTAGAACCTTAATAGCTCATTTGCACCACTTTTCACTGCCCAACCTGCTGCTGAACTTTGATGACCAATGGTGTCCCAGAGTCCAATTGTCCGCCCGAGCCTCCATGAACACATCCCCTATTCACATGGCTGTCCAAGGCAGCCTGCAGTGAGTTGTGTCAAACTAGCTCAGTATATGTAACATACTATAACATACATGAGCCTCAATAAGACCCAGAGGCATGTGCCAAGAATTAGTACTAAGGCATAATAGGGTTAGGGTTTAGCACAGCCCGGCCATTTGTGAGTCCTAATGATAAAGGGACAAACGCCACGGGAGACGTGAGAGAGAGAAGGCACAATGTTTATGTTAGTTTGCACACCTGTAATGGGAACCTCACAAGATGTAGCATGCTGGCATAGGCTTTTGCAGATTATTGCTCCATGCTCAGCTGGTAAGGTCACAAGAGCACAGTGACAAATTATTGCTCTATGCTCAGCCCATAAGGTCACAAGAGTGCAGTGTCATTTTTGTTCACAATACTGCACAAAAGAGATGAAAGTGGGCAAGGGGTGGTTTGGACCCTGTGGCCAAAGAAATTTGGCATTTGCAACATGAAAAAGCAGAGTCAAATTGTTAATGACAGAAAAGAAAATCAGAGTCCACATCAGCCATTCATGCTCTATCGAGCAGAGGAATACCATTATAGGTCTAGCCATGGCTGGATGCACCATGCAATTCCATGGCCAGACAGTCAAAACAGCACTAAAAAGCACAGAAAACATGTTGACACACTTGGCAAAGTGCCACGGGAAGGGTTGCATCTAGGACAGAAAAAAGGCAGCCCATATCGCTTGAAAGGGCAGGCAGGTCAAACAACCTGCTAGTTGTGGGCATACCCATGACATTTGACAAGTGAGCTAGGGTCCAACAAAGGTGTACGAGCTATAAAAACCCTTACTTCTCCATCATCCTCCAGTATGCATAGTCCACACCAATTCATTAAAAAAACATCAGTGTAAGACTTAAGTTGCAAAAACGGTCTTCCACCCTTAATAACATAATACTGATGAACCAACGTGTATGAACCAACTTGTAATAGTACTCTCAATAACTACCTTCTTGCTCTTTCCATCACAACACCCTCAACAACACTTTCCTCTTCAGCCAAAGGATGATTCCTGCTCATCACAACAATGTCCCCCTGCACAAGACATCAAACAAAAGAAACAATCACTATTGATTGTGAAAACTTTTAAAAGAGTTTAATATTAAGACGCGTTATCAATCACAAAAAAACTCCTTCCTTGAAAATATATTTCCCGAGTCAATGCATGGGAATCTTGACTAATCATTGAAAAAAGGATCATGATGGCAATATGATATTAGCTGATTCATAACTAGAGAGAATGTCAATACATGGGTAGAAGGCGGGCTTCATTGCTGCACAGCCACCTTGCAAGAAAGTGCAGCCTCTTCTTGAAAAATTTTTCCCACCCTCCCTCCCTTCACAAGACCATGTGAACTCCCAAGATAGCATATTTGCTCGAGATGGCGGATAAACCTGTGAAGATCCCCACCCTCCCGACGTTCCGAGTGGACCAATAGTGTCACGTGCACCCTGCACTGGGGTACACAGTGACACACTGGCGTGATCATCAGTGTACCATTTATACAGAAGTAGAACCTTTTCTAGGATTAGTAGTCATATGTCATGACCCCATTGTGAGCCCTCAGTCCAGGGACAGGCAGGCACAAGCTACGTAGGTCAGTCTCTGAGCTTTAGACATCATTCAGATGTCAGTCCTCTTAACCCACTTAGAGAAAGCATCATTCAAAAGCATGTAGTGTCAGCCTTAGCATTAGGTCTGCAATAGGAACATCTAGATTGGCTTGGGCTAGCCATGGCATGGCCAGCCCACAAAGGGGCCTCATCCAAGCCATTGGTGGGCTTGGGCAGCCGACTGGCTGCCCCATCTCAAGTCCACTAGTTGTCGGCCAGCCCAACAGCCTGACCACGGGCTGACCACGGGCTGTCGGCCAGCATGACAGCATCCCTCGGTATAGTCGGCCAGCACTAATGCCTTAGGGCAGCAGTCGGCCAGCAGAGCAGAGCAGGGGATTCATTCGTGGTAATCATCAGGTCAGCCAGCGTAAAAAACAGCAAAATAATATTATTTGTCCATATGGGACTAGCCAACAGGGTATAAAACCAGCCGACTGCATGTTTTGAAGATATAAAAGCATGTGCATCCCTCTCTACCAGATCTTCAGGTATTCAGGAGAATTCAGCAAAGCAGTTCAGCCTCCTATCAACTCCACGCAACAAGGATGCTCCTCTTCACATTCAGTCAGCATATGTGCAGTCCTACAGCTATCTAGACTTGCATCAGTGGCCAGAAGAGTCTTCAGCAAAGCCTCTGACTAGGTGGATACTAAGCCGACGTACGGTCTTCCTCATCCTTGCGTTGGGCATTCATATCACTTGTACTCGGCATTATATAGCATTTCTCCAAAGAAAAATATAAGCAAATACTCCTACTTGCAAGGGGAGGGGGGGTGGGGGGCGCTTTCAGTGGGTATTGGGACCCAATACTATGTCGTCTTCTACATTCCCATTCTCTTCTCTCTCTCTCTCTCCTCTCTAAAGTTGATGCTAAAGATTCTCACCACATAAAGGTGTAAAGAAGGCCTTGCTGTGCTTTATCATGATCAAGCTCAGTGCATGTAACATTGGTATCAGAGCATCAAGTTGGTTACCCAACTCGGCTACCTTAAGAAGTGAGAGCATCCGGTGGATGGTTAAACTGCAATCCGGAAAAAACACCCAGGCCTCCACGATGTCGGGAGAGACATCACATCAAGAAGAAAGCCAACAAGAAGAGATGGAGGCACAAAGCTTCCAAACAGAAAGAACTCTTCTCCAACTGTGTAAAGGCTCCCATCCACCGTGGGGTCACTGGCTCAAGAGGCGTGAACCACTCCTCTGTGAGTGCCTCCTGAATATCCTCTCTCATAATCAACCCCCCTCTGAAGTGACTCAGCCTCTCCACCTGGATCTCCTCTGGGAGACTGCAGAAGGCCTGCCAGTCTCCAAAACTATGCTGGCATCTCCTGGTCCTCAGTCGCTGCAGGGGTCTCCTCCTGGAGGGGAGCAAAGCTGTTCCTCACGGGAACCCAGTGAGGCTGAGCCTGTGGCTGCTGCTGCAGCGGTCTCTGTGCGTGCTGCTATGACTGTCTCCCTCGGCGGCGCCCCTGTCCAGGCTGCCACTCCGAGGTCTCTGTGGCCTGAGCAGGTGTCCCCGAGGCAGCCTGCTGTGCCGCATCTGTGGGCGGGCCATCAAGGGCCTGCTTGCTGTGGTGAGGGTCGAGGTCTCCTGCGAGGGCAGGCCTTGGCCAGATGGCCGACCTGCCTGCATATGAAGCACTGGTTCGGGAGCCCCGAGAACTCCACTCTCTGATCAATCCATCCCCCCCCTATCCTAGGTAGCTGAATGACCTTAGGAAGGGAGGAGATGTCAGACACCAAAACTCTGACGGAGTGTAGCCCAGCTGCTCTGGCCACCACTGAAGCTGCTGTGGGGCCAGTCTCGAGTACCGAGCCCACCAATGCTCCTAGCCGAGAGAGAAGCGGAAGATACTCCCGGCGGAGTCCAGGGAAGCAAACTGTAACATGAAAAAGGCGCTCTCCCTGCTCAGCCGCTGCTGGATCAAAGCCATGTTGCCAAAGTCTGAAGAAAGCCCGAGCACCCCTGATGTCAAGGGGACTCATGGCAAGGACCTTGGCCACACTCTCGGCGGTCTCGAACTCAATCTGATAATGTCCCCGGCCCACAAGCTGTACGTCCAGGATCTTGCCCACATCTGCAAGCAGGCGGGCCTGGCAGCATATGACAATTGTTGATAGATTCAGTAAGTTTTACATGTTCATTCCATGCAAGCAAATAGCCACCACAGCCTAGGACATAGCTCGCTTGTTCATTCGGTTTTGGTACCCCATTGGTGGTTTGTCACGGACTATCATATTAGATTGAGATCCAAAATTTACGACCCATTTTTGGAGAGCATTGTTTGACAATTTTGAGACTAAGTTGCAATTGTCCGGTGCATTCCATCCCAGCGGTACTCCGTGAACAGAATGGGATGATGACAATCATCGAAGAACAGGTTGGAATCCTGTCATCAAGTTTAGCAGAGGAGGATGTCATGTGCAAGATTTGCCATGGACATTCTCTGAGGCTAGTCCTAAAGGGCAACAGATAAAGAAGGAATTAAGAATCAGTTAGGACCAGAATTTAGGAGCATGTTATGCTGTCTTGGCAGGATGATATCTAATGGAAGAGGTGGTGTTGCTGTCGGCTAGCATAAGAGTAGACCAATGAACCTGTCGGCTGCATATCACATGATTTTTTGGACTTGAACATAGCCGACCAGCACAATCGGCCAGACCATCAGTGATTTTCCAGCCTATAAATAGGCATGTTTGCTCATTCTTGTGTTCATTCACTCCCTTATGGAGTGGGTCCAGCATTTAGGACTGTTTTGGGTGTTTCCACCTTTTCATGTGCAGCTTCACTTTGGCCATCCGCTTGGGGATGATAAGCTGATGAAAACTCAAGTTTAGTGCCCATGTTGTCAAATAAAGCCCTCCAAAAGAGGCTCGTAGTCCTGGGATCTCTATCCCCAACAATGGATTTAGGCATACCATGATGTTTGAAAATATTAGCAAGAAAAAGTTTTACCATATGATCAACTTTAATGGTTTTCTTAACGGGTAAGAAATGAGCTTGCTTGCTAAACCTGTCCACAATGGTCCAAATAGCATCATTCCCATGCTAGGATCCAGGCAAGTCCATAATAAAATCCATAGTAATACTTTCCCAAGGTTGCGAGGGAATAGGAAATGGCTGAAGCAAACCTGGAGATTTTTGCCTGTCAAATTTCACCTTTTGGCAAGTAATACATGCACGTACATATGCCTCAATGTCTTTATGCATGCTTGGCCAAAAGAAATATCTCTGAATCATGCGTGTAGTGGGCATGATACCTCTATGACCAGCATAAGGTGGAGCGTGACATTCCTCCGTAACGTTTGGACGCAAATCCCTCACCACACATAGGCAGTTATCCTTCATAAGATAACCCTCGTTGATAACATAAGAGGCATGTGAGTGACCAGCCATCAAATCAGTCCATATATGGCAAAAATCAGCATCCAAATGATACAAATCTCGCAGAGCAGATAAGTCCCCATGAGAGGCCACTGAAACTGCGGGCCACATAAGGCCTCCTGGATAATGCATCTGCCACCACATTTTTCTTTCCCGGAGTATGCACAATCTGAAAATGAAACATGGAAAGAAAGTTTGCCATTCTCATCTGCTTCTCCGAAAGCTTTGTTTGAGATAGTAAGTATCTCAAGCTTTGATGATCTATCTTGACTACAAATTCAGCCCCAAGAAGATAATTACAGCCAAGAGCTCTTTCTCATAGATATCCATATGAAGCTCAGCATCATGCAAACGACGGCTCTCATATGCAACTGCATGCCCTTCTTGATTTAGGATGGCCCCTATACAATCGCCACAAGCATCACATTCTACTACGAATGACCTTTGTAAGTAAGGAACAATCAATACGAGTCCACATATGATAGCATGCTTAAGCTGCAAGAAGGCATCCTGTTCTTTTGGGGTCCATTTGAAAGTGGTTTTCTTCTTTGTGAGATCATGTTGAGGGGTGGCTATCATAGCAAAATGCCTTATGAAACGCCTATAATATGAACATAATCCCAGAAAACTACGTACTTGATGTACGTTTTGCAATTCTGGCCAATTCCGAATGGTTTCTATCTTTGCAGGATCCATTGTTACTCCATCCTTGGATACAATGTGACCCAAATAATGTATCTCGGAAAGAAAGAACTCACTTTTCTTGGCATTAATGAAAAGTTTATGCTTCCGCAACTCTTCGAACACTATGACCAAATGAGTTCTATGTTCCTGCTCATTCTTAGAGAAAACCAAGATGTCATCAAAGAATACACCTGTGAATTTGCGATGGGATCGGAATATCCTATCCATCATACGATTAAATGTGGCAGGAGCATTGGTGAGACCAAAAGGCATCACTAAAAATTCATATAATCCAAAAGCTGTCCTGAATGCAGTTTTATGGACATCTTGTAGCACCACTCGTATTTGGTGATAACCACTCTTCAAATCAAGACGGCTGAAACAAACCGAGCCATCAAGCTTATCCAAAATGTCATCAATACGCGGAATTGGGAATCTATTCTTGATGGTAAGCTTATTTAAAGCTGTATAGTCCACACACATGCGGAATGACCCGTCTTTCTTTTGAACAAGAAGCACGGGAGAGCAATAAGGTGAGGAACTAGGCTAAACCAAACCTTTCTCTAAAAGCTCATTTACCTGCTTCATGACCTCTTCTTGTTGTGCGGCACTCACACAGTATGCGGGTTTGTTAGGTGGAGAACTGCCTGGCACAAGATCTATGCGATGATCCTCGGGCCTTTGGGGAGGTAATTCACCTGGCAATGCATTAGCAAAACAATCGTTGAATGCATGAAGAAAATTCAGCCTATCGTAAGTCATAGCATCCACATTTTGATGACTTGGTACAATCCTATCACGAACAAAAACCAAGTACGCAAAAAGACTCTTTTCATTGCTTTATTAATCTGGATGTGAGATACAAGTGGGATGGAATCCCCTTCCTTGCCGGCATCAATGAAATGCATGCGGCCTCTAGGCATAAAAGAAATCGTGTACTCTTTAAGGGGCTCAAGCCTATGATGCCATGGCTTGCCCAGCAAAACATCACATCCATTAAGTGGTGCAACTAAGAAATGCTCATTATCAAGGTAACCCTGGATATGTATGCGCAACTTTCCTATTAGTGGGGTAACTTGCACCTCTTTACCAACAAAGGCAGCTTCTGCTTCAATCTGAGGTCCCATGTTCTCAACCTCAATACCCAAGGCAGCTGCCATCTGAATAGAGATGAAGTTATCGGTTGCACAATCATCAAACATGAATAAGGCAGGGTGATCCTTGATTTGACCCCATGCTTTGCATACCATCCGTTCTTTTGCATCATGTTTTGTGTTTCCCTGCACATCAGGAACTGCATGTACATTATTAGCCTTGGTTTGCTTGTCCTCATGCTTTGGTTTGCGGTCAGGGCATTGTCGAAACATGTGCTCTTTCCTGCCACAAGAAAAACATTTTCCCTCCTTGGCATATTGCTCCCTTTGCTCGGGGGTCAAGCCAAATTTGTTCTTCTTTGGCCCATGATCTTTAGATAAGGTATTTTCAGCTTTACCTCCCTTCTGGGTCTCCCGGAAGTTCTTTTTAGGTGGCTGCCCACCTTTTTGCAAATTTGGAACAGCCTTGTCTTTGCCCTTTGAAGCGCCTTGATCTTGCTTAATTTTGAGCACCAATTGCTCCGTAGCAAGAGCAGAGGCTATAAGCTGTTGCAAAGTATGTTTCGGGTGCAATTCAATGCCCGAACGATAAGCTGGTTGCAACCTGGAGCGAAACTTCCTCTTTCTTTCATCCTCAGTGATTTGCATAAAAGAAGTTACCTCAAGCAACACTTTCCAAAACTTATTGACATACTGTTGCACACTTTCATTATCTCTTTGCTCAAGTCTATCCCACTTTTGGGTGAGAGTTTGCTCCGCATTAGGTGGCAAGAACTGAGCATAAAATCTGTCCTTGAACTCTTTCCAGGTGCAAATGGGATCTTTAGTGATCTTTTCAGTGATCCACCAATGAGCAGCGGTCCCCTTCAAGAACATGCTAGCATGGTGTACTTTAGACTTCTCAGTGAAGTCCTCATTGCTAAAAGCAATGTCAAACTGTGCCACAAATGCTAACACTTTGGAAGCATCATGCTCTCCATGAAAAACATCAAACTTAACAGACTTGTCACCTGCTTTAAATTCCTTGAGCTTTCTGGCATGAGGCTCATGGTCCTCTCTTTTTCTTTTCCCCTTTTCCAACGGGGCAGTCCTATCTGCATGGGCTCCATGGGCCATCATGGAAGTTTCATGAAGCATGGTGGCATGTGCTCCACGAACCTGAGAATCAGATGCATGTGACCTTCCTGCATAAGGCATGTCTCTCCATGAGACAACTCAATAGGCAAGGCTCTTCTAGTGGCAGACCTGTCACCCCCTCCATGGGATACATGTCTTGAATGCATGTGACCATCATGCCCTCCATGAGCACTAGCATACATATACCTATCAGCCTTTGTGCCTTGTGGAGAAGATGCATGACGAGAGGTGATTGTCACCTCTTCCCTTTGCATAAATGACCTCAACCTTTGAAATGCGGAATCTCCATGCTTCAAGCGAGGTGGATTTCTGAATTTCAGCTCTCCATCTTCCCCCTCTTTGATGTCACCTTTGCGAAGGAGGTAGGAAAGTGCCAACTCCCTTTGCTTCTTGCCCACTTCCCATGCCATGGATTCAAAAGTCACGTCTACCATTGCATTGGCTTTCCTTGCTTCAATGGCACTTTGCACATGGGGATCTTCATGCAAAAATTTCAGCTCTTGCTCTTGTGCCTGCAAAAGCTTTCTCATATGCTCCAATTCAGCCCTCATTGCCTCATGCTCTTCTTCTTGCATGACTGTCTTTCCTCGAGACAATTGTCCCCTTGAATCACTATCATTTACCCTCTCAAGGGCCTTGTGCCTTCCCTGTAAAGCATCAGAACCACGCAAGGCACTTGATGGGCCCCTCGAATTAGGCACTTCCAAAGGGTTGCCTTGGCTATCCATTGTGTTAAGTGTGCTAGAAGCGGGGTGTCCAATACACAGGTTCGTTTCCCCACTAAGAAGAGGGAAATAGCCGTGCTCTGATACCAATGAAACCGATCCTGTCAAGTGGGAATAGACTCCGTTGGACACCCACACGCCTAATAGCACAACTTAAATATCACAATTTGAATGGACAACTTAATAACAACTGAAAACTGAAATGAAATAAAATGTTGATCAATGGACACCCGCACTGGGGCCGGAACGGGCCGACCCCCCCCTCAATATATGATATATTATTGGGAGTATTTAAAAGATACAATGCTCCATGGGTTCAATGAACCAGATGATGTCCATGTACAACTGAGATGAATACAGTTACCAAACAAGAGATTCGAAGTAGATGTTCGAAGGAGAGCAATCCATTTGAGTAGTTCAGTCTCTACGGTCCTGTGCCTTCACTGGAATCCGCAGAGCACCCCACAGGTGTTCCAGGACCACGCACAAACAGGCGCTCCCGTACTAACGCCAGGCTCTCCCAATCTCGGCACCAATGGACCGTGGTTCTCCAGAAGCTTGGACTACCCGGCACCGAATGGGTGTTAACACCAGAGAGTATCCCTTATCATATTTACATCAAAGTCCTTTGCTTAAATCTCAATCCACTTACCTGTAGCTCGCTAGTGGAAGACAAATACCCGAGGCGCCTAAGTGCAGTTGCTAGAGATGGACACCAAGGCGCGGCAACCTATTGGCAAGAGGAAAGGGTGCGCAGCCACCTGGAGATCTCAGCGCAGCCGTCAGCTGCTGCCTGGCGCAGCCGCCCGTGGAGTGGACGGAGCCACATGTGGAGTGGGCGCAGCCGCCTGTGGAGTGAGCGCAGCCGCCTGCTGTGTGGCGCAGCCGCCTGCTGAGTGGGTGCAGCCCACCAACGTGCAGCAACCTGAGGGCAAGCGGAGAAGAGGCTTGTGCGCAGTCCACCAACGTGCGGCTGTCTGAGAGCAGGCAGAGGAACTCTATGCGCAGCCCAGCAGTACGGTCGACCAGTCATGCAACGTTGGAGAGGACAAGTGGAGAGATAATGATCTTGATTTGCCTGTGCGCACCTGAATATATGCAAGAGGAGGTTCACTCCTAAGCGATGGAAGAGGGTGCATGATAAGCAGCTGGCCGGCCCACCACAGTTGCATGGAGGCGGCCAGTTCCAAAGTCTCAAGGTGAGGGGTGGGTAGGTGGCCCCACACATAAGGGGTTCCCTTTACCCTTCATGACTCAAACGTGGGTGCCCACCCTACCAAGGACACCAAGTAATATTTGGGGAGGGTGTCCACTCATTAATGAGTGTGAACCTCAACCTTATAAAAACAAAGATTAAAAAGAATGCTATAAAATAAACAAGTGCAATACACTTACCACCTGTTCACACGCAACAAAACTCGTCAGAAGACAGAGCAAACTTCACGACTCACTGGCAGGTGTCCCCACTCAGTAAGTGGCACGTCAAACAAGCAAACACAAAAATACAAGTCATGCGAAAATAGTTCCAAACATGCAAAACATGAATGCATGTGCAAACAGTATCATGGACATATCTCCCGTGCATGGAACAAGTACTAAACATCTGTCGAGCACAATGATGGCACGACAAAAAACATAAATCCCGGTCTTCCTATGGAGTGACAGTCCCATAGGTAAGACACAGATCCAGGCACGAGCCTCCCTATGGAGTGACAGTCCCATAGGCAAGACACGGCACAAATACTGGCTCTTCCATGCGTCCTGCTAACACGGGCGGCACCAGTCTGGCTCCCGTCCATGTTATGCAAAAATACTGGCCCCTTCACATGAGACACCAGCCTGGCCTCAAGTGAACGAGACACAAATCTGGAGATGGACCAAATGGTCAGCCAATTGGTGACACACAAAGCAGGAGTTGAGGAGAGAGATGAGGAGACTTACTCGCCCGCAAAAGGCAGGCCTTCGCAGAGATACAGGAGCTAGAGATCTTCCATTTCTTCATGAGTAGAGATAGCCCTATCTCATGGCGGCACTTCAGAGAGCCCCGGACACCAACACCACACCCAGATTCAGCTTTTTAGTTCAGTACTTTTTCATTTTGTTGGGATGACAGAGGAGACCCCACACAGGTACACTGATTTGTCTCATAGGCCGAGTTCAGTCTTTTGGAAGACGTTAATAAAATCTTTCTTTCTTTCTTTCTCTCTCTCTCTCTCTCTCTCTCTCTCTCTCTCTCTCTCTCTCTCTCTCTCTCTCTCTCTCTCTCTCTCTCTCTCTCTCTCTGTGCACATGCGCCGCGCACTCGCTATAGCCTCTTCTTGTTTCATTTCTGTTGTGTGCCTCTTCGCTTCGCTGCTGTGTGTGTCTCAGGGAGCGTGTGTTCGTATTTTTCTTCTCTTGCTCAGTCTTCAACATGGACTCGTAGCCTCAAGTAGTCTACTCCCATCGTGGAGATAAGGCTCCAGAGGAAATGGATCCCAAGAGACTCAAAGAATCGATAACTCTGAATCATGATAACCCTGATGTGCAATCTCTGTTTGATGTATTGCATAAAGATTTTGAAGAAAATCAGACTGCCTAGGAAAAGCCTAAACCAACTTTGAAATACAAAATTTCTGTCCAGACTATATTCCTGAGAGTTAAGAAATTCTCGGAATGCACAGTCATGTTTTTCCCTGGCAAAATGCCTACTGTGAATGATGTTGTTTAGTGGGTTAAAGAACTTGCTGCTATGTCGATGGGGTTTATTATGCTATTCATGGCTTTTGTGAAGTGGTTCTCTTAGAACCAATACATAAGCAACAACTATTAGAAAAATCACCTTTGTTTTATGGCCGTATGGCCATCAGATGGTGCATGTACTTCCATGGACTCCCACGAAGGACTATCAGGCCCTCTTGAAGCATCAATGCTCAGTATGGGTTGAGCTGGTTAACTTCCCGATAGACTTCTCTGATGCATCGCTAGGATTGGCTAAGATGCTGGGCACTGTCATTTGTACCCCATGTTTATTGGGCAACAGAAATAAATTTTGTATTTTGTGGGTTAAGATAAACCCACCCCACCATCCATTGCAGTGGAGGTTGATGATGTCTATATGGGTGAAAAATATTATGAACTAATATGGGGAGTATTTGTGGGAGCATGCTACACTTGTCATAAGTTTGAACACTTAGCTTTTGATTATCCTACTCTGACGTTGAGACCTCCCGCTCATTCTATTCCTTTTGACTCTAATTATTGAAACATCAGGAGGCCATGCAAAGCTTACTCTAGCTAAAACGACGAATACAATTCCAGGTGCTAACACAAGCGTGCAAATAAGAACAAGGGCAGGGCAACCAATGCATATACCTGCTAGAATTGAACAGATTCTCTGGACAACGGAATTCTTACATTCCCGCAGGCACAAAGGAAATGGAGTTTGGGCATGCATTACAAGCCTATAAATTAGAGCTTTATTGCAGCAATTTGAAGTGATTCCACCTGTCTCTCAAGAGAACAAATTGTTAGATTGGATGTTGTAGAGAGAGGAGCCTGGTTTTCCCAAAGTACCCATGTCATAGATGATAGCTCACTACCACTCACATATACAGATTGATAATTCCTGAGCCGTGGATTACTGCTCATTTGAATAGGCTTTGGAATATGGATAAGACAGCCAATGGTGGAAACAAAATCTCCAAAAGATGTGGAATAATAGATTGTCATTAAAGCAAAGAGTTTTTCTTTGGCAATGCTTGGTTGGAGTGCTACGTGTTGGTGAAACTCTAGCCAAAAGAAGGATAGCTTCTGCTTCTTGTGTTAGATGCTCAAATCACAATGAGACTCTCATTTAATATGGGCTCGTTTGGATACCAAAGATTTCTTGCTCAGATAATCTATTACTTTGGCTACCAGATTTCCAGGATGTTGTTTCTCTAACCAAAGACTGGCTGATTATGCAAGTTTCCTTGCTTGGACACACTATTGGGCACTTTGGACACTCTGGATTAGCCACAATCATCTGATTTTTCACTCTACACAGATTGAACAAGTACTCATACTTCGCCAGTCTTTGCACCAATCTTTATATGATTGCCATAGACTACAAGAGATGGACCAGCTGCCGTTAGACTTGTTTGCTCAATGTTTCTGATCTTCAAGAAGTTTGCCTCACTTTTGAGGGCTTCTTTCTTTGCATAGTGAAGTAATAGAACGTAGCTTTTTACCAAAAAAAAAAAAAAAAAGGTGTGTGGGTGTGTGTGGCGCAGTTGATAGGCAAAAGATTAATTATGACTCAAACATCAACTGAAAGCACTTTCTAAAAGCACAAAAGACTAAGAAAAAACACAAGCTTTCAAAGGCACTAAGAAAACCATCCAGAGGTAATGAATCAATACCTGGCTAAACTGGTTATGTGAAGGCAGAATTCCATCTCCAGACCTTGAATAAAACCTTAAAACTCTATCCCTGCATAACCAGCACACAGCCCTTGAGCGTTTGTGGTGGGTAGTTGCAAAATATAGCGTTTGTGATGATGGATGTTAATACGCCTACTTGACATGCTGTCATACCGGGTTCAGACTGGAAGCCTGATGTCCAAGCCTGCCTGGGCATTAAGCAGCAAAGTGAGGCTGCCCTAGATGAGCATACTGGCTGATTACAATGTCAAACCAGCCTATAATCCACTTATCGGATGGCCAATAAAGTCATCTGATATGTGAGATGAGCCTGACATCTTCAAGCCTGCCTGGGCAGGCTCGTTTGAAAATACCTCATTGCCAGCCTTAACATCAAGCAGTAGAGTGGACCTGCCCTAGGTTAATGCACGGGCTTATTTCACATATCCGATCAACCTACGACTACTCGTATATCAGATGCCCCCAGACTCCTTTGGGACATAGCCTGTGCATGCATGTACATTCACGCGTGCACTTTAATGTGCCCACTTATGCATCAAAGTTGAAACATTTACTATTTGTGAAATTCCAGGCTGTGACGAGGGTGATGCTCGCCCCATGCCTGGAATTTCACAAATAGTAAATGTTTCACGTGCAAGCCCTTGTCTTTCAGTCAGTAATGTGGCCAGGCTTTACCTGTACAAGCTGCCCTCATGCCGTACAGAGAGATCAAACAGAGTCAAGCCCTCGGACTCTAGTTTGTGTTTATGCCAGTGTTTGAGTCTCTCTTTGATCTCTTGCAACTCTTCGGCCTGAAAGAGAGAGAACCACCCAAAAAAAAAAAAAAAAAAAAACTCAAAATGAAAAGCAAATGAAATTGATGTGTAGAGGATAAAAGAAGGAAAGGTTTTGACCAGCTCCGCTTGAAGAGCGTGTGTAAATCGACTTCTGTAAGAGGCCAATGCGTGCCGCTTCGACTGGTGCTTGCGAGATCGTTGCCGTGATGATTTGCCTTCTTTTTTCTCGATGAGTTCTGCTGCTGCTGTAGTGGGCTGCTTGTGCTTGCAGCGGATGCTGAATTTCTTGAAGCCATGGGACACATGATCCTGCTGCTTTGGCCTGAGAAACACTTGGAATGATGAGCTCGCATGCACTGAGCTCCAGCGTACACAAATGCAAGGTGACGTGAACGACGTAACCAAAGCCATCGACGCTATGTATGGCTATGAACCCATGTGCGCCTCATTGGAAGAGCATTGGAAGAGTTTTGAGTGGGTATGGTAGATTCCAACTCATTACCTCCTTTTTCGGGCTCTAGCCCAGGATTAGTACATGAGGGATTTCGTATGCAACTAAAATGCTAGGGTAGCTTCACATGTAGTCTCTTATGTACATTTAAAATGTACACTAGTAGGTGTTACCTTTCATGAAAGCAAAGTTGCAGACAAAGAGAACACAAGAGAGAGAGTGTATGTGTAAAAGGCCAGCTCAATTGGAACAATAGCTCAAGGTACAATGAAGTACAAAATGAACAGCAACCCTAAACTGAGGATGAGGTTGTTTATATACTAACTAATCCTAAGGTGCCTGTTTGCACATGGATGGCCATAGGGAAAAACCTAGTGGGACAAAAGTGTCCATGGCATAAGTACACGACCTCAAAATGTAGTACTACCAAATATCTAACAAACTCCATGTAATACAAATGTGAGGTTTACAAAGATTTCAAATCAGTCTCGGAAAGGGAAGAGGCCCAAAGCTTTTTGTGAAAGGCCTCGAACTTTTCACATGATAAGGCTTTAATGGAAAGATCTACCATATTATCATGTGTACTTACAATCAATTAAATTGATCTATCCTGCATAGGGTCGCTCTCTCTGACATAGTCGTAACATACTTCAATGTGCTTAGTACTGGCATGAAAGATAGCATTAGCAACTATTATGATCCATGTTATTTGACGAATGATAGTCATGGTCATTTAATATTTAATGGATACCCGAGAAATTTTTCCGAGCTTATCCTGAGATCCTTCGTTCTTTTCAAACCCAGCAAACCTGCAATTGAGGGCAATTGCAAACTCAAGCAAGAGGGATGTCATGAGAATATATTTTAAGTCCTCTTTAAAAATATTATTTTCCCCTCTTGAGTAATTTGGGGACGCCTAGGTTACTCTTGCGTCATGCCGGCTAGGTTAATATCGTGGGTGACACTACTATAAATATTAATACGTGCGGTATATGACGTATGCTTGGGGCCGTCTATGATTATTTCAGTTAGGTTTGTATTAGCAGGGTGATTCTTGGAGTACTTACGCCTGGTAGTCATGAGTTGGTTATGGTTTGTGCCTGTTTAATATTTGTGAGATTAATTTAATTATTAATTGGACTTATATTTTCAAGTGAAGAAGAATACGAGGATTGATAAATAATGTCGAGGAGAATGTTTCTTATGTGCATCATATTTATTTTTACAAGCGTAGCTTGTAACCTTAGTAGTTGATTTTTCCATTTTGATACATTGGAAAAAATACATTTATAATGTTGAATTTATTAAATCCTAAAGGCTTTACCCTAGCCCCAATTTTTGGGACACTCTATTTTTGTTGTGGAAGAGTGTCGTGCTCTCTAAAAGCACACTTTGTATATTTTTGGAGGCTATGGCCTATTTTTGGTTGAAAGCTAATAAAAATACTCTTGTGTGGGGGGAAGGCCACGCACAAGAGGGGGAAAGATTGCACCCAGCCTTGTGTTGATGGTGATGTTTTTCTTTCTCTTGCCTTATGTTTTGTTATATGCTTTAATTTTCAATTTAATTCAAGTAGTTGTTTTAATATTTGATATATTTTATGAGTTTTTTGATTATTCTCTTCAAGAAGATTAAAGGGTCCCGTGACAGCCAACTGCCATTGCGTTCTGATTGTTGTCAATGAGAATAGGAGTAGGGGTATCTGAAGAGACACAAAGATCCTCCATCAATCTTCTTGACTATACATTTTGAATTGTCACAGTGAATGCTACTCTGTATTCAACTTTACAAGATGAGGCTGCCACAATTGTACATTTCTAGCTTAGTCAAGATATGTACAAATTGCTAAGAAATAAACAATTTCCAAATGTGGATTGTCGTGTATCATAATCACTTACCCAACTGGAATCATTAGGAGCTTGCAGTTCTAAATCACCCCCCTTGCCATAGAACAATCCAAGATCTTGAGTGCCTTGCAAGTATTTAAAGATACGTTTAACTACTACCAATGCTTAGTGACTGGACAATGCATTTTGAAAGTTGTGACACACCATACTAGATGTCTAGCCGCCGTGAGTTGCACAAATAGATTACACATCAATAGCTTGATCATAAGTGGTTGTTCACTAGCATCCTATAGACTATGTTTTACACCAGGTTCCATTAGTGTAGAAATCAATTTGCAACTTTCTATATTCAACCTCTTGAGCAGTGCCTTGATGTACTTTGATCGCATTTAATGAATATACCATTATCTTGTTGTATATATTGCATACCCAAATAGTAGTGCAAAGGTTTAAGATCTAACGTCTCAAAATTAAAGGCAAGGTTGGCCTTGAATGCTTAATGAAATTCCCATTGGTGCCTGTCATCTACATATAGAGAATGACAACAAGCAAATCTTTCTTATCCTTTTTCACACATAAAGTGCTTTCCATAGGATTGTTTTGAAATCCCTATCTAGTCAAAAAGGCATGAATCTTTTAGTACCAAGCTCTGGTTTCAAACCATATAAAGTTTTATTAATCTTGCATACCTTCTATTCTTGACTAGATTGGGAAAATCTAGCCAGTTGACTCACATAAACTTCTTTCTACACAAGTCACCATTTGGATGTCCAATTGATGCACTTTCCATCCATGATGGACTGCCAAAGCAATAACAAATGGGATAGTGGTCATATGGGAAGTGGAAGTAAAAGTTTCATCATAATCAATCCCTTTTTATTAGGCATAACCTTTTGCAACAAGTCTAGCCTTGAATCTAAATAGATCTATCTACCTTCCGCTTAACTTTGAAAACCCACTTTGTACCATTAGCTTTCGTACCAAGCGGTAGATCCACTTAATCCCAAGTACAATTTTTTTGAATAGAATTAATTTTATCTCGCACGTGGCTTCACCCAATTTGAATCTTCTTGAGCCTCTTCAAAAGACCCAGGTTCAGCTACATCATGTAGAGAACTAAGAAATACAAACTCAACAATATCTGCTGAAGAAGTGGTTTGAGTGACCGGATCTCATTCTACTCTATAGACAATTTGCTATCCTATAAGGTGCTTCTAACCCATCGAGACATAACCCTAGATTCATTGATCCACATTTACTTCATCTTCCAGCTAATCTGAAGTTGGTGCATGAGTTCTTTGAGCATTGCCTCCTTGCAAACAAACAAGGATCAATACATGAAATCTGCTAAAAGAATCAACAAAATTTAGCATAGTTAATAAACCATCAAACATGTCTAGAGAATTGGCATAGGCATGTTTATTAAAATCCATCAATGGATATACAGAATCCTCTGCAAAAACAACATCTCTACTGATAATAATCTTCTGTGAGAGGATTGTAGAGATGATAACCTTTGTTTTTGGCACTATAACTAATAAGAATGCATTTCATTGCCTTGTTATCGAGCTTAGTTCTGCTTTGTGTTGGCAGGTGTATATGCTAAACAAACAAAAACATGCATGTGTCTCTAGGTTTTCAAGTGAACTAAGCTTCAAAAGGAGTGATAGTCTTCAGCTTTAGTGGGGCACCTATTCAACAGATAGATAGTACAAAGAACTACTAACCTTCCATCCAAAACTTGTGTGTGGAAGTTGCTGATCTTTAACCATACATCTAGCCATCTCCATGAGAGTCCTGCTATACATGTCTCAGCGGTACCATTTTCTTGTGGTGTATAAGGAGTTGTACATTGATGCTTAATGCCTTTTTTATGTCAAAAAATCTTTGATTGCATTAGACATGTATTCTCCCCCTCTATTTGTACAGAGAGTTTGACTTTTTAAGCCAATTTTATTTTTAACCATCGCAACAAAATGTTGAAAATGAGAAAATACCTCTTACTTAGCTTTTATAGGGTAAGACCAGCTAAATTTGATGTAATCATCAAGAGATTCTGCTAGTGTATCTATGTGTCCGAGCCTTTGGTGTCGTTAAGGTTTGAAAGGGAAGGTGGGATCTTGGGGATCCATAGGGGAGTAGCATGGTGGAAGCTCACAAATTAGCTTTCCCTTACTGTCATTAGTTAGAGATGTCATGTTCAGATACAATGTGGCCTAGTATTACATTATACTGTGTAATTTGCATTTTCAAGTACCCTCCTCAAGCAGTAGAGATGTGCTTTCTATTTGGAATTGATGCAAAGGTCATCCATGAAAACCTCAAGAAACTCCCTAGGGTATTCCTTATATGTTGTGCCTAGGGCATTGGATAGGCCAAATGACATAACTCTATACCCTCCTATATAGCCAAATTTTCATTTTTCAAGTACCTTCCTTAGGCACTAGAGATGTGCTTTCTATTTGGAATTCATGCAAAGGTCATCCATGAAAACCTCAAGGAACTCCCTAGGGTATTCCTTATATGTTGTGCCTAGGGCAATTGATAGGCCAGATGGTATAAATCTATACGCATAAGTGCCCAATTCTATGGCAAATACAGTCTTATGTTGATCACCGGGTCTATTTTCACTTGGTTGAAAACCCGTTAAGGAAATTATAGGCCTCCTTGCCTATTACTCGTTTCCAGCACATGCTCAGTGAATGGTAACGGGTAATGGTCAGCTGCATTAATATTTTTGAGGTTAACATAAACCCAAATCTTTCTATTTTTCTTAGGCACTATGACTATGGGGATAGCCATTGTGTGTGCTCTATCTCATAAATGAATCCATCTTTGATGACTTTATCAATTTTTTCCTTGACCATTCTACAGTAATTTGATAGGCTCTGTGCCTATTGTCGTGGACCTCACAAGGTGGCAAACTGCATAGTTTGGAATACTTCCATGCCCATAGTCATTGACACTTTGCGATCCATGTGTGAATGATGTGGCATTGATCACATGTTTCAAGATTGCCCAAGACGAGATGCTTCAATGCAACTTGTCTCACAAAATACAACTCTTAACATCTTAAGTGTACAAAATGGGCAATTATCCACAATACCCTGGAATGTTCTTACACGCTTTTCATTATGTTTGCCCATGGCGACGGGATCAAATTATGTTTGCCCATGGCGACGGGATCCTCAGTTTTTCATTATGTTTGCCCATGGCGACAGGATCAAATTTTCTTTTGGGCTTTTGTACCCTGTGTTGCACATATGGGTTTTGTGGTTTGTGTGGTGGCCTTTGAGGTGAACGTTTCTGCATCATGTATAGCACTTGGCTCTTTTGGGTTTATGTCCTCCACAGGCTTCTTTTCCCTGTCTTTTAATTCAACCTTGGTTTCGATAGTTTGTTGTCCCTTGTCTTTCTTAGGTTTAATAGGTTTTATTTTCTCTTTTGGGTTCTTTAAAGCATGTTCTTCTACCCATGTTGAGGTATTATCTTTTGCATTCTTTTTTACTGTCTCTCATAGACACTTGGGTGTCATTGGGACAACCTAAACTCATCCCTACAGACAATAGTCTCGCAAGAGGAGCCAATGGACAAAACATTGAAGTTCCAGGTTACTTTAGCTACACTACTCAAACAATCGGTGGAGATATGGAATTTACATTCCATGTTACCTTAGATTCCCTTGAGTATGATGTCGTCCTTGGTGGAGCTTGGATAGGTGAATCGTTGTATTCAACACATGAATCCATGCAAACAATCACCTTGAACACTCCTGTAGGCATTGTACAATTGCTTTTACGGGAGAACGAGACCATAGACGAGCTAGAACTTCCAACATATCTTACTGAAAATATCCCTAGGATTTTGGTTGGATTGGAAATTTTAAATAAAATTACCACAGCTCAATCACAGCTTTATCTAACATGAGAACACAATCCCATGACCCTCGAGGTATGTGATTTGTTAGGTCAACTAACACTTATGACACATCCTGAAAGAATTCCTTTTACACAAGACTTGAACATGCCATGTTTGGGTTACTTTGAACATACAATGTATATTGAAACTAACCCCCTTACTTGCAAGTTTGTTGTGGTTAAGTATGTGTTGGAAGCAGATTTGATCTTAGGGCATAAATGGACTATTACTGCCCAAGCACCACTGTGCTTTGCTAGCAATAGAGTCATCATGATGGTTAACGACAAAAACTTGACAATACCATACAGCAAGGAAGAGGATCCAACTTTAATGGATTTCTATGATGCCGAACGCAAAAAGTTACAAGCCTCTTCCATAGAATCCCCTCTACACAATGACCTGCCATCTGCGCCAACGACCAACTCCGATAAAGCATCTACTCTTTTAACCCCATCCTCACCAATGAAATTAGACCGCAATCAATCAACAACTATTCCTGATGAAGTTCCCACAGCGTAACCATATCTATCTCTAACAAGGAACTCAAAGGAAAAGCCCTAGAGCCTATGCCTCTTCATCGACAAACTCCACCAAAGGAGACAACCACATGCTCAAAAGCCTCATCATTGACAACCATTCCATAAGAGACTCTAGCCTCATCATCTTCACAACAATGCCCATAAGTCTCAAACCTGCAACCTCAGCACCAACCAAAGTCAAGGAGGGCCCCAAACCTTCCACATCAACCCAACAGAAAACTCCACCAAGACAATCACAATCAAGGTATCTTAATAGTATTAAGATATGGGTGGAAAAGCAGCTACTTGTAGCTCAAGGCTACTATGAAGGTGCCAATCAAATTTTGGTGCCTTAACAGTCAAAACCTCTTCCTCAACGCAGCACCCAAAGGCCAAGGAAAAAGAAAAGTACTCCACAATAGTGTCCACAAAAGCCTATGAGAGCTCCTCAAAGAACTCCACCAAGTCAGCAAGTGTGAGTACCAAAAATATTACTACAAGCACAAGGGTACTACCAAAGTAATACCAAAGCTTAGATTCCCAAGTGCATCACAAAGTCTCCTAAGCTTGCACAAAGAAGGAAGCCTCAGTACCTTCATCAAAGATGGGTGCATGTGCATATGCTTTAACAGCAAGGATACTATGATGGTAATCCCATTATATGGTTGCCAAAATCAAACAACATGAAGAAAATCTCACCACATGGACTTCAACTCCAACAGCTTCACCTAAAGTTTGACAAGAATGGAGGCCCAAGCAAAACTAAGCAAGTCACTCAACCACTCTCATGCCTACACAAGAGCTTGTATGTTCAAGCAAGCAACCATCCGTCTTACCTATTGCCTTAACAACATGTGAGCTAAAAATTAAAGAATCAATTCCCACGTCTACAAAACGGAGACTTATGAGCTCATCAAAGACAAACTCACAATGCTCTTGTCACCCCTCTGGAAGTGAGGCATAAGTGCCAAGAACCTGTTGCTCGCATGTCATGCCCTAGCTGACCCATAAAATCATTTCAATCAAAATTCATCGGGGTCAAAACCTGCACTTTCACGGGTTTAGGCCATTTCACGGGATAACCTTTCACGGCTAAAAAACCTGCAACTTCACGAAATTCCATCTCACGGAATATACTTCATGGAATTCCATCTCACGAAATTAGGTACCCTTCACGGAATCGCATTTCACGGAACTAACTTTCACGGGTTTAGGCCATTTAATGAAATATCCCTTCATGGCCAAAAAACCTGCAATCTCACGGGATTAGGCCATTTCACGGAATATCTCTTCCGACCAGAAAACCTACAATCTCACGCGTTCACGTCTCTCACGAATTAACAGTCGCACAGCTTAAGAACCTGCACTTTCACGATATAAGCCATATTACGGATTGAGCCATCTCACGCACTAACACTTTCCCAACGATCTTCAATAGCCATTATATATTTGTTAGCTTATAGCTTACTATTCTTTTGCCTAAATTAAAGAAGTAGTTGCTCCATGAGTACATATCCATACTTATGCATTGGAGAATATTTGCACCAAACTTCCAGGTACATCTGTGGATGGGGGGGCCATGGTGGGCGAAAGCCTGGTCAATGGTACAACCCATCGCTTGGAATTTCCTTCAAATTACAAACCTCTCCAAACGACGCTACCATCTTCACAAATCAATGATCTTTAATTCTTAGTGAAGATATTTATATTAGCCTCGCAAGTCAACATAATTCTTTCAATCCTCACCAACAAGTGGCTACTTCAACACAGAGCAGTTCAATAAGAGTCTATATGACTCAATTCTTGTACTTCATGTATATCTGCTTCATAAGAGTACTTAAATAGACATAAAGACATAAAAAGCACATGGACATAAGAAAGTAAGAATAGGTCCTAATCAACAACATTTGCCAAGAATCCTGCCACACAAAGGGACATCATCGAAGCCCAATTCCTTCAAATAATGAATGTCGCTTCAATGAATCAAATGAGGAACTGAGAATCACCATCTCGTTCTGATATAATTAAGTCTACGTTCCTCCAGATTCTTCCCTCTCTTCTCTCCCATTATTAACATCTCTTAGCATCCCCAACCACTAACACAAATCACATGTAACATTGCTTATGATTGCCAAAAACAAAGTGAGCAAAAAAAAAAAGAGAGACTCACACAAATATAAAAATGCAATCATTCGTCGCAAAAAACCCCACCCCCACACAAAGTGAGCAAAAAAAAAGAGAGACTCTCACACAAATATAAAAATGCAATCATTAGGAATTCCCAACAAGCCACTAACCTCTTCATTTACTAACTAGCTTTTCTTATTCCTTCCGGAGGAACAAAGACCATTGAGCATTAATCAACATCAAAGCCGTTGACAAAGCTTGTCCCTTCTCCCCACGCAAAAGTCTTTAACGCGATCACAAGGACGTGATTGCCATCAGGAAGGGGGGGATGTTAACCCAATTCTAGGGTCAACAAGATCTATCGCCATTATCTTACATCAAGGAGTCACAATAGATACACCAAAGAGTCTTACATTCAAGATATGAAGCAATAGTGTCCAAAGCTACAACTTAGACGGGCGTTCATAATGGTGTGACGAAGTATTTATGGCAATTCTCGCTTTAAGAGCATGTGGTAGCAAGTTAGGATGAAATCCTAAGTGAAGTACTTTATGGATATATTATGAGAGTAGTCATTGTAATAGCATTAGGCCTCTTATGAGCCTAAAGTGCCCGGTTGGCCACAATTTAAGTGAGTGTGAACACTTATGGCCATGTATATAAGTGAATATCTCTCATAATACAACATACTCTCCCATTGTGCAATTGAGTCTTGCTCTTGATAATCCTCTTGGTAATGTCTCTCCCTAATGCATGCTTAGTGTGTGTGTGTGAGTGAAGTGAGGTGAGAGGAGGGACGAGTGCCCATAGTGCAATGTGGCAGTGTGACAACGCTCGCGGCGAGAAGAGCGGTGGAATTGCTTCTCACAAGGAGTTGTAGAGCTTGGAGACCTCAAGGCTATACGAGCTTGGCCATTGGAAAGATCCACACGACAATTGTGGTTCACCAGGTAATCTCTTTTTGGATGTGTTTCAAGGAGGGTTAGGGTGAGCCATAACACAAAGTTAAAGTTCGCAACCTGTCTAGAAAAATTTTACTACGAATCACTTCGTAGTAGTAGGTAATGAACTTTGATTGCCAAATTCCAATCGAAAGATGCTCAAAAATTCAAATCAAATTTTCCTACCCGAAAATAAAAGTCTTCCGAGAGGTTCATTTTTTCGTTCTTTATTTGGAAGATGCTTCCTTAGTCACTCACCCCCCACAAAAAGAATAAGGCATGTGAATACTCATGGTGCATGGACTCAACACTTTAATGCAAGGTCAAAGTAGTCCCCACTTGTAAGAGCATGTCAGCACTCCCTTGTATCCATCTTAAACAAGATATGCTTGCACCTCCCAATAATATTATGATATTGGAAAATATTGACTTATTCACTCACTACATAATAATGCATATCAATAACTAAGGTATGTCTCTCACCCATTCTTGAATTCATTTTATGAGTCCTATTAGTGTGCACTTGGTTTATCACAAGAGTTATTCATGAATGCAAATATTTTTGCTTAATAGGTTGAAACTTATTACTCTAGATAAAACCACCCAATAATAAAAATGAAAATACTTAATGTACATATATATACATATATGTAAGGGGAACATAGTGATGTGTATGATAAATAACAAGGTGAAAAATAAAAAATTATATTTTTTACGTAAGTTATAAGGTCTAAAAAATACCCATAGGAATGATAAGGCATGAAAAAATTATTACAAAAAACACATTTCTATAAAACATGTCTCACTATGATGAACCTATGGAGGTAAAAGAGGTAGATATTTGAGAGCCAGGTGAAGATCCGAAATAGACCTATCCTCACAGGAGGATCAAGCATTGATTGCTCTATTAAAACACACACACACACATATGTATATACATATACATACATACATACATACATACATATGTATGTATGTATGTATAGATGTAAATAAACACACACACACATGTATACACACATATGAATAAATATTTTCTATTTAATTTATATTTATATTTATATTTTATTAAAAGCTACTTTTTATTCTCTATCTCTCGCTCTCTTTCTCTCTCTTTTCACCTTCTCCCTTGTTATGTCTCTCTCTCTCTCGCTCTCTTTCTCTCTCTCTCTCTCTCTCTCTCTCTCTCTCTCTCTCACTCTCTTTTTTTCATTATGTGTTTTGCTGATGATTATTGTTTTTACAAGCTACTGCTCAGAGTGTACGGGAGGCATTAAAATTAGTGGAAATGTTTGGCAAAGCCTTTGGGTCCAAGTGTAACATTTTTAAGTCCAGAATGATATCTCTTTCAGAAGATGACTCTTTTGATGTTTCATGTTGGGATGGTAATGTAGTCTCCAAGGGCATAGTATTCATACATTTAGGGGCACCTCTTGAGGTTCAAGTGACTAACAACCAGCTAGTGCAGTGGGCATTGCAGAGAATTTTGAATAAAATTCAGAAATGGTCTTTTCATTTCCTCAGTCTTGCTGGAAGGGTCAAGGTGATTAATTCCATTTTAGTGCCTTATATTCAGTTCTATTATCCCTTGGTTCACTTCAGGAAGGTTCATTGGAAAGAAATTCTTTCAAAAGTTAGGGCATTTCATTGGAGGAGATCTTCTACTAAAAGACATGTGGCTTGGATAGCTTGGGATAGGGTAACTAGACCTAAGAGATTTGCTGGCCTAGGTATTCTTCATGCTCTAACTCACTGTATAGCTGTGAATACAAAGTTTTTGCCTCTTTTATGCAACAAGTTCAGATTTGGTCCATCATGTTGAAATCTTTGGTTGAATCAGTAGTTATTCATGCGTTGAAGGAAGGTGGTAGATGGAAACCTTTGTCATGGTTTAATATGGTGGTGTCATGGGCTCCTGTTCACTTGAAAGCGTCACCATATGGCCCATGTAGCTTACTCTGTTGCCCTTTTGCTTGGGAATCTTTGCTGGTGTTTTTGGTTTCCATACGGTCAATGTATAAATACTACATCATATGTATCTCCTGCTTCTCTGGTATTATCAAGGATGGTGTATGTATATCTGCAGTTGATTTGCTTCAGGCGTTCCACTCCACACCTATCTTTTTCTTCTACACAGTTACATTGTATATATCATGATCTTGAAGTTTTAGTTGATCACTCCCCCCCCCTTCTATCTCTTACTTTTATATTACTTTTAATAATATTAAAGCTACTCACTATTTCCACTAAAGAAAAAGAGTGAACACATCTCATCATGCATCCCCACATATTAAAATTTAATATTAATTAAAAATATGTGTTTATTTATTTTATAAATGAGAGAGAGAGAGAGCACGAGAGAGAAAGAGCGCCGAAAGATCTGTTTCTTGTCGCAAGTTGAAGATCATGAGTAAGGCTACTCAGCAATGGCGGAGGTTCCTCTTTGAACAGCACAACCTCGTTGCTGTAAGTGCCCTCAATGGAGACGTGAAGCTGTTGGACATCCTGGTGAGGAAAGAAAGCTGTGGCTTGCCGGTTATAGGAGATCGTGGCCCGAAGATCGTGAGAATCGGATCTATACTGAGTCTGCGGAGCCACGATGACAACCCAGATTGGGAGGAATGGGCCAAGCATGCCAAGGATCATTTGCGGAGGCTGCAACAGAACGAAGAACTCGTAGAAAATGATGAGCTCTTCTCTACGGGTTCCATTGGAGATTACGAATGTAATACAGTATCGGAGGACTATTATGTGAGTGAACTTTTTTAGAATTGAGTTATCTTTCTTGAGAATTTAATTATATTAATTAAATAAAAGTTAGATTTAGAGATGAGAGTATATGAATATCTCTAAAAATTTAGAAAAATATAAAGAAAATAAATTTATGATAAAAATAGCATCTTTATGATAGAGATCCCCAAAAGTAGGTCGGCTTTTGCATACGGTCGAATTTAGCGAATTTGAGTTGTAGACTAGGCCTATTCCCGTAATTTTAAGTACCAACTTGACTATATTCTAACAGAAAACCAGAGAGTTACAGTGGATTCTACAAGTTGCAGGCCTGTACCTTTATACAGGGAGCCAAGATAGGCTGAGACAGGCAAACATCTAAGGAGTATCAGTTTCTCTTATTGTTTTCCTTATATGGTTTAATTATTTCATAAGTGTGTGTGAGAGAGAAAGAGAGATATTAAACATAATTTTTAAGAAGTGCAGATTCCTTGGTGGATGAAATTCTCTTTTCTTTCCATCTTCTCTTTTCTCCTCTAATGAGAAGATGTATTGATTGTATTAAATTACTTCTCTTTTCTCCTCTAATAAGAAGTGCAGATTCCTTGGTGGGGATGAAGTTCTATTTTATTTCCATCTTCTCTTTTCTCCTCTGATGAGAAGATGTATTGATTGTATTAAATTACTTCATACCTTAATAAATCATTGAAATACTCATATGTGAGATCATCGGTCTCACATATGGGAGGGCAAATTGGACCCAATGCTTTTGTCTTGTGTTGATATATATTTTTCCATTTGAGTTTTTTGTTTAATTCTTCTTCTAAGGTTGATGTATTAACTTATTTAAAGCAATTATAAATTTTGTTGAAAGCTTGTACTTAGAGAAAAGGTCCTATAATATGTAATCATCTATCAATGTGAAAAAATAGGAAGAAAATCCAATTGTAGTTGTACTTATCTTCTTAATGTAATCATCTATTAATGTAATCATCTATTAATGTGAAAAAATAGGAAGAACCTCCAAGTGTAATTGTACTTATCTTTCCATATAGATTAGAATGTATAAGCTAAAGAGGAGTCTTGGCCCTATAAGTGGCCTCTTGGTTTTCAGTGTTGCTTACCTATGAGGCAAGCTTCACATGCATTTATACTGTGAGAAGTTGGTGGCACATGCTCAAATCGCTTACCTTTCAGCATCTCTCAATGAGTCTGCATGCCAAGGTTTTCCTACTCTCAAGTTAGTCTGGATTGTAAATGGCCCAAAGCTCATACAATTAATTTCTCTAAATAAACTTTACAATCACCTTATCATCTCCAGAATAACTACACCATTCTTGTCAAAGTCAACCCGCAAGTCATGGTCCATGATGGTGTGGCTAAAATAGAAAGGGGTTTTCTCTTCATATCTAGAACCCAAAGAAAATTTAAAGACTTTTTGTACAACCTTCTTTAGACATAAGTGAAATAGTACCTTAACCTATTATTGGGTATTTTGGATCATTGCCCACTACCACCATGATGCGATCTCCCATTAGCTTTAGCATAGGCTTTAGGAAGGAGTACTAATACTTGTGACTATGGTCATGTGCCTAGAATCCCCAATGTCAATGATCCAAGAATCATCATGTGTTGTCACATTAAAATGGAGTGATCATCATAAAGCTTAGATTAGGGATAAATCATTATGGATTAATATAAGATTAAGGATAATTTCATACAATGGCCATGATGCCTAAGTGAATTAACCTCCCACCACCCAAGAGGATGGCTATCAAGCTTGCCATAAGCCCTAGACCATGAGTGGCCATCTCTAAGAAAGGAGCCAAGATGTCAAAAGGTTTCAAAAGGTAGAAAGGTAAAAAGGTACGATGATAGTCCATGAGGCCCCTTATATAATTGAGCCCATGACCAAGGTCCTACACCTAAACTAAAGGTGTTGCTTCATTACAAACCATCGCTCCTATAATGCTTTCAAAGAAAATACATATACAAGTGGCTATGTACAAAAGCCAAAAATCACATCCATGGCTGAATGTCAATGTAGCGGAAGACCCATACATGAATCACATGACCACCAGGGTCAAATGGAAAGGATGAAGGGTTTTAATTGATGATGAGTCTATCTATGCAACCGCATGGATCGAAAGGAAATCCGAGGCATGCAAAATCCAAGGCAATGGTTCCACAATAATCTGGTGCAAGTGGAAAGGATAAGGAACCACTAACGATGACAAATCTAGTCGAGTATCCTCAAGGATCAAATGGATATGCATGGTATACACCCCGAACCGTCGAAGCTAAAATGGTAGTAACTCCTAGGTCGAAAGGAAAGCTCAACTTCAAAGCTGAAGTAATGGTAGCTCCTAGATCAAAAGGAAAGCTTTTCTCCAAAGAAATAGTAACTCCAAGGTCAAAAGGAAAACTCAATAGCCCATCCTCACGATCGCAGTGTGAATCTGGCATGAAAGGTATCCACCAAAAAAGCTCGAAACTCCTGGCCGGAATGTCAAATGGTCCTGGCGAAAAAGAACCATCGTGTAGGCTAAAACTGACATATGTCGAGCCACATATCCAAAAACTATGCTCCTCAAGTGGCAAAGAATGCATCCAAAGGAAAATGTCCTGGCTCCAAAGAACATAGGCTCGTGTGGACATCCGTAGAAGCTAAAAAAACATATCTCAAGGTCGGCATCATGTGAGGGTAAGAGTGAACCAATGCTGGCATCCCATGTAGAATCACTCAAAATTTCAAAGACATGATCCACCACATCAATAGGTATATGGGCACCAGCCAAATCATGCACTACCTCCTCATGTGCAAAACCCTCTATGTGTGTATGATGATCTAAGATATCAATATACTCATCAACATCATCATAATCAATCACTAAAAAATGAAGAAGAGATAAATGGTATCATTCCCTAAATCATCATTTATGACATCTCCAAGGCCTCCAAGGACCTCATAAACATGGCCTATCTCCATCAATGATGCCCCTATGTGACCTATATCCCATGATAAATCTATCTCCAACAATATAAAATCTAAGGAGATGTCTAGATCAAATGCAAATCTCTCAAAATCTATACCATATGATCTACTATTATGGATATGATCATCATCTATCAAATCACTAACCATGCCATCCTCACAATCTCTAAAATTATCATCATGATCATGGTCTGTATCCATCAATGGAATCCATATATAACCTATATCCAAGGATAGGTCAATCTCTCTAATCACTGGATCTAGGAAAATACCCAAATCAAATGCAAAGCTCTCTAGATCCATATGCATAATCCTCTCTCTCCTATGAAGCCTCACCTCAACAAAACCATCGCTATGCTCATGTGCAATGCCTAACTGCCTAAGTATATGCACTAAACCCAAGTAAATGCTGTGAGGCACGCTATGAGAGCTATGAGAACTAGAGATAGAATCATAGATATCACCCTGAATAGAAGATCTAAAAGAGTACCCTGACTCATCTAGCACTAGAAACTCAGGTCTATGCTCCTCATGCACTATCGTATGCTCATCAACATATGACGTATCATCATCCCGAATCTCACACACTGCAATGGATGCATCACTAGTTAAGAGATGATCCCCATGATAGTCTAATGTATCACTATCTCCTAATGCATAACTATTATCTAATGTATCAATATCTCCTAATACATCACTATGATCCATTGGAACGTAGGTAGACATAGGCATATCATCCATTATTAGAAGGTACTCACCTAGAGCCAAAGTAGTATTAAGGAGGGGAAGTGCCAAAGTAGCACATGGGCCAAAGTTGCTCATAGTGCACAAGGGCATGTAGAAAGTAAAAAGTTAAAATCGTTTTATAATTGACATCCATCCACCTTGAGTAGCCAAAAAATTGGGCACCAAGGGCACCAAGGGCAGGTGGTACCATTGAGCACAAGGAAGAGATAGGGAGTTATAATAAGTAGCCAAGGAAGTGCAAAGTCTAGCATGAAGCTACATGAGCAAAGGGAATCATCCCACATTGATGTATAAGACCAAGGGTGTACCTCCTCATATAAAAGGGGGCCATTTTAAGCAATGAGCATATCATTTGCACTTATCTCAAGTTTCTTTACTTGTCCAAGTTAATCTATCTTGGAGTCTACTTAACTTGAGTGTTGTCACTTTTAAAGGCCAAAATATCACTTTTGAAAGCTACTAATGTCACTTTTGAAAGCAACTAAATGTCACTTTTAAAGTGTCACTACTACACATCACTTTCCAAATTTAAAAATTATTCTTTCTTATATATCTCGCTTTTCCTCTTTTGCTTGTGCATGATAACTCACTTTTCCTCCTTTGAGCACCTCCTCAAACTATCATACTTAGGTGGTAATACCCAATGTTAAGAAAGATCAAGGGAGAGCACACTCATAGAAATTCTAGCCATCTAGCCATGGAGGAGATCTTTGATTATTCTAGTGAGAAACACCTCCATTATTTCACCTTCATTTAGGTTCTCTTGTTATTTAAAGGTGATTTTCAAGATTCTGAATCCTTGAGGAATTTCTAGTAAAAGGTCCATACTTTTTGTAGGTATAGAGACATGCTAAAACATGGTTAGCACACTATCTTCAATGCATAAAGAGAATCTCAATCCCTTCATCTCCAAGCGCAGACAAGGTTAGCAGCAGGTGGTACAAGGTTACCATAGATCTACATTCATTAAAGGAAGGTTGAGATATTCTAGTGGCCCTTTAAGAGCACACATGATTAAAAAGAGGATTAATAAAGGGTACAATGGGAGGATGCCAACTTGGAAAAAAATTTGGGTGGTCCCTTACCTTAAAAAGGCATGGTCAAGGTTTGGGTTCTATAAAATGTCACTCTTAAAGGCCAAAATGTCACTTTTGAAAGTTGCTAGTATCACTTGCGCATTCTCTCCCACAAAAAAATCATGTTTCCATGCCTCCTAAAATGTAGATAAGGGTAGAATATTCAACCTTTTTAAAGGCTTTACATATATGTGAGTCACGTATTATCTAATTTTTAATTTTTAAAAATTCTCTTTAACTTTTTACCTTCAATCCTATGGAGAATTCATTATTAATTTAAGCTAAATATCTCCTTTCCTTACCCATACACACAATTCTCTCAAAACCAATACTTAAATCCTACCTATTCTTTCAAAGGTTTGAGCCTACATCTCACCCACATAGAGATAAAGCACATGAACCATAAGAATTCTAATTCTATGATCCAAATCTACTAGATTTTGTCCATCTTTTAAAACCAAAACACCAAGGTCCATAAAAATAAAGTTGAAACCGAAGTCTCTATCATCTCGATAAACCTCTTATCATCCTATAAACCCTAAATAAAAGCTTCAAAAAATCCAAGTATATGATTTGATTTTTGGATTTTACTTCTTTGAATTTTCTAAAATTTAAATATTGAGTAAAATTAAACCCAACATATAAACAATTAATTTTCTGCACATGAACCCAATGAAAATATAGTATTTTCTCTTTGTGATGGGGGAAAAAGAATGAATTTTTCTCATATAATTAGATGTTTTAATTACTGGATGTTTCAATGAACCAATTTTATGATAAAATTGAGTGATTCAGCAAAATCATATTTATGTACACATAAATTTAATTTTTGGATTATGCAAGATACTTTTGTGCAACAAATGTGCTCTAAAAATGTGTGTGGAAATCATATAGCTTAATGCTATGGTATTAACACATGTAATTTGGTTAAAATTTTATATTTTTGGGGCATGTTGGAGTGGGGAGGTTCTTAAGAAATTTCTCAAGAATCCATGCATAAAGAGTTTTGAGATATTTGGTTTAATAAGATGGTGCTAACATAATACCAAACTTTATCAATTGTAATTGATAAAATAAAAGCTACATCTATTGACAAATCTAGTCATAGACCTACTGCCATGGGACATGACTCTAGTGGTCCTCTTTCCTTGTAGTCTCTCAAATCCATGCTGGATGTGGGGGGTATACCCTAGCCACAACCATAGATGGGTGTGGGGGTATACCCAACCCAGAACCACATATGGTTCTCATGGACCCTACTGAACTAAGAGCTTTTTATTTTAGTAGGTCCAAGACTTACAAGCTAGAGTCGCTCTACCCTGTTTCATCATATTCCTATGTAGATAATTATGGCATGTTGATGCATAGGTTCAAATGGTGAAGAGAATATTTAAGAATATTTCTATGTGAATATTTTAATAAAATGATGTATGCATATTAAAGGATCATTTAGAAAAAGAAATATCCTTGTTAAATTCCATAATTTAACAAGGATATTTATTTTTCTAAATGATCCTTTAATATGTTTAGATATAAATCCATTGCATCTTTATTGACTTGGCTTCGAAACACCAGATCCACAAATGACGTTATGCGTGTGCCTGCTAACTCTCCACCATGGAGGCATATCGAAGAGAAGTTGGTGGACTCTGATTTAATTTCACGATTTTAGTATTTTTGTATTATTTGCATATCTCATCAGAATGATTAGCATGTTTGGCCAGGATTTCAATATCTAGTTATAATGCATGCTCTATATGTGGGCCTAGATTAGAGGCTCGGTACTCAACAACTTTGAAGATGGTTGTCTACAAGGGCCACAAAACGTATCTCCTTGAAAACCATGAGTTGCAAGAGAGATTTCTAGGGATGCCTTCTTGTGTGCTAAAGTGATTAGAGGAGGGCACGGGAAGTGAATCCAAGTTATTCACCCCCTGGAATGAAGCGGCTTTCCAACTTCCATCTACTCCCATATTGGAGTGATCTTCTAGTCAATCATCTTCTTGACCCTATGAAAATTTTCAAGAACATAAAAAACCACCACAGGTGCTAAAGAGAGCAAGGCACAAAGGGATGATCTACAAGAGATGGATCGCATGCAGCACTTATGGGCACAGAGAGTAGACATGATGGGAAGGTGATTCTCCCTAGAGCACCTTGGGTCTTAACCAAATAAGAGCAACAGCATGTAAAGAAGTGCATCAGTGAGTTTTGTACTCCCACTGGTTGTATACATTTCTTGAAGGGAGCATTCACAAAGGATAAAGAGCTTAATGGCTTGAAGTCTCATGACTAGCACAAAATCTTACAGTTTGTGCTTCCAATAGCCATTAAGTATTACCTCAACAAAGACATAAGAGTGACAATATACAAGATTAGTGTGGTGGTACGATGGATATCAAAGAAGGAAATGGTGAGCTTCTGGTAGGGTGGATGAGGGACCAAGGAAGCTGCCTATGAGTGAAGCGCTAGGTGACATGTGAGAAGGATCCTAGAGGGTACTGACCATACGATGCTCGGGCTCTGGGTCACCGAAGATACCCATACGTGCATTGGGTAAGATATTGGAACAAGGAGTAAGAGTTGTTTTCTGAATTCGGGCATGGATCTGGTTGATTGACCTTGCTGGTCCGATGAGTCCATGGCTCTTTTATATGGATCTGCTGGTTGATCTTGCTGATCTTCAATGGAGATTCCATTTTGATTTTTAAAAGTGAAAATATTATCTGTTACTATGAGCTAGGAACTATCGAAAAGACCCCTGAGTGGATAGGTGGTGAGCATTCTGGTTGCCAATGATGCCATAGGTACACCGATGAAGGAAAAATTAAAAATTAGGATTCAACCAGATATTTTGGAGGATTATGATCAGTGACACTATGGTTTCATTAAATGATTGTTTTAAAGGCACCTGATTCTGTGAAAAAGGCAATTTCATTTTGGGTGTGTAAGTGGTGTGACTAGTTTTAAGTTTACATGAATATTCGGCTAGGGGGCTTAGGAACTCTTTTCCCTGGTACCCGGGACAAAACCTAACCAAATTCTTAAATGGATCCCATCACTACAGTGGTTGGGCGGTTGGCTAACCCACGGGATTGGATGGGGTTAGGCTAGACTGATGGATCCCTATATTGAGACTCAATTCTGTTATGATATGATAGATGAAGTAAATCCCAGATAAAAATTGTTCTATGGAAAATCAACGGCTGTGCCTCTCAATGAGGAAAAAATCATTGGTCTCTATGATCCAAGTGCAATCTTTTCCTTGATCTGACTATGAGACTTACGGGTTTAGTTAGTTAAGGCTTTGGACTACGTCAGAGTAAAATTATCCTGGAAGAATCGCCCGTGCTTTCCGGGCAAGGGAAGTTTTTTCGGGTTCGAAAGAACCGATGGATTAGTCTCTTGTCCAGATATTCGTGGGCGAGGCCCCGAGTGAGGGACCCTGCCCCGTGCAAGAAGTGCTACTTCCGCTGCTAGCACCCCCTGAATTCATTGCGCGGTGGGGACATGGATCTTTCAAACTTGATCACTATGAATTGAGAATACGTATTTTGGTGAAGAAGAGCATACAAATGTAGATAAGATAAGGTATGTCACTTGTGTTACACATTTATTAAGATAATGAAAATAAAGTATTATATGAACTTAGCTTCTATGTAGACTTCTATGCAGAAAGGTTACCTTTGTTGCCCATTAGTCCCTTTTTTCTTCCCACTAGTGGTGTACGCTTCACAAACTAGCTATGCACCACTACAAAACCTTAAATTGAGCCAGAATGCTCCACTTTTGTAGCCTCCTCCATTCTTTATAGGTATGCAAAGAAGGCAGTATCAAAGAGACAAAAGTCAGAAAATTTAAAGGCCAAGGTATATAGATTATCATCAACCCTATTCCAAGATGGAATCTTTTTTATGGAACAACCCTCTATAACAATATCAGATGGGAAGTCACTAAATATTAGCTCAACACAATGATCCACCATCTTAACTTTCACCTTGCCTTTAGTATAAATTATATTCAACGCTTCCATAATTCCACTAATGATGGTGGAGGGTTTCTTCCAATTCTGAACATCCAATGCAAGATCTACAATGCTTGCATTAAAAGAAAATATAATTCCTTTCACAGTTTTAAATGTTAGCATGGCTAGGTCAAGTAGGGATCTTCATTGTGATATGTATTGAGAGCCAACTCACCTTTTGGTTCCAAAATGTCTATTGGTGGATCGCCAATGTTCTCAGTTTTCTCTCCACCAATGCTACTACTCTCTAATTGTGTTACTTGCCTCTTGCTTGCCTGCAAGCCTTGTTCTACAAGTTGTCTTCCTAGGTTCACAGGTGGCATGAGTAATGTGGCGCCGATGTAGTAGAGTGGGCATGGGATTTAATGGGAGTATTCTAAACATACGACACACATGAAAAACACATGTTACATCATGTAATTATATTATAACATAGGAAAGACAAACGATTCTCACTTACCTCATCTATAATCTCAGGTTGTGCTCATAGAAATAATACAGACTTATGTTATTGATATAGATCCATCTCTTTATTTGATACTATATTTTTTTCCATGTGGACAATAATCTCTCTCAATACTAGAAATAGCCTACATATAGGTGTAACAAGAATAAGAAAAAGTTACAGTGTAAGACAATCCTTTAAGAAAATAGGGTTTCTATGCAAGTTTTCAGTTTGATTTTCTTTTAAATACAAGGAGTATTTCTTGAATCAGTATCCCCAAAACTTGAATGGAATTGTGAATTTTATACCAGAATTCCTCGAGTTCTGTAACCTTGATCCACAGATCAATTTGAAGGGTCTCAAACTTAGTTTCAGATTTGGCGGGAGTTTTAAGGGTATTTTTCTAAACTGGTCACATCTTCTTTCCTCAAAACTGACGAAAGAGTTTGGTCTTGGTCAGCCTGATTCAAGGTTTGAGTCTGATAAGATTTTTCCTGAACTATCTTTCTCGAAAAGGTTTAATAATTTAGCTACTATTTTACTGAATTTCTTTCTTTGAATATTCACTTAAGTGATTTCTAAATTAGTTACGAATTCCAATGAGGAATAAATTAATCATTTATCTGAATATTTCAATCTCGATAGATTTCTTGACTTTTCTTTTTACAATCCGTGTGAGTATAAAACGATAGAAATTTCTCTTAGAGTATTTAATTATTCATTTATCCACTTCTCATAGAATTTAAACATAGAATTTAAGAGAATTCTAATTTTGATATAAAAATTATTTATGCATCTATTTATGCATAAAAATCAACTTCAATGGGAATAACCCTTTAAAAAAAAGAATTTCTTTATGCATAAAAATCAAATTTTATAAGAATAACGCTTTTATAATAAAAATTTCCTTTATGCATCTTTCTATGCATAAAAATCAAATTTAATGAGAATAACACTTTTATAAAACAGAAATTCCATGATGCATCTTTCTAAGCATAGAAATTAAATTTAATGAGAATAACACTTTTATAATAAAAAAAATTCCATTATGCATTTCTCTATGCAGAGAAATTAAATTTAATGAAAATAACACTTTTATAATTAAAAAAAATTCCATTATGCATCTTTCTATGCACAGAAATTAAATTTAATGAAAATATCACTTTCATAATAAAAAAATTTTCATTATGCATCTTTCTAAATAATTTAATGAGAATAACACTTTTACAATAAAAGAATTTCCATTATGCATCTTTCTATGCATAAAAATTAAATTTAATGAAAATAACACTTTTATAATAAAAAAATTTCCATTATGCACCTTTCTATGCATAGAAATTAAATGTAATGAGAACAACACTTTTATAATTAAAACAATTTCCATTATGCATCTTTCTAAGCATAGAAATTAAATTTAATGAGAATAACACTTTTATACTAAAAAAGTTTCCATTATGCATCTTTCTATGCATAGAAATCAATTTTAATAATTAATGTCACTGATATATATGCATATTCATAGGTGAATATGTACATGGAGTAATTAGAATATTTCTTTTAGATGCAAAAATGGTGGGAATTACTCTTTTGGAATAACATAAAAATAAACTTTCTTTTCCACAAAATTCTCAAAAATTTTGCCATAACCTTCTTTGTATGGCTGATCATTTCTCATTTTTATCATTCTTTAATTGACTTAAATTAACCCAAATTAGATGTATAGGACTCTAATCTACACAATTTTCAAAATTCAAGAGAGTAAACAATAAGAAAAGTTTAATTAAATTTTTAGTTAATCTTTCTAGGATTAAGAAAGGCTGGAATGTAAAGAAGAGAAGGGGGTGGCCTTTTCCTTAAAGGCATAGCATTTGAATTTAATTCAATCAACAATAAAACATGAAAATCAAGAAAACCATAGATTTAAAATTAAACAAGAAAGAAAAATTAGCTTACATGGAGTTGTAAGCTTTCCTTTGGCTTGAGGGATTGAGGGTTCTACTCTTGTTTGAAGCAAGAGTGGCCACCAATTCACTTTAGAGAGGATTAGGCAAAAAACAATTGAATTATCAAGAAATTCTATGTAGATGGCTTAGGGCAAGAGAGTAGAGTAACAGTGCATAAACACCATTAAGCTTTTACAAAGGGGGAGGCTTCTATTTATAGGAAAAAGTGAGCCTCAAACCAAGCAAACTGATTCTAGAATTTTTCAGATCAGTTTGGTCAATTTTTGACCATTTTTGGGTCAGTTCAGCTTACTTTTTGGATCTAGTTTTGAAATAGGAGAGATGAAATATCTCATTTAATTGATTTAAAATTGGGGGGGTAATGATGAGAAAAAGGTGCCTACTTCATGAGGGGAGATCCCCACTCTGAGGTGTCAAAATTTAGTTTTTTTAAATCTTTTCTTTCGTCCTTAGTCCATTCTTCATCTTATGTGAGCATTTACTCATTTTGGGGGGTTTTTCTTTTATTCTTCAATTTATCTCCTCCCTACATTTGGATTAATCTTTTTGGTCCATAAGAACCTTAATCCAAAATTTTCAAAAAATTTGGACCCTTAGGCTAAGGTGTTTTGTGCAGATTATAATTTATTTCTAATGCACCTTAGGAATTTCTTTTTAAACTTCTGTTTCGGGAGGAATTATTTTAATAAGAAAGGATATTTTTCCATCCAAAGATATCTAAAAACTGAATTACCTCTCTCTAGGCCAAAACAGGTAGAAACAAGATCTTTTATTATTCTGCAAAGGGGATTGATTACAGGGGAAGAAACTGGACATCTTGAGGGGCTGGGGAGGAATCTTACACCATCGTCATAAACAATTATAACATAATACTCACCTCTTTTAATGGAATCCATGAATGCTTTGTGGCGATTGTTTCCAAAGTATTTGGATCATTTTTCCCCTAAGTATGGACCACACTTTGCATTTGTGTTCAAGAGTTGCTCAAACCTATCATTCATAGTCTTCCATGCATCACTCCAAGATTCCCTCCTCTCATCTGTCAGGGGTGTCTCCTCCCCCTCTAAATCAAGGATGGAAACAATGAAGGACCCTTTACTTTCCAAGTAACCAACCATCTTCATAAAATACCTTGATAGAGTTTTGTCTATTGATGAACTTAATTTTGTGATTGCTTCTGTTAGAATGAGCCTACATAGAGGGATTTTTGGGGGTGGTGTCGTAAAATTCACCCTAATTCTCTCTAGGAAACTAAAACAACTCTTACTCCTTACTCCAATATCTTCCTCGATGTACTTGTGGGTATCTTCGGTGGCCCAGAGCCCGAGCACCATATGGTTAGCACCCTCTAGGATCCTTCGCAGGTCACCTAGCGCTTCACTCATAGGTTGCTTCCTTGGTCCCTCATCCACTGTATCGGAAGCTCACCATTTAAATCAAACCGAGGCTAGTGGTCAAGACCTCGGCCGACCTTGCTACGTGTGAGACGTCCTTCGATGACTCTCTGTCATCAGCAGTTGCAACTTTAACAGATAGGTCTCCACGACCTCATTCACAAGACGGTCAAAATGCTTTCCCAGCATTCTTGACATAAAACAGTCATTTAAAAATAGATTTCACATACAAATACAATTCCAATAATATTTCCATCTTTTCTCATTACTCCGCATCCTTTCACATTAGACCTCATCTTGTCTCATCTTACCATAATTTTATTTTATTCATCGATCCCTATCACATCACATCAGTCCCACATCAAATCACATCTAATCACATCATCCACACATCAATCCACATCATCCATACATCCATCCACATCATCCACATCAACCCACATCATCCATACATCCATCCACATCAATCCACATTATCCAAACATCCATCCACATCTTTCATACATCCATCCACATCAATCCACACGTTAATCCACATCATCCAAATATCCATCCACATCAATTTATACGATCCACTCATCAATCCACATCAATCCACATCATCCATACATCAATCCACATCATTCATACATCAATCCACATCAATCCACATTATCCAAACATCCATCCACATCTTTCATACATCCATCCACATCTTTCATACATCAATCCACATCAATCCACACGTTAATCCACATCATCCAAACATCCATCCATATCAATTTATATCATCCACTCATCAATCCACATCAATCCACATCATCCATACATCAATCCACATCATTCATACATCAATCCACATCATTCATACATCCATTCACACGTTAATCCACATCATTCATACATCCATCCACATCAATCCACACGTCAATCCACATCATCCAAACATTCATTCATATTTATCTGATTCACATCACATCTATCTATCCATTCATTCACATTTATCTGATTCACATCACATCTATCCATCTATTCATTCACATTTATGTGATTCACATCACATCTATCCATCCATTCATTCACATTTATCCGATTCACATTACATCTATCCATCCATTCATTCACATTTATCTGATTTACATCACATCTATCCATCCATTCATTCTTTTATAAAAATCAACTTCGGTGGGAATAATACTTTTATAAAAATCCCTTTATACATCTATTCATAAATTCAATTTTAAGGAAAATAACACTTTTGAAATAAAATAAAAATAAATTCTTTATGCATTTTTCTATGCATAAAATCAAAATTGATGAGAATAACTCTTTTGAAATAAAAATAAATTCTTCATGCATCTTTCTATGCATAAGACCAAAATTGATGAGAATAACTCTTTTGAAATAAAAATAAATTCTTTATGCATCTTTCTATGCATAAAACCAAAATTCATGAGAATAACTCTTTTAAAATAAAAAAAATTTATTTATTCATCTTTCTATGCATAAAAAAAAATTCTTTATTCATCTTTCTATGCATAAAACCAAAATTGAGGAGAATAACTCTTTTGAAATAAAAATAAATTCTTTATGCATCTTTCTATGCATAAAACCAAAATTGAGGAGAATAACTCTTTTGAAATAAAAATAAATTCTTTATGCATCTTTCTATGCATAAAATCAAAGTTTGAATAAAAGTAATGCTTTTATTTCTTCAATTTATCTCCTCCCTACATTTGGATTAATCTAATTAGCCCCTTAGAACCTTAATCTAAATTTTTTCAAAAATTTGGATCCTTAGGATAAGGTCTTTTGAACAGATTATAATTGATTTCTAATGCACTGTCTGAAAATCTTTTTGAACTTCTGTTTCGGGGGAATTTATTTTAATAAGAAGAGATATTTTTCCATCCAAAAATATCTAAAAATTGAATATCCTCTCTCTAGAATATTTTCTCTCTCTAGGCTAAAATAGGTAAAACAGGATCTTTCTTTTATTTCAGAGAGGGAAATAGTTATAAGATCAAAAGGGGAGGTTCTTACACCTGCACACCTCAAAATCTGGAGGGAGGAATCTTACATTCATCATCCCCTTCAATATTAACTCCTTCCATCTCTCCTTCCCCATCCCCATCCCCATCGCCATCGCCATCGCCATCTCCATCCCCTTCTTTATCTTCTTTCCTATCCCCTTCCCCTTCTCTCTTGCCTCTATTCCCTTCCTTACCTTCTCTGTTACCTCCTTCTATCACTTCCCCTTCTTTAACAAGAGGCTGCTCTTCAATGTCGGTTTCTTCAAGCTCAAACAAACCTCGAGCAACATAAGATGAACCTTCTGCTACTTCACTCTAACACACCTAAACAATCTTTTTTTGCTGACGATTAGGTCTTGGACTTTAAACCTCCATGTTTTCACACAATCATTCAGGTTCAGAGCAACATGACCTTGTAAAATATCTACTACCCTCCTTCGACAAGCTAGGTGAATTAGTGAAATGAAAAAAAACATAAGTAGTGACATGTTTTAAATTTTATTAGAAATAGAAATTAAAAAGAAAATTTCTTTTTTATTTTTCTAAATTTTTTGGGATGGGGAATTTATTTCTTCACCACTAGGTGAATGATAACAAATATCCATACACATATCTCAAAATTGCACCCACGACCTTCGTACTCATAATGTAACGTGCACCCACACGATCTTGGTACTCATAACAAATACATATTTTGAATACCATACATTCAAGAATACGCTCAAAATGTATAAACAAATACATGTATAAAAAATTACTCAATTTGCATTGCTAATCGAACACTAGCTACCATGTAAGTTTCTCTCCCACTGTCTATGTGAAGTCCGTGTCTCCAGCTACAATGAAAGTTACTCAGCAATATGTTTTTAAATTAATTCTTCCTCTATCTATGTGAAGTCTTTGTCCCTGATTGATTTTCAAAAACATATGTGAATCAAAAAATCTGTCTTTTGGAAGTCCTTGTGTCTGATTTAAATTTTATGTGATTAGGCCTCTAGTTTGATTGTGATTTAGTATTGATCTTGAAAGATCCTTGCCCCCTCCGCACAATGAATTCCGGGGGTGCTAGCAGTCAAAGTAGCACTTCTTGCGCAGGGCAGAGCCTCTCACTCGGGGCCTCGTCCCCCATGGATATCCAGACAAGAGACTAGTCCCTCGGTTCTTCCAAAACCGAACCCGGAAAAACTTCCCTCGCGACATAGGTGATTCCTCTAGGATAATTTTATTCTAACATAGTCAAGGTCATTGAAAGAAAGTAACAGGGGTGGGTTAGTCCCTCACCAAGGGAGTGGCTCATGAAGGAGTCACCACTTAGCATCTCACGGGAGAAGCTCACCATTGATTCTTGGAATAGATAACATTATCATGAATGAGCCATAATCCCATTTACATTGGTATTTATACTCCACCCAAGAGTTCACACCTACTTACTAGTTGTCCATGGCCTTGGGCCCATAATGCTTTCTTACAAACCATCCCTTCCCCAATGGTTTCGTCCTCGAAACCTCAAATGAATACCCCAAATTCGGAGAAGAATGTTCCATTTGGCTGAATTTACACCAACCCATATTGCTCTATCAATGCTTCATATCCCTCCAATGCTGAAATAGGTTGCCATGAAGCTTCTTCCTTAGGTAAACCCTTCCATTGAACAAGATACTCCACCAAGGTACGAGTGCGAAGTACCTTTTTCCTTGTACCCAAGATAGCTTCTGGAATGTATTCAATCATTTCCTCTTCATTCATTGGAGGTAACTCATCAACCATTTGATCGATCATACCCACATATCCTTTCAAGTGAGAGACATGAAACACATCATGAATCTTTGTTGTAGATGGAAGTAAGAGTTGATATGCAACCTCCCCAACTCTTCGTATCACTTGATAAGGACCATAATAGCGATGAGCTAGTTTGGTGTTTGTGCTTCCCTTCAAAGACGCATATCTTGACTTTGGTATTCTCAAAAGAACCCAATCTCCCAGTTTGAATTCCAATGGTCTTCGATGAACATTGGCATATTGTCTCATTTTCTCTTGTGCAACCTTCAAATTACTTTTGCATTGTTGCAACAAAGCTTGCATCCTTTCAGCTTCCTCCTTGGCATTATGGTTAGAAGTCTCATATGTACCCACCAACATAGGCAAATTGACCTTGTAACCATATAAAGCCTCAAAGGGTGACATGCCAATGCTCACATGATATGTTGAGTTGTAAGCAAACTCAGCCAAAGGTAACCAATCATCCCATGTGCTTTGAGTATCATGACAATAGTGGCGTAGATATGTTTCCACCCATTTGTTTACTCTTTCTGTTTGACCATCGGTTTCGGGATGATAGGCGGTGCTTGGAGTAAGCTTGGTTCCCATATATTCAAACAATGTTCTCCAAAAAGTGCTCATGAATTTGACATCGCGATCACTCACAATTTGTGACGGCATACCATGCAACTTGAAAACCCCATCAACAAATTGCTTGGCAACATTTTGGGCTGAATATGTGACCTTGGAAGGAATGAAATGGGCCACTTTGGTCAATCTATCCACCACAACATACAAGCTGTCCCACCCTTTCTTTGTGCGCGGAAGGTTAGTAATGAAATCCATTGATATATGACTCCATTTGCCTTCGGGAATGGGCAATGGCTGAAGCAAACCTCCCGGTTTATGTGTAGGATCCTTGTTCAATTGACATGACCGGCACCCACTTACATAAGCATGAATGCTCTTCCACATCCCCTTCCAAAAGAAACTTTTCCTTATTGCATCAAAGGTTTTGTAGACACCCAAATGACCAGCCATAGGAGTACAATGCATCTCTTCCATGATCTTCTTGATAAATGATGAAGTAGGAACCAAGTAGACTTTTCCTTTGTAGTAGAGGAGACCATTTTTCAGCTCATAATGGGGTAACTCTTCACATACATCTTGCTGTAATTTCTGCACTATTTGTGAGGTTTCTTCATCAAACAAGTACTCTTCTTGTATCTCCATGATCCAATCTTTATGCACCTCAGAAATAGCATACAATGAGCAGGCCCACATACGAGACAAGGAATCGGCAACCACATTTTCTTTGCCCTTTGTGTATGTGATTTCAAAATCATAGTTTTGTAGTGTTGCTACCCACCTTCTTTGCTTAGGAGACAAATTGGGTTGTGTGAGGAAATACTTCAGCACCCTATGATCACTTCTCACATAAAAATGACTCCCATATAAGTAATGGTGCCATTTCTTGATAGCATGGAGTATAGCAATCATCTCTTGCTCATACACATGGAGTTCTCTTTCTTTGTCATTCAGCTTTCTACTTTCATAAGCAATGACTCCATGGTCTTGGTAAAGTACCGCACCAATCCCTCTTCCACTTGCATCCGCCCTTATTGTGAAAGGTTTGGTGAAGTCTGGACATACCAAAATAGGTGCTGATGTGAGCATTTTCTTCATATCTTCAAAGCTTTTGTTGGCAATGGCATCCCAAAAGAAGGTTTCCTTCTTCAATTTATCCGTCATTGGGGCTGCAATTTCTGCATAGTGGGCAATAAAGCGCCTATAGAATGAAGATAACCCCAAAAATCCCCTCAATTGAGTAGTGTTTGAAGGAACCGGCCAATTCCTAATACATTCCACTTTCTTTGGATCCACACAAATGCCATCCTTGCTCACAATGTGACCCAAATATTCCACCTCATGTGCCATGAAGGTACATTTTGTCTCCTTAACATACAACTTGTTTTGCCTCAAGACCTCCAAAACCTCTTTCACGTGCTTCAAATGCACTTCCTCATCTTTGCTATAGATAAGTATGTCGTCGAAAAAGACCAATACAAACTTGTAGAGGAAAGGTTGAAGCACTTTGTTCATCAATGCTTGAAAAGTTGCCGGTGCATTGCATAATCCAAACGGCATAACCATGAATTGGTAAAGACCCCTTTCTGTACGAAATGCTGTTTTGAACTCATCACCACTTTTCATCCTTATTTGATGGTATCCGGAATGCAAATCAATTTTTGAAAAGCATGTGGCACCCTTCAACTCATCCAAAAGATCATCCACCCTTGGTATTGGAAATCGATTTTTGATGGTGATCTTATTCAAATCACGGTAATCAATGCACATGCGAAAAGTACCATCCTTTTTCTTCACAAGTAGCACCGGAGAAGCAAAAGGAGATTGACTTGGTTCAACCCATCCCATGTCAATGAGTTCTTTTACTTGCTTTGCCACCTCTTCCTTTTCAACCTTTGACAAACGATAGGGAGGCTTGTTGATTGGTTTGGCATTTGGTTCCAAATCAATAGCATGATCAACACTCCTCTTTGGCGGCATTGATTTTGGCATGGTAAACACATCTTCATAATCCTTGAGTAGCTTAACCATGTCCACATGTTCGATGCAATCCTTTTTGCTATTATCTTCCTCTTTGCAAAGCTGTAGTACATAAACATAGCCCTCTTTCTTGAACTCTTTCTTCATTTGAGTAGCATTGATCATGAAGAGCTTGGACCCTTGCATTCCATTCAATGTAATAACCCTTCCATGATGCACAAAACTCATGAAACTTTTCTGTAAGTTCATGGTAAAAGAGTTCAAAGTGGACATCCAATCACATCCAAGTACTATGTCAATTGGTCCCAACTCAATCACCAAAAGATCAACTTTGCAAGAGTAGTTCTTGGACAACTCCAATTCTGTACTTTGACACTTCATATTGCAACTCATTGAATCACCATTGGCCACTTGCACCATGTGCTTGTTTGGTAAAGAAGTTGGTTGCATTTTGAGAGTGTTCAAAGACCTTTTATTGACAAAACTATGCGTGCTTCCAGTATCAATGAGTGCATATGCTGTTCTCCCATTCACCTTGATCTTCAATCTCAATGTGTTGGCACCCTTACTTCCCGCATAAGCATCATGAGAGATTGTACACAAGGTAGTATGTGCACTATTGTCTTCGTCCCACACGCATAGAGGCATCCCATCATCCATTTTGTCATGAGCAAACTTTAGTTTCCCACCCGGATCAAAAGGAAACTCGGGATTTTCTTCATCAAAACCATCATCATGAGAACCTCCACCCTCATGAGGATCTCCCCATCCTAAGGCATCATTGCATTCAAGGAATTCCTCCTCCTCATGATTAGCATTGTCCTCAGTGATAATGTAGCTTATGGACATATCCTTGGATTTGCATACTTTGAAGTGATCCTTGTTCCATTTTTCTCCACATTTGAAACATAGACCTTTGAGCCTCATTTCATGCAAACGGTCCTCCTTGATAACCTTGCTTTTTGAACCCCCATTTGCTGGCTTGGACTCATTGTATGTAGCTTTGTTGGACATAAATGGTGGTTTAAATGGAAGTCTATTAGACCCTCTACCATACACGGTAGGAAACGTTGGAAGGTTAGGCCTTGCATTTGCATTTGCATGAGAACTCAAATCCGTTCTTGTAACCACTTCTCCCTTGGTGTTGCCTTTGTTAGCCCACTTTGACATATATTTTTCCTCATGAATTTCTGCAAGCATCATTGCTTTCTTCAAAGTTGCGGGCTCTTGAGCTTTGACATCACCACCAATAGGAGTCTTCAAACCCCTTATATACTTGACGACTAGATAATGCTCATCAAAATCATCCAAGTATAATAGAAGTTTTAGAAACTTTTGAGAATAGGCCTTCACCGTTGTGACTTGTTCAATCTTGTCCCATTCTACAATGTGGTTATCCCTTTGCATTCGAGAAGTAAACTCCTCTGCCATGTCATTCTTGAATGCTTCCCAAGTAGAAATAACATAACCATGTGATTGCTTCCTTCTCCACCAAGTATGAGCAAAGCCTTCCAAATGCAATGAAGCAAAGTAAACCTTTGACATTTCACTTCTCGGGCTGATCTCGAAGTAGAGGTCCATTTTGTTTGCCCATTCTTCAAAGTCTTCGATAGAGTTTGACTCTCCCTTGAACTTTGTGAATGTGATTCTGTCCTTCACGGTCTTATCCATGTCATTCTGCATTCTTGGCCCTCTTTGCCGTGTTCTAGGATCATCAAATCCTCTTCCTTCACCCAAGTGTCTTTGCATTTGCTCATCTTCCCAATCCCAATCACATGCATCCTTTAGCCCTCTGTGCTCATAACTTCTTCTGGCATCCTGCATAAAGGACGTAGCTTTTGGAACATTGGCATTTGACTTCTCATGATAAGCATCACCCATAGGCCTTTTTCCTTTATCCACTTGAGACGAGTGTGACATCATCTGTCTCCCATGGTTTACCTCATGCATAGGCGGCAATCTTTCATGTCGGAACTCATGGTGTGCACTATCCATTACATTGTCATCCACTTCTTGATTAGACTTGGAAGAAGCCAACCCACTGATAGCATTACCCAGGTCTCTAAATCCCGTCTGCATCATATCACCAAGATAGTGTTGGCGCTTGTCAAAGCGTTCCATGAGTTGCTCACCAAACTGTTGTTGCCGACTAGCTAGGTTACCTTCAACCCGTTGGAACATACTCTCCATGGCTTTAAGCATCATGTCCATCGTGATCGGAGTAGTCCCCACCATGGGTTGAGAAGTCTCCAATGGCTGTGAATCACTAGTGGCATTTGAAGTCGAATCCTCCCCAACTCTTGTAGAAGATCCACTAGCCATTAATGGTTCGGGTTGCTTAGCATCTTGCTCACTCCGAACTCCTTTGTTTTGTCCCCCTCTAGTCATTTCCATGCATGAAATTTGGTCCCACTTGCAAACTAGCTCACTGTTTTGCTCCAAAATGTGACCAAATCACCAAATATGCCAAAACTCTTTGGAGACAAGTCCGATTTTGCTTCTCTTTAGCTCGATAGATCCGTAATGATAAGATCTTGGAGCTGAATGCCTGGGGCAAGAAAAATCTGGTGTGCAAGTACTCTCTGTTTTAGGGTTTGCGATAGAGGCCCAACTTTTAGTTCACTATCCAAACGATATCAGATTTTGATGATCTTTATATCGTTGGAAAGCTCTCGATGAGACTAATAAGGATCCCCAAAAACAGATTTGAAAAAGTCAACTGCCTTTGACCAGTCAACTGTCCCGGCTGAAAGTCAAACTTTGACTTTGACCGCTCCAAACTTCTCCGATTTCAGAGATCTTCGGCTTGTTAGAAAGGTCTTGATGTGTAGATTAAGAATCATCAAGGACAGATTTGGAATAATCTTTGTAAACCCTAAAATTTAGGGTTCTGCCCTGACTGCAACTAGGCAAGTTTTTGCAAAAATTTTGCCATAACTTCCCCGCTTTTGCTTGCAAATCTCAATCTACCCATGCATTTGTATCATCATTAACCACTTGACCATTGCAAGGTATCAATCCACAAAGCATTTTGACCATTGCAAGGCATCAACCACAAAGCATTTTTGCATGCAAATCCATATGGCATCACCCCTTTGTCATGATGCAACTTGAGTCGATGTAGAGGTTTGTTGCTTTGCTTTGCTTTGCTTTGGCTCAAGTATGGCTTTGATGTCGATGAAGCGCGTTGATGCTTGCCGATCTCCCGGCCAAGCACTTCTCACCCCTTCACCAAGTTTTCCTCCAAGGTGAAGGTTGAGGCCATGTCTTCACCACCAATGTACCTAATCCTCCACCATACCGCTTTTCCAAGGCAATCACGGCATGGTAGATTCATGACATGCTCCCCTTGGCCTCTCCAACCCATGCCAAGGTACCCTCACACATTGCTAGATTCACTAGGAAATGAAAGTGAATGCAATGGTGAGTGTATGTGATTGGAATTCACAAATGGGATGAGGGTAAGATCACTTACATGTGTAAGCATGACTCATGCTTTTATCATTTTACAAATCATAATGGCATCATGACCATGCCCTTTCATAGCTCCATTACAATCCCATCATCAACAACATCCAACAACACATCCAACAACATCCAAGTGTCACAAAGCGGTGATCTCGGGTCGCGTTCTGGGCACGAGTTCCCGCTCGGGACTAGAAAATCCAGTACAAAAGTGAAAACAGAGAGCACTTGCTGAATGCTGCACCTCAAGACCTATAGCTCGTCTCGAAGAGGACGACGAGCCGGTCGTTTTGAGTACTAGAACTCTAAAAACGGAGTTCGTATGAGAGAGTTATGACCGAAAACGTGCAACCGGCAATGGAAAACGGTCACCAAAAAGCAGACTTCCAACCCAAAACATTTTATTCAATCCCCCAAATGTGCCCAAAGCTATGCTCACTTATGCCAATATGCAAGGCATAGCATTGAATGGCTATGTGTAGCATTCAAGCATTCATAATGCATAAAGAGCAGCATGAATGGCCATGATTAAAGTCCAATTTCTGAAAATGGAGGTTTTATGTGTAATAAAACCCTAATTCACTCCATAGCTTGAAAGAATGCTTCAAAATTGTAAGGAAGTGATGGAGCAACTCACCAATGTCACCCGGGAAGCCTTAATGCTTGAATTTGTTGAAGGAGATGAAGATTAGGGTCACTTTGGTGAAAAACGTGGGCAGCTTTGGTAGTGATTTTCAGCCACATTGGGAGCCCCATTGCTCATGGAAAATAGGTGAAATACTTCATAAAACATTGCTAGATACATGAGAGACTCAATGCCCTTTGCTCATGTTGAGATTCCATGGCTAGGGTTTGCAAGAAAGCTCCTAAACAAAAAACGTTTTTGATTAACAACTGCTAATCAAGATTAGAAATTTTCCCCAATTTGGTCCACTCATTCTAAAAAAAATAGGTCCATGTGCTCAGATTTGAACCACAAACTCTACCTTAGCCATATCCCCTTCCCCCATGAATCAAATGAAGCAGAAATCTCACGAAATGAGAAGAAGAAAAGAAAATTAAAAATCATGGATCAAAAGCCATGCTCTGATACCAATGAAAGAAAGTAACAGGGGTGGGTTAGTCCCTCACCAAGGGAGTGGCTCATGAAGGAGTCACCACTTAGCATCTCACGGGAGAAGCTCACCATTGATTCTTGGAATAGATAACATTATCATGAATGAGCCATAATCCCATTTACATTGGTATTTATACTCCACCCAAGAGTTCACACCTACTTACTAGTTGTCCATGGCCTTGGGCCCATAATGCTTTCTTACAGTCATCACTAACCAAACTGATCCGACTGAACCCGTAAGTCTCATGGTCAGATCAAGGAAAAGACTTACACTTGGATCATAGAGTCCAATGCTTTTTTCCTCATCAAAGAGGCACAGTCATTGATTCTTTTCCATAGAACAAGGGTTATCCGGGATTTACTTCAACTATCATAACTTAATAGAATGGAGTCTCATTTTAGGGATCCATCAGTCCAGCCTAACCCCATCCAATCCCATGGGTTAGCCAACCGCCCACTGTAGTGTGACAGGATCCATTTAGAAATTTGGTTATGTTTTGTCCCGGGTACTAGGGAAAAGAGTTCCTAGGCCCCCTAGTCGGCGCTTCAAGCAACTTCAAGATAGCCACACCACTTACACACCCAATATAAAATTGCCTATTTTGCAGAGATTCAGCTGTCTTTAAAACAATCTTTTAATGAAACCATAGTATCACTGATCATAATCCTCCAAAATATCTTGTTGAATTCTAATTTCCAATCATTCTTTCATCGGTGTACCTATGGCATCATTGGCAACCAGAACGCTCACCACTTGTTCACTCAGGGGCCTTTTCAATAGTTCCTAGCTCATAGTACCCGGCAATATAAGCACATAAGAAAATCCAGATGGACTCTCCGTTTTAAGGATCAGCAAGATCAACCAACTGATCCATATAAAAGAGCCATGGACTCATCCGTTGAGGACCTGCAAGGACAATCAACCAGATCCACGCCCGAGTTCAGAAAACAACTCTAACACCTTGTTCCATTTTCTTCCTCGACGCATGCGTGGGTATCTTCGGCGACCCAAAGCCTGAGCACCGTATGGTCAGCACCCTCTAGGCTCCTTCGCAGGTCACCTAGCACTTCACTCATAGGCTGCTTCCTTGGTCCCTCATCCACCGTACCAGAAGCTCACCATTTAAATCAAACCAAGGCTGGTCAAGACCTTGTCGACCTTGCTACATGAGACATCCTCCGTTGACTCTCCGTCAGCTGTTGTAACTTTATCAATTAGGTCTCCACGACCTCATTCACAAGATGGTTAAAATGTTTTCCCAGCATTCTTGACATAAAACAGTCATAATTCTACCCATATTTTCCAATAAAATTAATAATGCTCAAAATTTCACTTTTGATAAATACTCATAATTTGAATTATGCAAAAAATTCCTCTTTTACCATTTGATTTCTTGGATCTCAATTATCATGGGAATTCCTCTTTTTGCATAAAAATAAATTTACCAAAAATTCCTCTTTTTCCATTTAATTACTTGATTCTCAAATATCATGGGAATTCCTCTTTTTGCATAAAAATAAATTTACCAAAAATTTCTCTTTTTTCATTTAATTACTTGATTTTCAAATATCATGGAAATTTCTCTTTTTGCATAAAAATAAATTTACCAAAAAATTACTCTTTTCTCTTAATCAATTAATTAAGCATAATTTAAAAAAATATTTCTCATGAATATGATGAAAATCATTCTTTTTGCATAGGATGTCCAATCCTAGAATATGGTAGGAAGTCCTCCTTTAGCATTATTCATAAAAATAAGATATGTGTTAATTTCTAAAAAATTTACCCATAGCTTTGCTGCTATTACAGATAATTTTTAATTTTTTTAGAAAAGAATAAGACTTTGTAATACAATTATGATAGAAGAACTATTCTTAAACTTAAATCCAAATTATGGAAGGAAATCATAAATTTACCATAATTTTATTAACATAAAAGCATAAAAATACTATTTTCTTAACCTCTAGCTTAACAAGCTTAGAGTTTGGTTCTGAATTAAGAATTTATCAATGAGAAGCATTCTTTTTCTAAACAATTAGCCATAGGAATGACTATTCTTTTGGGAGAGAGAGATATACATAAAAAGCATTTAAAATAAGCATAAAGATTAACTTTTTTGTGATTAATCATTAAAGTTCTTAAAGAAAGCTTGATTTGCATTAAAAACAACTAATTAGAAACTTCTCAAGCTTGAGAGGGGTTGAGAAGTGAAATCATTTGAGAATATTAACAAAAACTATGAAATTCCTTCTTACCTCTAGGCTTTGGCTTGCTTCTTTATCTAGAAGTGAAGCCCCCAACCAATCAATTGGTTTAGTGAGTTGAGAAGAAAGCTCCAAGAGTTGTTGAAGAGAGAGAGAAGCTCCAAGCTCTCCAAAAGTAGAGGATTTTTAAGGGATAATAGAAAATATCATTATTTTAATGTAATACTGGCATGGTATAGTTCACGGATTTTTTTACAAAAGACTAAGGATCTATTTATAGGTGAGGGAGGCCACTAACCAAGTCCAACTGGTTCTAGAATTTTCCAGGTTCAGTTTGACTCAATTCGGACCAGTTTGGCTTCCTTTTTGATTTGGTTTGATCCAGGAGAGAGGAGAGATAAAAATATCACAATTGTTTGAATTAAAAACCCTTCCACATGTGTGAAATAGGTGCTTACCTCAAGAGTCCCCCTCTCCTTACCAAGGTGTCAAAAATGCATCATTATTCTAAAATATTTTATTTTTTTAGTAATATCTCTTAATTTTTAACTAATAAACCTTGTACTTAGTCAACTCTTCATCTTATGTGAGTATTTACTCATTTTTGGGTATTTTCTTTTATTCTTTGGATTTATCTCATCCCAACACTTGGATTAATCCTATTGGCCCATAGGAGCCTTAATTTGGACCATAATCAAAAAATTTCTGAAAATGTAGACCCTTAGGCTAAGGTCCTTTATACACATTTTCAATTAATTCCAAATGCACCTTAGAAAGTTCATTTTGAATTTCTGTTTCAAGGGAATCCATTTTAGACACTAGGAGGATTTTTATATCCAAAGATATCTTAATTTTGGATTATCTCTCTCTAGACATTTTCTTTCTCTAGGCTAAAACAGGGTAAAACAAGATCTTTCTTTTATTTCAGAGAGGGGAATAATTACAAGAACAGAAGGGGAGGTTCTTATACCTTTACACCTCAAAAGTTGGAGGGAGGAATCTTACATCTCTATTAAAGCTGATCAATCTCTCTAGATTGAATCACATAAAAAAATATGGGCTCCTAATCTCACAAAATATTTATACTGAAAAACAAGTTAGAGAGTAAGCAAATTTAAGAAGCCCCCTCCAACTTCCATGAAGTGATCAAAAGCATGATAATTCCCATCCACCATGGATGGGTCCACATGCGCTTACACGTGCACATGGATGACATATTTTCTTGCATGCATCACGGTCCCATGTGTTCAAGTAGACATGGAGTTTTATTTGTTTGTCAAGAATAGCACAATTGTTTGGTCACAATGCAAGCATGTTGATAGTATCATGGTCTTGCGTGGAGCACCATGTGTACTTTGAGATGGAATGGAAGGATTCTCATGTTCTTAATGAAGGGGTTTAATCTTGTGCATTGTAAGGATGGAGTGACATGGTTATCTCATGGTTGTTCATAGATAGCTCAGTCTATGCAAAAGGAAGATGGCATGGCTATATAGACTTTTTGTGTGATTATAATCATAGAGTGTGGTCTTGAGTGCATCACCTTGTGTGGTGGGCTGGGTGATGGCCTATATATACCACTTGCAAAAACATAAGAAAAGAATGTAAGAGGAACATAACTAGGGGGCATTCAAATCCCAACTCCAAGGCACCAATCAATTGAACTCCTATCCTCAATGCTCATCCCTCTAGTTGATCACTCCAGACACCTCAATACTCTTCAAAACCCTCCCAACCTCCCTGTCTGGTGTAGCTATCCTCTTCCTTCGTTGCTCCACTTCTCTGCAATCTTTATAGTAAGCACGTTCTCTAGCCTGCTACCCTCATCAAGGAAAATGGAACTACAAAAGACACGCATCACTGTCGTCACTTCACTGGTGGTATCTCAATCCCACCCCCTTACGTCTGTTTTTAAAAATCATCTTTCATGGCCTTTATAGAGCCATCATCGCCTTGATTGTTCTGGAAAACAACTACGCTGCCTACTTTCCATGATCTTCCATGCGCTTGCTATTTTGATTTAGTGCACCTGCGTCTCTTCCACGCATCATTTTTCCACCTTGGATTCACCATACAGGACCTTTCATACTTTACATCCATCTATACACTGGGTTTGAGAGGGGCTAGGGATTCCCCATACAACGTGATTAAAGTGGAATGATTCTCATTTTTTCTTGTACAAACTTTGAGATGTGCATTGTGAGAAGACAAGCAAGAGAGTGAAGATGAATTGCAACTTGTATGGTAGTCTTTGAGGATATTATCAAAAGGATGAGGATATTATCAAGAAGACAAAGGGTAAGAGAAGACATCCTTATATATTGCCCATGCGGCATGCCTTTTAGGAAAAACAATGGGATAATACCAGGATCCAACCAATCCTCTCATATAGTTGTCCAACAAATTATACAAAAAAAACAACTACTAGCTTATTGATCCTGAGAAGATAATTTGAAACATTTACTCCTCCATATTCTGCAAAGATATGTCCACTCCATCATCAACATTTTCCATGCAGTAGACATACCTTGACAATGACCATCAACCGGTTCGTGTACCTTGACAATGACCATCAACCAGTTCGTGCAGTAGACATACCTTGACAATGACCATTAAACCGGTTCGTGCACAGTAGACATACCTTGACAATGACCATCAACCAGTTCGTGCAAACTTGGTTGTGCAAACTTGGTTGCACACTATTTGGATTAACCGGATCTAAAATTTGTACATAGGAGCCATAACACAGATTTTCATTTGCAGTACTAGCAAAATCAACTCTGAAAAACATCCAGAGATAGTCCCACTGCTGCGCATACAACTTCAGCTCCAAGAAATTCTGTAAAGCTAGAAAATATAGCTTTCCCGTAAAATTGCCTAATATCGGATCACAAATTTTCTCCACATGCTCCTTCCTAATCCATTCCTTCACAAAATCATGCTTCTCTTTACCTTGAAAGTTAAAGCATACACCTCTATCAACCTTGATGTGTATCCAAATAGACACATAGTTGAAGTAACATGCAAGAAAGAATTGTTGTCGAGATGAAGAAGTAACCATCCAAATTGCACAGGGATATCAATCAGCACTTTGATTGAAATAGGACTGAAACACTCCACTTTTCTAGCATATGAAACATCAGATGCATCATACTTCATCATATCCATAGCATGCATATCAGCTATATGGAAAGCATAATGCCCATCATGCTTACATAGAACCAACTCCTCCACATGGAAAGCACAAAGCCCATCATGTGTCACATCTGAATACTTGCCATGAGTATGAAACAAAGCATCAATCTGCCTGCTTAACATTGATGAAACATATAAAACATCAACATAAACCACTTCTTGACCTACATAGTTGGGTTTCAACACGTCGGGCTCAATTGTCTGACTATCCGGTTTGACTTCTTGCACTTCTTCTGTTTCAAGTTCTTGACCTTCTAACTTCACAATCCAAATATCAAATTTAGATTTTTTCAAGATCAATGATTCAAGCTACTGAAATATCCAAGACCAGTTGAACTCTTGGAATATCAAGGACTAGTTGTATATCACGGACTGGCTATATATCAAGGACTGCTCAGAACCTCAAAAATTACTGCCGATAGACATTTCATGCACCCCAAATTGGAGTTGTTGACAAAATTTTATGGTTCAATAGTAATAATATGATTCATCATGAAGAAAAACACATCTATGGTCAAGACATCACCTTCCGCCGATGTGCATAATTATCAGTTTTGGGACTGCAAAAAATCATTTTTTTGGTTAGAAAAACATTCTCATAAGGGTTGGTTAGACATACGCAAATCAAAAACTATTTTCGATGGGTATAAACCAGTTATAAGACTAACTTGCAACCATGTCATCATCCATATCATCCCATTTAGCCCACTTTTGAAGTTCTCAAAAATATCTGGTAGGCTGCAGTGCATTCCCCAACTGGAAAGGCAACTTGACATAGATTGAAACACTACCAAATCATCCTCAAAAGAAAATATAATTTTATTACATTTTTGTAAATATATTTTTTCTAAAATATCCAATCCCACTTGGAAATACTCCATCTTCAAGTCATTTAGAATGATAGTTTAATCAGCCTCTTGACATAGGTATGGACTGCATAGTGCTTGTCTTTCTAGCATGTGGTTTGCGGCGGATATTGAAGTCTGTGAGTCTGATCAGTCGCATCATTTTCATCAAGAGAAACTAGGAATTTCTCCACCACATCATCTTCTTCACATATGTGCTTGTCATGCAAGCATTACACCTCATCTGCAACATCGGGACCTTGCATCTTCGGATGCTAATGCTCCGACCCAAGCTTCTTGGCTACTTGAGAACTTGCAAACAAAAGTGTTAACAACATGCATTGTGTCATACCTCTTATGGATTTGAGTATATCCAAACCATTAGGTCTTCTTGGTGTGCGGTTTGGGGATAGTGAGGGCTCCTCTTGGCTTCTTTGGCTCTTGGGTTGCTCCTCTTGCTATCCTCCTTCTTCCAACACTACCTTCTCAACTCCTTCTAGTCGTCTTTGTGCTTGAAGATCTCCTTCCATTGAGCATTGCTTTGCATCCACATCTTTGACACCAATAACAACACACAAACACTCACGAGCAGCATGAATAGGTTCAACAAACCCTAATTTTTAAAATTTTATCCATAAAGACTGATATTGAGTCACATCGTTGGCTAACTTTGGTGGAAGTGCATCAAGTGCATTTGCAGAATTTGGTTGGCTCTTGATGGTAAATCCACCAGCTGTACTTCATTTTGTCCAATCACTAAAAGCATTGGTGGTAACCACCACTCATCTTCATCACTTTCCTCATCCTCAAATTGATTTGCATACTTCTCCATTACCTCGTCAACTGCTTCTTGTTGTAACATGGATATTTGTCATGCACTAGAGCATGATTTCATTCTCTTCCCGTTCACGATTTTCATGCCATTGTTGAGATTTATCGAGAAAACCTGAGAATTGATCTAGCTTTTCCTTTTTCTTGATGAACTTTCATCATGAGATAAAACATTATGGAAAGATTAACAATCCGGTACAACTTCTTGCATAGATCTGAGATACAATATTTGATGCATATCTCTTCTTTCTGGCGGTGTGGCTCACACATGTATGGACACTCCTTTGTGCGGTGTGGCTCACACATGTATGGACACTCCTTTGTGCGGTGCTCATGCTTTTAACAAATGGCACACTTCTTCGTCTTTGCCATTTAACCAAGATCAAATAATTGAAAAACAACATTAAAACCTGAATTTTCTTCGACTATAGTTGAAGGTGTCAGAATAGGCTTCGTGCATCATCTTCTTGAGAACCATCATCTTGACATTTCACCACCTCGACAACATCTTTGCATCAGATTTTGAAATAAAATTAGATCAAATTGATCTTCTTGCCTTGCTATAACCTCACAAATAGGAAACTGGCCTGCTAATCTGGCAACTTGCTCTGAAACCTGCCTGGATATGCAGAAAGTTGCCTATTTTTACTTTGTTTTTGTTTTTTGTTTAAACTAGTTTCACTTTCACAATTCACCTAGAAGGCTCTATTCAAATTAAAGATTGCACACTAAGGAAAGTGGAGTACTTGACATACTTCTTTGGCATATTTTAAGGTTAAGAAGGATTAAATTAAAGCCAAATCCTAAATTCTTATCCAAGTAAGAACTAGAAAAGTGATATGTTGGAATTAGGGTTGCAGGAATGCACACACAACTTCAAGAAGATGAGGAAGCTTGAGCACAACACAGTAGTGTATTATGAGTGCCAAAAATGAAAGATAACAAGCCCTAGAAGATAATGGGCGTATATACAATGCACGGGGGAAAAAACCTCCTAGTGAGGGAAAAAGTGCCCCGGCGGTCCTAAGTGTGTTCACACACATCACTACTATAATATGGTAACAAATCCCCCCTGGAGTGATGCGGTGAACAAGAGCTAGCACTCATGTATAGGGAAGTGTCTAGCTATGTGGACGAATCCACAAAAGGGAGTAAGCCCAAAGCTTTGCGAAAAGCTTCGAACTTCTCACGAGGCAGAGCCTTTGTGAAAAGGTCTGCAAGGTTATCCTGTGTTGGCACATAAGCCAAACTGATCTCTCCTGCAGAGAGTCTCTCCCTGACATAATGGTAGTGCACCTCAATGTGCTTCGTACGAGCATGGAACACTGGGTTCCGCGCAACTGCCAATGCGCTCTGACTGTCAGTGAAGATGGTGGTGGCAGATGGCTGCCCAACACCCAAATCAGCCATAAGGCGTCTGAGCCACACACACTCAACCGTAGCTGTGAAAGCTGCCCTGTACTCAGCTTCACAACTAGAAGTGGCCACAGTAGGCTGCTTCTTGCTCAACCATGATATGCATGAGCTTCCAAGCATGAAGCAAAAACCACTCGTGGACACGCGTGTGTCATAACAACCAGCCCAGTCAGAATCTGAAAAAGCATGTAAATCTGGCGACAATGATCCCCCCTTGGGATAAAACAACCCAAGATGCCGAGTACCACTCAAATAGCGAAAGATACGCTTCACTGCCTGCCAATGCTTAATGCCTGGGCTATGCATAAATCTGCTCACCTGTGAGACTGCAAACTGAATGTCTGGCCTCGTAATGCATACATAAATGAGGCAACCAACAGCTGTCTGATAGAGTGTGACATCAAAGTGATCTCCAGCATCATGGAGACTCAACTTCAAACCTGTCTCCATTGGAGTAGCAATAGGCTTGCAGTCTTCTAGGCCAAATCTCCGCAACAATGTTTCAATATACTTTGTCTGACACAAAGCAATACCTCCATCACACTGCTTAAATTGTATCCCCAAATAATGATGCAAATGCCCCAAATCTGACATCTCAAAAGAGGCATTCAAATCAGCCTTAAAATCAGCAATATGACTCTCATTTGGTCCTGTGAGCAGCATGTCATCGACATAGAGAGCAATGATTAGATGTACACCATCCACACGTTTAGCATACAAAGTGCTTTCTGTTGGACTATTCTGAAACCCATGTGCAGTCAAATATGCATGTATTTTTTCATACCAAGCTCGTGGAGCTTGCTTTAAACCATATAAAGCCCTTTTTAACCTGCACACTTTGTTTTCCTGCCCTCTTTGAACAAAACCACGAGGCTGCGATACATACACCTCCTCATGCAAATCTCCATTTAAGAACGCAGTCTTTATGTCCAGCTGATGTACATTCCAACCATTATGAGCTGCTAATGCACAGATGCTACGAACAGTGGTCATACGACATGTGGGAGCAAAAGTCTCATCAAAATCAATGCCCTTCTCTTGAGCATAACCTTTTGCAACAAGCCTAGCCTTATGGCGATCCACTGTGCCATCAGGCTTACGCTTCAATTTGTATACCCACTTAGTGCCAATGGCCTTCTTGCCAGGGGGCAAGTCACATAAAGACCATGTACCATTCTTCATAATAGCATCGTATTCTGCTTGCATAGCAGCCATCCAATTTTCTGAACTTTGTGCCTCATCAAATGAAACAGGCTCACTTTCATCGCACATACTAGAAACAGCCAATGCATAACAATCTGACGCATAAGAGGCACCATGAGAGCCAGAACGAGTGCGACTAGACAAAGGGGCATCCAACTTGCTGTCACGCAAAGTCTGCACCAGCCATCTAGGCATGTTCCTAGAGCCCTCAATCTCTTGTCTCTCATCCTCAAGTGCATCATGCACATCTGCATCAGATATAGGCTGATCTGTGCCATCATTTAAAACCTGCATAGGCTGAAAAACTGCCTCATGAGGTATTGCACTTGACTGTGCACCACTGAAAAGAGGCAACAATGTATCATAGACATCACGTGAGCTGATATCTGTCTCCTTAGTACATGAAACCAAGGGCTGAACTGCATCTTCCACAAATACAACATCACGGCTAACCAAAATGCGCTTTGTCTGTGGATGATACAAACGATAGCCTTTGCTCTCAGCACTATATCCAACAAAAATACATTTGACAGCTTTGTCATCCAATTTTCTGCGATGTTGCACAGGCACTAATGCATATGCCAGGCAACCAAAAACACGTAAATGGCCAACAGATGGCTTGCGCCTATGCCAAGCCTCATATGGAGTGACAACCTGTAATGCTTTGGTGGGACACCTGTTTAGTACATAAGTGGCACACATGACAGCCTCAAGCCAAAAACCATGTGGTAGACTTTGACTCTTAACCATACATCTTGCCATTTCCATGAGAGACCTGTTTTTTCTCTCAGCCACACCATTTTGCTGTGGTGTATACGGCACTGTACATTGGTGTTTTATCCCACGCTCAGCCAGAAATGCATTAAATTCTGAAGACATATACTCCCCCCCTCGATCTGAACGGAGGGTGCCCATCTTACTTTCTGACACATTTTCAGCCATAACCAAAAACTGTTTGAAGCACAAAAACACTTCGGACTTTACCTTCAAAGGATATACCCATGCATGCCTGGTAAAATCATCAATGAAAGTCACGAAGTAAAGGTAGTTTCCAAATGATGGAGTTTGCATGGGACCACAAACATCACTGTGAACAAGCTGCAATCTGCGTTCAGCTCTCACTGATCCATCTTTGGGAAAGGAAGCACGCTGCATTTTACCCAATATGCAGCCCTCACAAACATGCTTGACAGGTGCCTCAAGCTTAGGCAAAGAAGACACCATTTCAGATTTCTGCAGGCGCAGCAAACTTACAAAATTCAGATGACCAAAACGTGCATGCCACAGTTTTGCATCTGAAATAGCCTGCGTATCCATAATAGCACATGCTGAATCCTCTACACATTTGCCATCCATATTGAGCTTATACAGCCCTCGACATAGTGAACTAGATGCTACAATGATGTCACCACAAGAGAGATCATGAACAGTACATCTGTCATCCACAAATTTTACAACCAAACCTGTTTTGGCAAATGCGGAGACTGACAACAGATTCTTTTTGATCCCTGGCACATACAATGCATCAAAAAGTGTAAAGGTGTTGCCATTTGCAACATTCAGCACAATCTGTCGAACTCCTTCAACGGGATAAGAGGAGTTATTGGCACAAGTGACAGTATTCCCTGTGGGAGCAGACTCAAGGAAAGTGAATAAACTGCGCTGCGAGGTGATATGCTTAGTGGCACCACTGTCAAAGTACCATACATCTGAATCTATTGCAGACATACATGTGTCATGCAAAGATGGGTCATAACTGCACTGCGCATTGAATGCCCATTCTGTATCTAGCACAACATTAGCAGATTCATTGTTAGAAGGAGAGGCATCTGCAACAGCCATACCAGCCTCTTTCTTCTTAGCCTCTTTTGCAGCCAGCTTAGGACACGCTTTGATGACATGATCATTTCCCTTACAGTACTTGCAAAATGTCTTCTGTTTGTCACCCTTCTTCTCATCTTTGTCTTCCTTCTTTGGTTGCGCAGCATTTGCAGATTTCTGCTTACTAGAAGAAAAGCCAGCTTTACCTTTCCCGCTTCTCTGACTAGCAACGAAAGCTTGATCTGCGACACGCATAATATTCCTGTTTTGCCTTGACTGGTCTTCTTGCAGCAAAACAGAAACTAACTCCTCAAATGATAAGGCATTGGGATTGCCTTTCATCATCAAGCGAAGAGTGGAAGCAAAACCCTGATAAGAATCTGGTAGACCATTCAAAACAGTCTGCACAAGTGAACTGTCTGACAGGATTTCATCTGCAGAAATGAGCTGCTCTTTGAAATCCTTGATCTTTGTCAAAAAGCTATCCATAGAATCACCTTCGTTCATATGCTCACTCTCTAACTGTTTTCGGAGATAAGCAACACGAGCCTCATTTCTTGCCTGATACAATGTGGCAAGTACATCCCAAGCATCCTTAGAAGTCCTGCAGGAGCGAATATGTGGGATAATGGTACGTTTGACAGACAGCGCAATCAAGGCATGAGCCTGCGCATCTCTACCATCCCAACGAATCTGCTCTGCTGAAAGTGGTGGTTCTCGAACAGCTGCTACAGCACTTGTGCCTGCACCATCATCAACAGTACCTGTTTCTGATGTGTTTGCAGCATTCCCAGCCACAATAGGACGTGCATCAATACCCTGCACAATGTTCCATAACCCCTTTGCTACCAATACATGTCGCATCATATATGCCCACAATGGATAGTTGGTGCCATCCAACTTATCCTCAGCAGCCAACATGCGGAATACATCATTGTTGTCAGCCATGGCCAATGACTGTACTACTAGATGTAAATGCTGTCTGTAAGAGGTAAACCTGTATAAAATTGACCTGTGCTATGTAGCACAGCCCAAAATAGACGAATGGGCACCTGTCCTGCAGATTTTAATCTTGACAGAAAATCTGCACAGTAGGACGATTTTGCCTGCGCAGTACTTGGAATGCAAAAACGGAGGGCGAAATGACTTCAGATCAAAATTCTGAAACTAGTTTCACTTTCACAATTCACCTAGAAGGCTCTATTCAAATTAAAGATTGCACACTAAGGAAAGTGGAGTACTTGACATACTTCTTTGGCATATTTTAAGGTTAAGAAGGATTAAATTAAAGCCAAATCCTAAATTCTTATCCAAGTAAGAACTAGAAAAGTGATATGTTGGAATTAGGGTTGCAGGAATGCACACACAACTTCAAGAAGATGAGGAAGCTTGAGCACAACACAGTAGTGTATTATGAGTGCCAAAAATGAAAGATAACAAGCCCTAGAAGATAATGGGCGTATATACAATGCACGGGGGAAAAAACCTCCTAGTGAGGGAAAAAGTGCCCCGGCGGTCCTAAGTGTGTTCACACACATCACTACTATAATATGGTAACAAATCCCCCCTGGAGTGATGCGGTGAACAAGAGCTAGCACTCATGTATAGGGAAGTGTCTAGCTATGTGGACGAATCCACAAAAGGGAGTAAGCCCAAAGCTTTGCGAAAAGCTTCGAACTTCTCACGAGGCAGAGCCTTTGTGAAAAGGTCTGCAAGGTTATCCTGTGTTGGCACATAAGCCAAACTGATCTCTCCTGCAGAGAGTCTCTCCCTGACATAATGGTAGTGCACCTCAATGTGCTTCGTACGAGCATGGAACACTGGGTTCCGCGCAACTGCCAATGCGCTCTGACTGTCAGTGAAGATGGTGGTGGCAGATGGCTGCCCAACACCCAAATCAGCCATAAGGCGTCTGAGCCACACACACTCAACCGTAGCTGTGAAAGCTGCCCTGTACTCAGCTTCACAACTAGAAGTGGCCACAGTAGGCTGCTTCTTGCTCAACCATGATATGCATGAGCTTCCAAGCATGAAGCAAAAACCACTCGTGGACACGCGTGTGTCATAACAACCAGCCCAGTCAGAATCTGAAAAAGCATGTAAATCTGGCGGCAATGATCCCCCCTTGGGATAAAACAACCCAAGATGCCGAGTACCACTCAAATAGCGAAAGATACGCTTCACTGCCTGCCAATGCTTAATGCCTGGGCTATGCATAAATCTGCTCACCTGTGAGACTGCAAACTGAATGTCTGGCCTCGTAATGCATACATAAATGAGGCAACCAACAGCTGTCTGATAGAGTGTGACATCAAAGTGATCTCCAGCATCATGAAGACTCAACTTCAAACCTGTCTCCATTGGAGTAGCAATAGGCTTGCAGTCTTCTAGGCCAAATCTCCGCAACAATGTTTCAATATACTTTGTCTGACACAAAGCAATACCTCCATCACACTGCTTAAATTGTATCCCCAAATAATGATGCAAATGCCCCAAATCTGACATCTCAAAAGAGGCATTCAAATCAGCCTTAAAATCAGCAATATGACTCTCATTTGGTCCTGTGAGCAGCATGTCATCGACATAGAGAGCAATGATTAGATGTACACCATCCACACGTTTAGCATACAAAGTGCTTTCTGTTGGACTATTTTGAAACCCATGTGCAGTCAAATATGCATGTATTTTTTCATACCAAACTCGTGGAGCTTGCTTTAAACCATATAAAGCCCTTTTTAACCTGCACACTTTGTTTTCCTGCCCTCTTTGAACAAAACCACGAGGCTGCGATACATACACCTCCTCATGCAAATCTCCATTTAAGAACGCAGTCTTTATGTCCAGCTGATGTACATTCCAACCATTATGAGCTGCTAATGCACAGATGCTACGAACAGTGGTCATACGACATGTGGGAGCAAAAGTCTCATCAAAATCAATGCCCTTCTCTTGAGCATAACCTTTTGCAACAAGCCTAGCCTTATGGCGATCCACTGTGCCATCAGGCTTACGCTTCAATTTGTATACCCACTTAGTGCCAATGGCCTTCTTGCCAGGGGGCAAGTCACATAAAGACCATGTACCATTCTTCATAATAGCATCGTATTCTGCTTGCATAGCAGCCATCCAATTTTTTGAACTTTGTGCCTCATCAAATGAAACAGGCTCACTTTCATCGCACATACTAGAAACAGCCAATGCATAACAATCTGACGCATAAGAGGCACCATGAGAGCCAGAACGAGTGCGACTAGACAAAGGGGCATCCAACTTGCTGTCACGCAAAGTCTGCACCAGCCATCTAGGCATGTTCCTAGAGCCCTCAATCTCTTGTCTCTCATCCTCAAGTGCATCATGCACATCTGCATCAGTAGGCTGATCTGTGCCATCATTTAAAACCTGCATAGGCTGAAAAACTGCCTCATGAGGTATTGCACTTGACTGTGCACCACTGAAAAGAGGCAACAATGTATCATAGACATCACGTGAGCTGATATCTGTCTCCTTAGTACATGAAACCAAGGGCTGAACTGCATCTTCCACAAATACAACATCACGGCTAACCAAAATGCGCTTTGTCTGTGGATGATACAAACGATAGCCTTTGCTCTCAGCACTATATCCAACAAAAATACATTTGACAGCTTTGTCATCCAATTTTCTGCGATGTTGCACAGGCACTAATGCATATGCCAGGCAACCAAAAACACGTAAATGGCCAACAGATGGCTTGCGCCTATGCCAAGCCTCATATGGAGTGACAACCTGTAATGCTTTGGTGGGACACCTGTTTAGTACATAAGTGGCACACATGACAGCCTCAAGCCAAAAACCATGTGGTAGACTTTGACTCTTAACCATACATCTTGCCATTTCCATGAGAGACCTGTTTTTTCTCTCAGCCACACCATTTTGCTGTGGTGTATACGGCACTGTACATTGGTGTTTTATCCCACGCTCAGCCAGAAATGCATTAAATTCTGAAGACATATACTCCCCCCCTCGATCTGAACGGAGGGTGCCCATCTTACTTTCTGACACATTTTCAGCCATAACCAAAAACTGTTTGAAGCACAAAAACACTTCGGACTTTACCTTCAAAGGATATACCCATGCATGCCTGGTAAAATCATCAATGAAAGTCACGAAGTAAAGGTAGTTTCCAAATGATGGAGTTTGCATGGGACCACAAACATCACTGTGAACAAGCTGCAATCTGCGTTCAGCTCTCACTGATCCATCTTTGGGAAAGGAAGCACGCTGCATTTTACCCAATATGCAGCCCTCACAAACATGCTTGACAGGTGCCTCAAGCTTAGGCAAAGAAGACACCATTTCAGATTTCTGCAGGCGCAGCAAACTTGCAAAATTCAGATGACCAAAACGTGCATGCCACAGTTTTGCATCTGAAATAGCCTGCGTATCCATAATAGCACATGCTGAATCCTCTACACATTTGCCATCCATATTGAGCTTATACAGCCCTCGACATAGTGAACCAGATGCTACAATGATGTCACCACAAGAGAGATCATGAACAGTACATCTGTCATCCACAAATTTTACAACCAAACCTGTTTTGGCAAATGCGGAGACTGACAGCAGATTCTTTTTGATCCCTGGCACATACAATGCATCAAAAAGTGTAAAGGTGTTGTCATTTGCAACATTCAGCACAATCTGTCCAACTCCTTCAACGGGATAAGAGGAGTTATTGGCACAAGTGACAGTATTCCCTGTGGGAGCAGACTCAAGGAAAGTGAATAAACTGCGCTGCGAGGTGATATGCTTAGTGGCACCACTGTCAAAGTACCATACATCTGAATCTATTGCAGACATACATGTGTCATGCAAAGATGGGTCATAACTGCACTGCGCATTGAATGCCCATTCTGTATCTAGCACAACATTAGCAGATTCATTGTTAGAAGGAGAGGCATCTGCAACAGCCATACCAGCCTCTTTCTTCTTAGCCTCTTTTGCAGCCAGCTTAGGACACGCTTTGATGACATGATCATTTCCCTTACAGTACTTGCAAAATGTCTTCTGTTTGTCACCCTTCTTCTCATCTTTGTCTTCCTTCTTTGGTTGCGCAGCATTTGCAGATTTCTGCTTACTAGAAGAAAAGCCAGCTTTACCTTTCCCGCTTCTCTGACTAGCAACGAAAGCTTGATCTGCGACACGCATAATATTCCTGTTTTGCCTTGACTGGTCTTCTTGCAACAAAACAGAAACTAACTCCTCAAATGATAAGGCATTGGGATTGCCTTTCATCATCAAGCGAAGAGTGGAAGCAAAACCCTGATAAGAATCTGGTAGACCATTCAAAACAGTCTGCACAAGTGAACTGTCTGACAGGATTTCATCTGCAAAAATGAGCTGCTCTTTGAAATCCTTGATCTTTGTCAAAAAGCTATCCATAGAATCACCTTCGTTCATATGCTCACTCTCTAACTGTTTTCGGAGATAAGCAACACGAGCCTCATTTCTTGCCTGATACAATGTGGCAAGTACATCCCAAGCATCCTTAGAAGTCCTGCAGGAGCGAATATGTGGGATAATGGTACGTTTGACAGACAGCGCAATCAAGGCATGAGCCTGCGCATCTCTACCATCCCAACGAATCTGCTCTGCTGAAAGTGGTGGTTCTCGAACAGCTGCTACAGCACTTGTGCCTGCACCATCATCAACAGTACCTGTTTCTGATGTGTTTGCAGCATTCCCAGCCACAATAGGACGTGCATCAATACCCTGCACAATGTTCCATAACCCCTTTGCTACCAATACATGTCGCATCATATATGCCCACAATGGATAGTTGGTGCCATCCAACTTATCCTCAGCAGCCAACATGCGGAATACATCATTGTTGTCAGCCATGGCCAATGACTGTACTACTAGATGTAAATGCTGTCTGTAAGAGGTAAACCTGTATAAAATTGACCTGTGCTATGTAGCACAGCCCAAAATAGACGAATGGGCACCTGTCCTGCAGATTTTAATCTTGACAGAAAATCTGCACAGTAGGACGATTTTGCCTGCGCAGTACTTGGAATGCAAAAACGGAGGGCGAAATGACTTCAGATCAAAATTCTGAAATGACCGAGCTTTTTGGGCTCTCCCACGGCATATACTAACCTGCAAACGCTCGTGAAACCTCGTCGCAATCGGAGGAGATGAAGCGGCAGGTGCCGGTGATGCTGCCCGGGAGGAGGAAGCCTGCTTTGATACCAATTGTTGGAATTAGGGTTGCAGGAATGCACACACAACTTCAAGAAGATGAGGAAGCTTGAGCACAACACAGTAGTGTATTATGAGTGCCAAAAATGAAAGATAACAAGCCCTAGAAGATAATGGGCGTATATACAATGCACGGGGGAAAAAACCTCCTAGTGAGGGAAAAAGTGCCCCGGCGGTCCTAAGTGTGTTCACACACATCACTACTATAATATGGTAACATGATAGACCAGTCACATAATGATGCAAGCAAGCACTGAAATAAACACTAAATGGAGAATCATAAAAGTGATTGAAACAATAGCAATAGTTGAGGATGGGTTTAGAATACACTTGGGCAAGTGGGTAAATCCGATCCATATTGAGGCTACATGTCCATTGTAAGTTGTAAATCTAGATCTGGTCTACATGATTGCACCTTAATAACCTATAAATCAAACTCATCTAGCAAGCTCATCATCAGATAACCCTAGCTCGTAATAAGCATACTTCGATTTGACATCCCTAGGTTGATTTTCTCCCTCACTTGGGTTTGCTTCATATATATATATATATATGTCTTTTCTGGTATACTAGGCAATAGTATGAGTGCATCCTCATCACTGTGATATTGTATGGGTACTATAGATAAGCAAGCTAAGTAGCTACTATGAGCTAAGATATCTAGGAAATCACCCACCATACTTTAGAAGGAACAAGGAATCGGTAACATTACTTCAATAAATGATGATGTAAGTCCATAAGTTCTTGCCCTCCTCCCCTGCTCTACAAGTTGTTCCTGTGGAGTTCTATCTTGATAGGGTCCTCCCACTAGGTAATGTACACTCAGGTGATCATGTCATTTTGGTGTCCCTCCTACCATCGAATGCAATGGTCCTGTCCCATAGCGCCTAAATAAGTTCTACAGTGCCAACATAAGTAGGATGCCTGCATACTACATGCGATGGCACAAGGTAATGGAACTGTAGGTAGAATAGGTCCACAAAGGTGGCTCCACAACATCGCTCCCCTAGTCGTGCATAAAAATAGCATGAGTGGGTTTGGAAAGGAAGAATACTTAGTTTCCCTTGATAGTACCATTCCTAGAAATTTGAGTCTAGGATAGGGTCACTTGTGTCGATCTATGAAAAGTCCATTCTCTCAGCTTATAGTCACAATAGAGTCGTACTTCATTCTCTTATTTAACATGTGCTCTTTCTCATCATCTTTTTTTGAAAATGGTTAGTTAGATTTTTAGTATGTTTATAGTTGCTATATTGTTGTACACTATTGGTTCAAGCTCTATTGTCATGGGTTAGCTTTTTCCAATAGGCTCCCTCTTGATATAGACATGAATTTTGTCAGGGAGAAAACCGTTGTTGTGAGAGGAGTCTAGAACACAAACAAACTTGATGTATGGAAACATCTAATGCATGTAGAGTGGTTTGAAATGAATCCTAGGTGGTAGAGATAGCATGGTGGTCAAATGGATAAGAGTAGTTGCAAAAAGATGAAAAATTGAAGGTGTATGGCAGAACAGGGGAACCGAGCAACACAACGTTTTAGAAGGAGTCGAGGCAGCGCGACGGGCCTAGGAAGGGGAATGGCTAAGATTTTCAAACATATAGCAAAAAGAGCATAGAAGAGAGAAGCAAGATAGTGAAGAGAGTGTGTGAAGTGACTACAATGAAAAGACTACCTACTACAGATGAAGGTCTTACAGTTTTCGAAGGTTGAAGAAATGAAATTCAATGCAGCGCTGCATTGAATTTCATTTCTTCAACCTTCGAAAACTGTAAGACCATCCTGTAGCGACCCTTACGGGGGTCGCTACAGAAGTCGTTCCAAAGGTCGCTCTTGACCATCGTTTAAATGACCTCTATAGCGACATTTTTGAGATGCATAAACGACGCTTTTTGGGTGGCATAAACCACGTTTCGAGGGTGGCATATACATCGCGTTTGGGTGGCATAAACGACGTTACGAGGGTGGCATAAACCACGTTTTTAGGTGGCATAAACGACACTGCGAAGGTGGCATAAACGACCCTATTTGAGTGGCATAAGCACCCAAGTTTGGGTGGCATAAGCGACCCAATTTGTATGATTTTTTTAAGCCATTGGGGTCACTTAAAAGACCTTTGTTCTGAACGTTTTTTTTTAGCCGATGCGCATTCTCTCTCTCTCTCTCTCTCTGATACACATTATCTCCACTTGTGTCTCTTGCACACACATTATCTCCACTTGTGTCTCTTGCACACACATTCTCTCTCTTTTTCTCCCTCTCTCTCTCTCACACACACACACACACTTCACATAAACATTAGTCTCTCTCTCTCTCTCTCTCTCTCTCTCTCTTTCTCCCTCTCTCTCTCTCTCTCACACACACACACACATACACACACACTTCACATAAACATTGGTCTCTCTCTCTCTCTCTCTCTCTCTCTCTCTCTCTCTCTCCCTCTCTCTCTCTCTCTCTCTCTCTCTCTCTCATACGCACTTGCCTCTTTATCACACACACATCCGTACGTATACAAACATCATAAAAAATCACTCTCTCTCTCTCTCTCTCTCTCTCTCTCTCTCTCTCTCTCACACACACACACACACACACACACACACACACATACGCACGCGCATTTGTGTACGACAAAAGATCCAAGAATCGACATACATCGACTTTTGAAAAAGCAATGGCTGACATCGACGATTATGGTAAGTATAAATTAAATTTTGCAATCAATTAACATTTAAATCTATAGATTTGGGAGGTAGACACTTCAAGAAACTCTTGATAGATGTAACACATGTGCATCATGGCCAAAACACACATACATAAAGAAAATGTTAATAAAAGAGTGCCATCATTCTGAATGAGTGACTATATGTACCAAAAAATTATGTCTACAAAATTAGCACTAACTCTATCATGACAATTTTAATCGGAGTCATCGGAGGAAGAGTCCTCCTCTTGTACGTGCGGTTGCGATGATAACCCTGCTGCTACCTGTCGAGCAACCTCATCCATGTCATTCTCACCATGTTGCTCCTGCAATTAAAAATGTCTATTAGCTATTTGAGTATAAAAAAAACCACATAACATATAACACATGCAGATCTTGATTGGCATAAAATAATATTTGATAGAATTACTTACAAAAGCATCGGGTGTCGGCATCTCCTTCTGTAGCGCTCTGTATCCGTAAATTGTGGCTCTCCATATCTCGTCTACAGATGGTGCTCGACCATAATCCTTTCTCTATCATTTAAACATTGCATATATATAAGTAAGAAGTGAATTGAATGCATATGAGATCATAGATACATGGATACATATATATATATATATATATGTATATATATATATATATACAAATAGCTATAGATAGACGAACAAAAAATTTGAGCACTTACAAAGAGTGCTCGAAAGCCGGCCAAGCCGAGAGGTGTGCCTTGACTGGACACGAGCCTGTGCTGCCTCCTGCAAATTAAATGCGCTTTTATATGAATATATAATTAATGCTATTCGAGAAGTACCTATCATATGCATTGAGTGAATTAACTTTGTGTACCTTCTGTTGAGGCCATGTCACTCTCAAGCGAATCTCTTTCCTGAAGTGCCGCCAAGAATCTCTGCACATCGCAGGTGGGCGTGTATGCTCAGGGGCGGCCACAAATTTCCTAAGCATTTAACAAGAGTGTGTTACAAAGGTTTCACAATTTACGATCAATAAACATATAGATGGATATATAAACACATATACATAGGTAGGTGGATAGATAAATAGATAAATGTAGCGGTCTGTATGCACTATGGATGCTCAATTGGGTGCATTTGGAGAGCGTACTGGCTCTCCGAATGGACCATAGTGCATACGGACCAGCCGACGGTGCTATGCTAACGCATTTGGGTGCATGTCAATTACACCTTGAAGAACTATTTTGTGCAAGATTTGATAACGTTGTCGGGGATTAAGCAATTTGGGAGGGGAACCGGCTAAGCACCGAGTTTCTTGCTATGAGAGATTAGCACCCCCGCAGGTATTTCTTTACTTTTATTATCAAATCAAAAGGTACAAACATGGTTGTCAAACCCTCTCTGAGAAGCAATAACAACTCTCATGGACAGCTCTTGCGAAGACCCTTCTTTTGGCTGGCCACACTTAATTGTACTCTCAAAAGATGATACCAAACTTGCGCTTCCAGCTTTGGTGTTCCAACCAATAAAAGAAGCTTCCAACCAACAAGGATGCTCGCAGTCCGCATGTGGAGTTCTCTGCCCGCGTGGAATTCTTGGCCCATAATGGCACACACAACCCATGATGGCACACACAACCCATGATGGTCTCAGCTCTCTAAAAAAACGCAGATCTTTAGATCAGCTATACGGCGCGCACAGAGTAGGGAAGAAGAAGCCCGAAATCAACTGGGCAATTGTACGCACACTCCTAGATGCACAAAAGAGGGCCATTATCCTTGAAAATGCTCGCATATATCTAAAAGACAGCCCATTATACATAAGTGAAGATAGAACGCCGAACCAACAGAAGGCAAGAAGGGAAGCCTATGAAGCACGCACCAATAAGAAAACACCCACCACGGAAGGGGGAGAACAAGAGGAGGCCCATGGGACCACAGAACTACATGTAATAAGCTGGAATTGCCGCGGCTTCCCCTGGCACAAAGGGGAGGGGCTCACAGAAGTCTTATCACAAGCGGAAGTACTTTTCCTATTGGAAACATGGGAACACGATACATGCAGGATACCACATGTTGATGGGTATGTCACACACTCTCTGTGGATGCTGAGTACAAAGATGAGAGGACAAGGAGGGGTGGCAGTGATGTACAAAGAAGAGCTTCAAAAAGTGATACAATATGCAAAAAAGATGCTCCATAAGCGATACATATGGGTCAAGAATCAAGATTCACTACAAGGGATCGGGTTCATACCCGCGCTCCTAGCCGCTAAAAATGACTTGTGAAAAAAAGTAGCGGGCCCGTGTATCAGCGCGTGTATAATCGCGGCCATAGACATGCGTGTAAAAGCGCGTGTATAGGACTGTTCAGACACGCTGATACACGGGCGTATACACGCGTTCTGTCAGTTCAGCTGCACTTAGACGCGCTGATACAAGCGTGTATACACGCGTTTTGTCACTTTAGATGCGCTTATACACGTGTATTTCTCAGATTTGACGCGTTTATTTCTCAGATTTGACGCATTTATACACGCGTCTTTTACAGATTATCTGCGTATATACACGCGACTTTTTGCAGATCTGACGCGTTTATACACGTGAACAGAGAGCTAAAAAAAAAATCCAGAGAGTGCTCCAGCATTCAGGTACCAAATAGCACTCTCTGGATTTTTTTTTGGGTGCATTGGACCATCCACGAGGAAGATTAAGACAAGAAGCTCACCATTTAAATCAAACCAAGGCTGGTCAAGACCTTGTCGACCTTGCTACATGAGACATCCTCCGTTGACTCTCCGTCAGCTGTTGTAACTTTATCAATTAGGTCTCCACGACCTCATTCACAAGATGGTTAAAATGTTTTCCCAGCATTCTTGACATAAAACAGTCATAATTCTACCCATATTTTCCAATAAAATTAATAATGCTCAAAATTTCACTTTTGATAAATACTCATAATTTGAATTATGCAAAAAATTCCTCTTTTACCATTTGATTTCTTGGATCTCAATTATCATGGGAATTCCTCTTTTTGCATAAAAATAAATTTACCAAAAATTCCTCTTTTTCCATTTAATTACTTGATTCTCAAATATCATGGGAATTCCTCTTTTTGCATAAAAATAAATTTACCAAAAATTTCTCTTTTTCCATTTAATTACTCAATTTTCAAATATCATGGGAATTTCTCTTTTTGCATAAAAATAAATTTACCAAAAAATTACTCTTTTCTCTTAATCAATTAATTAAGCATAATTTAAAAAAATATTTCTCATGAATATGATGAAAATCATTCTTTTTGCATAGGATGTCCAATCCTAGAATATGGTAGGAAGTCCTCCTTTAGCATTATTCATAAAAATAAGATATGTGTTAATTTCTAAAAAATTTACCCATAGCTTTGCTGCTATTACAGATAATTTTTAATTTTTTAAGAAAAGAATAAGACTTTGTAATAAATAGGAGATTATGCCTTCAAAAGCCTCCTTTTATTCCTAGGCAAAAAATTGTCCTCCAGGATCCCTCCGTTGTCCTCTAGTATCAACTGACCTTTTATCCCCAATCCTAGGACCTTTCAGGACACTCTATTGACCCTCCTCTAACCTACTGACTGAAATAAATTGCATTTTGCCTCAAAATTCTAAGACAGAGCCGACTGACTTAGAACCCTTATCTAATGCAAAAACCTTCTCCAAATGTCCTCGGACAACCTCAGGTCCTCAGGAACCTCCAAATTGCTTAGGATGTCACACTATTGGATCTTTGCTGAATGCAGCGGATTCAACAACTGCCTTAGAACTGACTGTATCCAACCATTTAACTAATGTGACACTGATTCAGGTATCTTTTCCCTCTGTGTTAGCTAGCTCTTCTGTATCCTTCAGACACTCAAACTAGACATGGATCTAACCCTTTGCATAGTTGGCTAGCAAACAGATAACTCCAGAGCTGCCACATAAAACCCATCAAACCACAAACCCTCAAACTACTGATGACAACTAATTTCTCTAACTGTTAGGTGGGACTCAAGATCACTTCCCTTCAACTCACACAAACCAAAGTGAGATCCCTACACCTTTAGCTGATTGTATTGAGGTTAAGCTAACATAGAATTGACACTATATCTTCTCAACTCATTCTAGACTGTCATAAGAATCCACACCCCAGACATCAAACCAACCACCCCAGTGTGAGAGCAGAGTGATCCATGTCCATCAATTCAATCAAAACAACATCATACCAAAATAAAATATCAAAGTAAAAGTCTTTGTATCCATTCACACCAAAACACAATTGTGTCTCAATAGCCCTGAGACGTGGGCATAAACACATCACAAGGAAACATAGAAAATACTCAAGGATCTCCCTCAGGAATATCTCGACGACTGTACTTCAAAGATCCATCATCAACAGCTACAGTCGGAGAAGAAAATGATCTGGATCACATATCGAACAGAGAGGCTACTCTGAGAACCCTAGGACACACCCTTGGACAATTATCTAGTCTCCAGCTCTTTGCTCTTATCCACAAACAATCCCTCTCACACTGTGTTGCTCCACTTCTTTGCAATCTTTATAGTAAGCACGTTCTCTAGCCTGCTACCCTGATCAAGGAAAATGGAACTACAAAAGACACGCATCACTGTCGTCACTTCACTGGTGGTATCTCAATCCCACCCCCTTACATCTGCTTTTAAAAATCATCTTTCATGGCCTTCATAGAGCCATCATCGCCTTGATTGTTCTGGAAAACAACTACGCTGCCTACTTTCCATGATCTTCCATGCGCTTGCTATTTTGATTTAGTGCACCTGCGTCTCTTCCACGCATCATTTTTCCACCTTGGATTCACCATACAGGACCTTTCATACTTTACATCCATCTATACACTGGGTTTGAGAGGGGCTAGGGATTCCCCATACAACGTGATTAAAGTGGAATGATTCTCATTTTTTCTTGTACAAACTTTGAGATGTGCATTGTGAGAAGACAAGCAAGAGAGTGAAGATGAATTGCAACTTGTATGGTAGTCTTTGAGGATATTATCAAAAGGATGAGGATATTATCAAGAAGACAAAGGGTAAGAGAAGACATCCTTATATATTGCCCATGCCCAGGGATTTCACTGATGTAAACGAGAACATGTGAACATGTTAATAACATATGTTAATAACACAAAAAATCTTGTGATCACATGTTATATTCACAAAGCTTTCACAAGGGCCTAAAAAAATTATCTTTGTCGGGCATAAAAAATCTTCTTAGGTGGCCACTGACCTGCTATTATGTGAAGATGGTACCATGAGAACATGTGAATAGCTTATTCCCATGTGTAGCCAAGCTTTTAAGGGGTTCCCAAATGGCAAGTGACCTGTTATTTTGTGAACGGTAACATGAGAACATGTGAATAATTTGTTCACATGTGTTATTATCACAAAAAATCTTGTGATCACGTGAATATTAAATCCCTGCCCATGCCTTTTAGGAAAAACAATGGGATAATACCAGGATCCAACCAATCCTCTCATATAGTTGTCCAACAAATTATACAAAAAAAACAACTACTAGCTTATTGATCCTGAGAAGATAATTTGAAACATTTACTCCTCCATATTCTGCAAAGATATGTCCACTCCATCATCAACATTTTCCATGCAGTAGACATACCTTGACAATGACCATCAACCCCGGTTCGTGCAGTAGACATACCTTGACAATGACCATTAACCGGTTCGTGCACAGTAGACATACCTTGACAATGACCATCAACCAGTTCGTGCAAACTTGGTTGTGCAAACTTGGTTGCACACTATTTGGATTAACCGGATCTAAAATTTGTACATAGGAGCCATAACACAGATTTTCATTTGCAGTACTAGCAAAATCAACTCTGAAAAACATCCAGAGATAGTCCCACTGCTGCGCATACAACTTCAGCTCCAAGAAATTCTGTAAAGCTAGAAAATATAGCTTTCCCGTAAAATTGCCTAATATCGGATCACAAATTTTCTCCACATGCTCCTTCCTAATCCATTCCTTCACAAAATCATGCTTCTCTTTACCTTGAAAGTTAAAGCATACACCTCTATCAACCTTGATGTGTATCCAAATAGACACATAGTTGAAGTAACATGCAAGAAAGAATTGTTGTCGAGATGAAGAAGTAACCATCCAAATTGCACAGGGATATCAATCAGCACTTTGATTGAAATAGGACTGAAACACTCCACTTTTCTAGCATATGAAACATCAGATGCATCATACTTCATCATATCCATAGCATGCATATCAGCTATATGGAAAGCATAATGCCCATCATGCTTACATAGAACCAACTCCTCCACATGGAAAGCACAAAGCCCATCATGTGTCACATCTGAATACTTGCCATGAGCATGAAACAAAGCATCAATCTGCCTGCTTAACATTGATGAAACATATAAAACATCAACATAAACCACTTCTTGACCTACATAGTTGGGTTTCAACACGTCGGGCTCAATTGTCTGACTATCCGGTTTGACTTCTTGCACTTCTTCTGTTTCAAGTTCTTGACCTTCTCAATCCAAATATCAAATTTAGATTTTTGATCTTCAAGATCAATGATTCAAGCTACTGAAATATCCAAGACTAGTTGAACTCTTGGAATATCAAGGACTAGTTGTATATCACGGACTGGCTATATATCAAGGACTGCTCAGAACCTCAAAAATTACTGCCGATAGACATTTCATGCACCCCAAATTGGAGTTGTTGACAAAATTTTATGGTTCAATAGTAATAATATGATTCATCATGAAGAAAAACACATCTATGGTCAAGACATCACCTTCCGATGTGCATAATTATCAGTTTTGGGACTGCAAAAAATCATTTTTTTGGTTAGAAAAACACCCTCATACGGGTTAGTTAGACATACGCAAATCAAAAACTATTTTCGATGGGTATAAACCAGCCATAAGACTAACTTGCAACCATGTCATCATCCATATCATCCCATTTAGCCCACTTTTGAAGTTCTTAAAAATTACCATTTGGTAGGCTGCAGTGCATTCCCCAACTGGAAAGGCAACTTGACATAGATTGAAACACTACCAAATCATCCTCAAAAGAAAATATAATTTTATTACATTTTTGTAAATATATTTTTTCTAAAATATCCAATCCCACTTGGAAATACTCCATCTTCAAGTCATTTAGAATGATAGTTTAATCAGCCTCTTGACATAGGTATGGACTGCATAGTGCTTGTCTTTCTAGCATGTGGTTTGCGGCGGATATTGAAGTCTGTGAGTCTGATCAGTCGCATCATTTTCATCAAGAGAAACTAGGAATTTCTCCACCACATCATCTTCTTCACATATGTGCTTGTCATGCAAGCATTACACCTCATCTGCAACATCGGGACCTTGCATCTTCGGATGCTAATGCTCCGACCCAAGCTTCTTGGCTACTTGAGAACTTGCAAACAAAAGTGTTAACAACATGCATTGTGTCATACCTCTTATGGATTTGAGTATATCCAAACCATTAGGTCTTCTTGGTGTGCGGTTTGGGGATAGTGAGGGCTCCTCTTGGCTTCTTTGGCTCTTGGGTTGCTCCTCTTGCTATCCTCCTTCTTCCAACACTACCTTCTCAACTCCTTCTAGTCGTCTTTGTGCTTGAAGATCTCCTTCCATTGAGCATTGCTTTGCATCCACATCTTTGACACCAATAACAACACACAAACACTCACGAGCAGCATGAATAGGTTCAACAAACCCTAATTTTTAAAATTTTATCCATAAAGACTGATATTGAGTCACATCGTTGGCTAACTTTGGTGGAAGTGCATCAAGTGCATTTGCAGAATTTGGTTGGCTCTTGATGGTAAATCCACCAGCTGTACTTCATTTTGTCCAATCACTAAAAGCATTGGTGTTGGTAACCACCACTCATCTTCATCACTTTCCTCATCCTCAAATTGATTTGCATACTTCTCCATTACCTCGTCAACTGCTTTGTCATGCACTAGAGCATGATTTCCTTCTCTTCCCGTTCACAATTTTCATGCCATTGTTGAGATTTATCGAGAAAACCTGAGAATTGATCTAGCTTTTCCTTTTTCTTGATGAACTTTCATCATGAGATAAAACATTATGGAAAGATTAACAATCCGGTACAACTTCTTGCATAGATCTGACATACAATATTTGATGCATACCTCTTCTTTTTGGCGGTGTGGCTCACACATGTATGGACACTCCTTTGTGCGGTGTGGCTCACATATGTATGGACACTCCTTTGTGCGGTGCTCATGCTTTTAACAAATGGCACACTTCTTCGTCTTTGCCATTTAACCAAGATCAAATAATTGAAAAACAACATTAAAACCTGAATTTTCTTCGACTATAGTTGAAGGTGTCAGAATAGGCTTCGTGCATCATCTTCTTGAGAACCATCATCTTGACATTTCACCACCTCGACAACATCTTTGCATCAGATTTTGAAATAAAATTAGATCAAATTGATCTTCTTGCCTTGCTATAACCTCACAAATAGGAAACTGGCCTGCTAATCTGGCAACTTGCTCTGAAACCTGCCTGGATATGCAGAAAGTTGCCTATTTTTACTTTGTTTTTGTTTTTTGTTTAAACTAGTTTCACTTTCACAATTCACCTAGAAGGCTCTATTCAAATTAAAGATTGCACACTAAGGAAAGTGGAGTACTTGACATACTCCTTTGGCATATTTTAAGGTTAAGAAGGATTAAATTAAAGCCATATCCTAAATTCTTATCCAAGTAAGAACTAGAAAAGTGATAGACCAGTCACATAATGATGCAAGCAAGCACTGAAATAAACACTAAATGGAGAATCATAAAAGTGATTGAAACAATAGCAATAGTTGAGGATGGGTTTAGAATACACTTGGGCAAGTGGGTAAATCCGATCCATATTGAGGCTACACGTCCATTGTAAGTTGTAAATCTAGATCTGGTCTACATGATTGCACCTCAATAACCTATAAATCAAACTCATCTAGCAAGCTCATCATCAGATAACCCTAGCTCGTAATAAGCATACTTCGATTTGACATCCCTAGGTTGATTTTCTCCCTCACTTGGGTTTGCTTCATATATATATATATATATATATATATATATATATATATATATGTCTTTTCTGGTATACTAGGCAATAGTATGAGTGCATCCTCATCACTGTGATATTGTATGGGTACTATAGATAAGCAAGCTAAGTAGCTACTATGAGCTAAGATATCTAGGAAATCACCCACCATACTTTAGAAGGAACAAGGAATCGGTAACATTACTTCAATAAATGATGATGTAAGTCCATACTTTCTTGCCCTCCTCCCCTGCTCTACAAGTTGTTCCTGTGGAGTTCTATCTTGATAGGGTCCTCCCACTAGGTAATGTACACTCAGGTGATCATGTCATTTTGGTGTCCCTCCTACCATGGAATGTAATGGTCCTGTCCCATAGCGCCTAAATAAGTTCTACAGTGCCAACATAGGTAGGATGCCTACATACCACATGCGATGGCACAAGGCAATGGAACTGTAGGTAGAATAGGTCCACAAAGGTGGCTCCACAACATCGCTCCCCTAGTCGTGCATAAAAATAGCATGAGTGGGTTTGGAAAGGAAGAATACTTAGTTTCCCTTGATAGTACCATTCCTAGAAATCTGAGTCTAGGATAGGGTCACTTGTGTCGATCTATGAAAAGTCCATTCTCTCAGCTTATAGTCACAATAGAGTCGTACTTCATTCTCTTATTTAACATGTGCTCTTTCTCATCATCTTTTTTTGAAAATGGTTAGTTAGATTTTTAGTATGTTTATAGTTGCTATATTGTTGTACACTATTGGTTCAAGCTCTATTGTCATGGGTTAGCTTTTTCCAATAGGCTCCCTCTTGATATAGACATGAATTTTGTCAGGGAGAAAACCGTTGTTGTGAGAGGAGTCTAGAACACAAACAAACTTGATGTATGGAAACATCTAATGCATGTAGAGTGGTTTGAAATGAATCCTAGGTGGTAGAGATAGCATGGTGGTCAAGTGGATAAGAGTAGTTGCAAAAAGATGAAAAATTGAAGGTGTATGGCAGAACAGGGGAACCGAGCAACACAACGTTTTAGAAGGAGTCGAGGCAGCGCGACGGGCCTAGGAAGGGGAATGGCTAAGATTTTCAAACATATAGCAAAAAGAGCATAGAAGAGAGAAGCAAGATAGTGAAGAGAGTGTGTGAAGTGACTACAATGAAAAGACTACCTACTACAGATGAAGGTCTTACAGTTTTCGAAGGTTGAAGAAATGAAATTCAATGCAGCGCTGCATTGAATTTCATTTCTTCAACCTTCGAAAACTGTAAGACCATCCTGTAGCGACCCTCACGGGGGTCGCTACAGAAGTCGTTCCAAAGGTCGCTCTTGACCATCGTTTAAATGACCTCTATAGCGACATTTTTGAGATGCATAAACGACGCTTTTTGGGTGGCATAAACCACGTTTCGAGGGTGGCATATACATCGCGTTTGGGTGGCATAAACGACGTTACGAGGGTGGCATAAACCACGTTTTTAGGTGGCATAAACTGCGCTGCAAAGGTGGCATAAACGACCCTATTTGAGTGGCATAAGCACCCAAGTTTGGGTGGCATAAGCGACCCAATTTGTATGATTTTTTTAAGCCGTTGGGGTCACTTAAAAGACCTTTGTTCTGAACGTTTTTTTTAAAGCCGATGCGCATTCTCTCTCTCTCTCTCTCTCTCTCTCTGATACACATTATCTCCACTTGTGTCTCTTGCACACACATTCTCTCTCTTTTTCTCCCTCTCTCTCTCTCACACACACACACACACTTCACATAAACATTAGTCTCTCTCTCTCTCTCTCTCTCTCTCTCTCTCTCTTTCTCCCTCTCTCTCTCTCTCTCTCTCACACACACACATACACACACACTTCACATAAACATTGGTCTCTCTCTTTCTCTCTCTTTCTCCCTCTCTCTCTCCCTCTCTCTCCCTCTCTCTCTCTCTCTCTCTCTCTTTCTCCCTCTCTCTCTCTCTCTCTCTCACACACACACATACACACACACTTCACATAAACATTGGTCTCTCTCTCTCTCTCTCTCTCATACGCACTTGCCTCTTTATCACACACACATCCGTACGTATACAAACATCATAAAAAATCACTCTCTCTCTCTCTCTCTCTCTCTCTCTCTCACACACACACACACACACACACACACACACACACACACACACACATACGCACGCGCAGTCGTGTACGACAAAAGATCCAAGAATCGACATACATCGACTTTTGAAAAAGCAATGGCTGACATCGACGATTATGGTAAGTATAAATTAAATTTTGCAATCAATTAACATTTAAATCTATAGATTTGGGAGGTAGACACTTCAAGAAACTCTTGATAGATGTAACACATGTGCATCATTGCCAAAACACACATACATAAAGAAAATGTTAATAAAAGAGTGCCATCATTCTGAATGAGTGACTATATGTACCAAAAAATTATGTCTACAAAATTAGCACTAAATGTCTCTATCATGACAATTTTAATCGGAGTCATCGGAGGAAGAGTCCTCCTCTTGTACGTGCGGTTGCGATGATAACCCTGCTACTACCTGTCGAGCAACCTCATCCATGTCATTCTCACCATGTTGCTCCTGCAATTAAAAATGTCTATTAGCTATTTGAGTATAAAAAAAACCGCATAACATATAACACATGCAGATCTTGATTGGCATAAAATAATATTTGATAGAATTACTTACAAAAGCATCGGGTGTCGGCATCTCCTTCTGTAGCGCTCTGTAGCCGTAAATTGTGGCTCTCCATATCTCGTCTGCAGATGGTGCTCGACCATAATCCTTTCTCTATCATTTAAACATTGCATATATATAAGTAAGAAGTGAATTGAATGCATATGAGATCATAGATACATGGATACATACATATATATATATATATATATATATATATATATATATATACAAATAGCTATAGATAGACGAACAAAAAATTTGTGCACTTACAAAGAGTGCTCGAAAGCCACTAGAGCCCATCCAGCCAAGCCGAGAGGTGTGCCTTGACTGGACACGAGCCTGTGCTGCCTCCTGCAAATTAAATGCGCTTTTATATGAATATATAATTAATGCTATTCGAGAAGTACCTATCATATGCATTGAGTGAATTAACTTTGTGTACCTTCTGTTGAGGCCATGTCACTCTCAAGCGAATCTCTTTCCTGAAGTGCCGCCAAGAATCTCTGCACATCGCAGGTGGGCGTGTATGCTCAGGGACGGCCACAAATTTCCTAAGCATTTAACAAGAGTGTGTTACAAAGGTTTCACAATTTACGATCAATAAACATATAGATGGATATATAAACACATATACATAGGTAGGTGGATAGATAAATAGATAAATGTAGCGGTCTGTATGCACTATGGATGCTCAATTGGGTGCATTTGGAGAGCGTACTGGCTCTCCGAATGGACCAATTGCACATCCATAGTGCATACGGACCAGCCGCCGCCGCCGACGGTCCGTATATGCTATGCTAACGCATTTGGGTGCATGTCAATTACACCTTGAAGAACTATTTTGTGCAAGATTTGATAACGTTGTCGGGGATTAGCAATTTGGGAGGGGAACCGGCTAAGCACCGAGTTTCTTGCTATGAGAGATTAGCACCCCCGTAGGTATTTCTTTACTTTTATTATCGAATCAAAAGGTACAAACATGGTTGTCAAACCCTCTCTGAGAAGCAATAACAACTCTCATGGACAGCTCTTGCGAAGACCCTTCTTTTGGCTGGCCACACTTAATTGTACTCTCAAAAGATGATACCAAACTTGCGCTTCCAGCTTTGGTGTTCCAACCAATAAAAGAAGCTTCCAACCAACAAGGATGCTCGCAGTCCGCATGTGGAGTTCTCTGCCCGCGTGGAATTCTTGGCCCATGATGGCACACACAACCCATGATGGTCTCAGCTCTCTAAAAAAACGCAGATCTTTAGATCAGCTATACGGCACACACAGAGTAGGGAAGAAGAATCCCGAAATCAACCGGGCAATTGTACGCACACTCCTAGATGCACAAAAGAGGGCCATTATCCTTGAAAATGCTCGCATATATCTAAAAGACAGCCCATTATACATAAGTGAAGATAGAACGCCGAACCAACAGAAGGCAAGAAGGGAAGCCTATGAAGCACGCACCAATAAGAAAACACCCACCACAGAAGGGGGAGAACAAGAGGAGGCCCATGGGACCACAGAACTATATGTAGTAAGCTGGAATTGCCGCGGCTTCCCGTGGCACAAAGGGGAGGGGCTCACAGAAGTCTTATCACAAGCGGATGTACTTTTCCTATTGGAAACATGGGAACACGATACATGCAGGATACCACATGTTGATGGGTATGTCACACACTCTCTGTGGATGCTGAGTACAAAGATGAGAGGACAAGGAGGGGTGGCAGTGATGTACAAAGAAGAGCTTCAAAAAGTGATACAATATGCAAAAAAGATGCTCCATAAGTGATACATATGGGTCAAGAATCAAGATTCACTACAAGGGATCGGGTTCATACCCGCACTCCTAGCTGTTAAAAATGACTTGTGAAAAAAAGTAGCGGGCCCGTGTATCAGCGTGTGTATAATCGCGGCTAGAGACATGCGTGTAAAAGCGCGTGTATAGGACTGTTCAGACACGCTGATACACGGGCGTATACACGCGTTCTGTCAGTTCAGCTGCACTTAGACGCGCTGATACAAGCGTGTATACACGCGTTTTGTCACTTTAGATGCGCTTATACACATGTATTTCTCAGATTTGACGCGTTTATTTCTCAGATTTGACGCATTTATACACGCGTCTTTTACAGATTATCTGTGTATATACACGCGACTTTTTGCAGATCTGACGCGTTTATACACGTGAACAGAGAGCTAAAAAAAATCCAGAGAGTGCTCCAGTATTCAGGTACCAAATAGCACTCTCTGGATTTTTTTTGGGTGCATTGGACCATCCACGAGGAAGATTAAGACAAGAACGACATGAATGCATACATTGTCAATACACGATTCAAGACAGACATGAATGCAATACTATCAATTCACGATTCAATATTACTATCAAAATTTCACACATATATACACGAGGAGGATTAAGACAAGAACGACATGAATGCATACATTGTCAATACATGATTCAAGAGAGACATGAATGCAATACTATCGATTCACGATTCAATATTACTATCAAAATTTCACACATATATACAAGGGAGTCTATATGTCGAAGTAGCCCATGGCTTCAGTTACAAGGGAGTCTATATGTCGAAGTAGCCCATGGCTTCAGTTACAAAAATATATATACAACCACATCATCAATGTGGAATGTGATACTATAAGTCTGAGTACTACTAAGACCCAGATGATGACTCGGTGCTCCCTCCATGCTCAGATGAGCTCACATCGGTCGGAATGTCCGATGAGTAGTGCTCACGTCCACCCTTTGCAGTGGCGACGGCGGGTGGATCATCAGCAGCTTGTGTCTGTTCAAGTAATATATAGTATATAAGTATATATATATGTAATTCAATAAACTAAAATCATTCGTTTTCAAGTACCTGTCAACTGTATGGTCTCATGGCCATCTCAAACTGCGCGTCCGTAATACGTCCCTCGGCTCTGAAGATGGCCCACGTGTCACGTCTGCTATGCCGGCGAGCATACCCAGTATCGTGGGCTGTGGGCTTCCTCCCCGTAACCCGTCACACTGTATCATAATCAACACAATTTGTAAGATTAAAACAATCATAGAATCAATGAATTAAGTAAACAATCAAATAAAGTGGCAAGATACTTATGAACTCTGCCTCCCATGACTCGACGTCGCCAGATCCGAAATGCGAAGATCCAATGGTCTCCATCTGGATCCGTCGTGCCTCCACATGCTGTCTGCTCTTCACGCCACCCTCTGCTCGTTTCTTTGCCTCCTTCCACTCGCGTTTGTGCGCAGTGGTGGTAGGTTTCTCGGCAGGATAGCCACCCGCAGCTACATTTAGCCCATCATCGTACGCGAGTTTTTTAAGGTGAGATCTTTTATTACTTAAGATCTCCCTTATTCGCGTCCTTCCCCATACATCTGAGAATGTAGCATGTGGGGGATTGGGGTACCGACTATGTACAGCCTCTATCACCTCCCCAACTAATTGGCTATTTTGATCTTTAAATTTAATAAAACAATTTCTATACAAGTTTGATACTACCCCACGCATGTACTCCATTACCTCTTTCCCCCTCGCATCCATCACTATCCTGCCCCTATCCGTCACATCATAGCAGATCACTCCCTCCACCTCTCTCATCTCCTCCTCTTCCGAATTGTCTCCTCTAACTCTTCTCCCTCTATCTCCTCTCTCACCGCGTGCCCTACTACCTCCCCCACCAAAGCACCCGTCGCATCCTCCACTCCCACTCTTCCTACTACTGCAGGTGGAGTCACGACTGGGGGATTGTCTACGTGATGGTGGCTGTGAGCCCTGACGTGACGGTGCTTGGGAGGGTGTGCATGAGTGTGTCTGGGATGAGGTATGTCTCCTCGGTGGGCATGGAAGAGGAGAAGCTGCATGCCGTCTCGTCGAACTCGTAGGCATAGACGGTAGTGGAGTGCCCTGGATACTTGCGATAGGGGTATAGACACCAGGCATGGAAGGAGGGGGATGGGCATACATGTACTCTGTAAGCTCAACTGGACAAGGATGGCGCCCAAAATGATTTAGCATCTCCATCAGCCAATTGCTGTACGCAAATGGATCGGATGAAGAACCTGGAATATCCATAAAGAATCTGCAAAAATAAAAGTATATACATGATTGCATCAAAGCACAAATGCAAGCTAGGCGCACATATGATTTTCCACCATCAAACTGACATCACTATCTAGAGAATTCACATCTTCAACAACACTCAGAACTATAGAGTTATCCTCCTACAACTCTTCAAAAACTACATCACTATCACCACAACATATGATTTTCCACCATCAAACTGACATCACTATCTAGAGAATTCACATCTTCAACAACACTCAGAACTATAGAGTTATCCTCCTACAACTCTTCAAAAACTACATCACTATCACCACAACATCCATCTTGTGTATCAAGAAGGATGCATTCATGAAGCATGCTGTGGTAAAAGACATGCAATTTAGAGCTCAAGGAGCTCACAATAGCCATATTTAGCCACACTTGGAAACCTCAACTTGGAGTTGTGAAGAGGAAAATGAATGGCAACAAGAGCAAGCAAGCTCACAGCAGATTGAATAAAAAGAAGCAAAGAGAAGGAGATGTACCATGTGCTGGGTGCTGTAGCAGCCAAGGAGAAGGAGGCAGGGTGAGGCAACAACACAACAGCATTTCTGGCTATAAGAAGAAGGAAGCGACAGTAACGCGTGTATACACCCATCTAGAAACGCGTGTATACACCCGTCCACAAATGCGTGTATACACCCATCCACAAATGCGTGTATACACCCATCTAGAAACGCGTGTATATGCATGTGAACAGTCTGTGCAGACAGGATACACGCAGATATACACGCGACCTGCGAATTTTTTTTTTGAAAGCGACCGACTTTTGACAATGTGTCCTTAAAAGGCCCACTGTCGCCCCTGTCAGAATCGTTCACCAGATGGCAACCAGAGAAGGAGAAGGACGGAGACAAACCCATAAAGGAAAGAGACAATAGCATAAACAAATCTGAGGAAAGAGACAAGGCAAAGGACAAACTGACTCACCTCTGAAAAAGTGAGTCTTCTTCTTGGTCGGTTTCCTTCACCCGTGTGTGCTCCTTGTCTGCTCCTTGCACTTAGGTTTAGTGCTCTGTTGGAAGAGGCGAAAACAAAGGAGAGCAGATCTATTTTTTGAAAATGTTTATTTGGGGAAGGCGGGTTATTTTTAGTTTAAACAAGTCGTCGCGTGTAGAAACGCGTGTATTTTTGCATTTATGATAAATCAGCCATGTTTATACACGCGATTTTTAGGATCTAGCCGCGTTTATACACGCGATTTTCAGGATGTAGCCGCGTTGATACACGCGATTTTCAAGAAGTAGCCGCGTTAATGTACGCGATTTTTAGGATGTAGCCGCGTTAATACACACGATTTTTAGGATGTAGCCACGTTAATACACACGATTTTTAGGATGTAGCCGCGTTAATACACGCAATTTTTATACTTTCATTAAAAACAGATTATGATTTTGTGTTTTCTAGTTTGTACAAAGGATGTCATCAACCTCCTCAAGCAGTTCTGGTGAAGATGAGACAATGCGTCATCGTAATCGCGATGTGTGGTTGGGACAAAGGATCAAGTGTATGTGTAATCAATGTCAAGGATGCAATGTACGAGCATGTCAAATTACCTTGAATCACATCTCCATGTATGGAGAATGGAATCAAACAGGTTTAGAGGTGAGTAGATGTAAATTGATAGTATTCAAATGACTCATGGTATCTAAATTAAATTAATGGAGTTGTAATATATAAACTCTAATTAAAGCAGGATGCAGTACCACACCCTAACATGGTGCCCTACGCGCGGCGAGAGCACGCAAAGCGTCGACGAGATGATGCTAGAGCTTCGGGATCTATTGTCAGAGATGAGTGGGAAAGGGATGACAATAGCCCTGCACCCCACGAAGTTGTGGAAGAGGAAGTGTTATGGCAGTGGAGGTGGTTTGTTTGGTAGAGGAGACTTTTCCGCGAACCATTCTCACAAGTCAACTACATCTCATTGTGCATTTAGTGGACGAAATCGCTTTATGTGGCACTGTGCATGCACGTTGGATGTTCTTCCTAGAGTGCTTCATGAAGACCTTAAAAGACTTTGTGAGGCAACGTGCAAGGCTTGAAGGAAGCATGGCCGAGGGTTGGTTGATACAAGAGTCTTGTATATATTTCAGAATTTCTTGGTCAGGTGGACAGCTCTTTGCCACGACTATGGAGCAATGAAGAGGACTTGAGGATGACCTCTATTGTGCCTCAAGGAAAAGGACATAGTAAAGTAATTGACAGAACATTGATTGATGATCTCAATTTCACTTGCATCCTTAATAGTGATGTGATGAGCAGATGGGTTACAAGATATGAGGATGCAAAGACAAAAAAGGCAAGCAGAAAGAGCTCTCTTTCGGAGGCAACATGGCTCTCGTAAGGCATACCCTAAGCATCTAGCAACACTTCTGAATGATATCCATGTTGATTGGTTGCATGAGGAAATGGAGAGAGCAGAGAGCAACGAGGGGCTGCATATCACGGCGGAAGAATGGGAGTATGCACGAGGATGCATGTTAAAGGTACATAGAACTAATGTTTTGCATTAGTTGTAAGTGATTTGCTTTTAATATTTATTCACATTGCTTACACAAATATTGCTTCTATTTATATCTTTTGGTAGAACTCTTTGTTGAGAAGAAGAAGAACAACAACAATTTTTAGCCTCTCATCTTGTGTGCTTTCTTCTAGGGTTTATGTGAGTGTGTGTGTGCTTACGAGAGCTCAAGCTCTCTTCCTTCCCTACATTTTTTCATGGTATCAGAGCCTGGTTCATACTAAAAAGTCGAGCAACAAGAAAAAGAAGCACATGAAGTGGGACGAGGGTAAGAGCTTCCCCTACTCTTCCCCCTTTGTGTTGGGTACTACATCCTTATCGGGAGCTCTTCGGGAGGCACTGGCAAACGAACTCCGATTGAGGAGCTATCTTCATGGGAGCGGATTTATAGGAAACTATATTGTCCTTTGGATAAAAATTTTCAGGCCTAAAACGCGTTTTGACGAGTGCGTCTTGACCTCCGTTTTTCAGTTCACGCCTATGTTCACGTGCACTGTGGGTAAGTTTTGATTCTGTATAGAATTCTATTTTTAGAACCACAAGAAGGGCATTTGGATGTGGAGACACTATGTACTGCAAAGAGGGCTTATAGGTGCTATTGGGTATATGTATGCAAATTGAGGCCATTGGTTGTGACAGTTTGGGTGCACCAATACTATACTGCAGTCTGCACCCAAACTGTCACTGGTTGTGACAGTTTGAGTGCAGTATAGTATTGTTGGTAGAGAATACAACAGTTTGTGTGTAGAACAAACAAGAGTGTTGTTTTTGGTGAGTTTGTGTTGTAGACAATGTATTGAATGATGGAATTAACCAGATTATTGCAGAGAAGCTTGAAAAGAACAACTTCCATGCTTGGAGGTTTAGATTAACAAATTTTCTAATGGGGAAAGGCTGCTAGGACTATATTGAAGGTGAACATGAAGAGGCACCAGAGATACCTGCGATTAATCCAACTGCTCCCTGATGTTAAAGAATACAAGGATTGAAATCAAGGAGCAAGGAAAGTCATGTATTGGATTTTTATTAGCATACAATATGATTGGGCATATACAGGATGCCAAGTCACCCAAGGAGGCTTGGGACACCTTGGTGAAGTTGTATGAAACTAACACCAAGGCAATAAAAATTCAGTTGAAGAATGAGTTTCATAGTGTGGAGAAGAAAAACATGTCTGTGAATGATTATGCCTTGAAGATCAAGGGCATTATGAAATCCCTTGCATCGTTTCTGTTGATGATGATGATAAGGTGGAAGTATGTCTACATGGTCTCGAGCCACAATTGAAAGATCCCTCTCCCCACTGCGCAACGAATTTTGGGGTGCTAGCAGCGTAAGTAGCACTTCTTGCACGGGGCAGGGTCCCTCACTCGGGGCCTCGCCCATGGATATCCGGACAAGAGACTAATCTCTCGGTTCTTCCAAAACCGAACACAGAAAAACTTCCCTCGCCTGGAAAGCACAGGCGATTCCTCCAGGATAATTTTACTCTAATGTAGTCAAGAGCCTTAATTAACTAAACTGATTTGACCAAACCCGTAAGTCCCATAGTTAGGTCAAGGAAAAGACTTGCACTTGGATCATAGAGACCAACGCTTTCTTCCTCATTGAGAGACACAGGCGTTGATTCTTTTCCATAGAAAAATTTTTATCCGGGATTTACTTCATCTATCGTACCATAACAGAATTGAGTCTCTTTTTAGGGATCCATCAGTCCAGCCTAACCCCATCAGTGAGATTCCTCCCTCCAACTTTTGAGGTGTGCAGGTATAAGAACCTCCCCTTCTTATCTTATAATTATTCCCCTTTCTGAAATAAAAGAAAGATCCTGTTTTACCCTGTTTTGGCATGGAGAGAGAAAATGTCTAGATGGAGGTAATTCAAAATTGAGATATTTTTGGATATAAAAATCCTCCTAGTGTCTAAAATGGTTTTCCTTAAAATAGAAATTCAAAAAGAACTTTCCAATGTGCAATTGGAATTAATTGAAAATAGGTAAAAAGGACCTTAGCCTAAGGGTCCAGATTTTCAAAAAAAATTGGGTTATGGTCTAATTAAGGTTCCTATGGACCAATAAGATTAATCCAAATGTAGGGAGGAGATAAATTATTGAAGAATAAAAGAAAAACTCCCAAAAATGAGTAAATGTTCACATAAGATGAAGAGTTGACTGAGTACAAGGTTTATTAGTTAAAAATTAAGAGATATTTAGAGAAAATGATGCATTTTTGACACCTCAGTGTGCGGACCTCCCCTCATGAAGGAGGCGCCTATTTCACATGTGTGAGTTTTAAACTCAAAAATAATGAGATATTTTTATCTCTCTTGTTTCAACTAGATCCAAAAAATAAGCTAAATTGACCCAAAAATGATCAAAAATTGACCAAACTGATCTAGAAAATTCTAGAATCAATTTGCTTGGTTAGAGGCACACTTTTTTCTATAAATAGAAGCCTCCCTCTTTGTAAAAGCTTAATGGTGTTTATGCACTCTTACTCTGCTCCTGTCCTGAGCCATTTACATTGAATTTTTTAATAATTGAATTATTTTTGGCCTAATCCTCTCCAAAGTGAATTGGTGGCCACTCTTGCTTTAAACAAGAGTAGAACCCTCAATACCTCAAGCCAAAGGAGAGCTTACAAGATCTATGTAAGTTAATATTCTAACTTGTTTAATTTTAAATCTATGGTTTTCTTGATTTTTATGTTTTGCAGTAAATTGAATTAAATTCAAATGCTATGCCTTGATGAAAAGGCCACCCCCTTTTCTTCTTTACATTCCAGCTTTTCTTAATCCTAGAAAGATTAACTAAAGGTTTATTTAAACTCTTCTTATTGTTTACTCTCTTGAATTTAGAAAATTGTGTAGATTAGAGTTCTATGAATCCAATTTGGGTTAATTTAAGTCAATTAAAGAATGATAAAAATGAGAAATGGTCAGTCATACAAAGGAGGTTATGGCAAAATTTTCCAAAATTTTGTGGAAAAGAAAGTTTGTTTTTATGTTATTCCAAAAGAGTAATTTCCACCATTTTTGCATCTAAAAGAAATATTCTGATTACTCCATGTACATATTCACCTATGAATATGCATGGATATCAATGATATTAATTATTAAAATTGATTTTTATGCATATAGAAAGATGCATAAAGGAATTATTTTTATTTCAAAAGTGTTATTCTCATTAAAATTGATTTTTATGCATATAGAAAGATGCATAAAGGAATTATTTTTATTTCAAAAGTGTTATTCTCATTAAAATTGATTTTTATGCATAGAAAGATGCATAAAGGAATTATTTTTATTTCAAAAGTGTTATTCTCATTAAAATTCATTTTTATGCATAGAACGATGCATAAACGAATTATTTTTATTTCAAAAGTGTTATTCTATCTTTAAATTAGAATTCTCTTAAATTCTATGTTTAAATTCTATGAATAGATGTGATGAGATGTGATGTGAATCAGATAGATGTGAATGAATGGATGGATGGATGTCATGTGAATAGAGGTGATGAGATGTGAGGTGAATAGATGTGATGTGAATCAGATAAATGTGCATGAATGAATGGATGGATGTGATGTGAATAGAGGTGATGAGATGTGAGGTGAATAGATGGATGGATGAGATGTGAATAGATGTGATGTGAATCAGATAGATGTGAATTGATGTGAATCAGATAGATGTGAATGAATGGATGGATGGATGTGATATGAATATAGGTAATGAGATGTGAGGTGAATAGATGTGATGAGATGTGATGTGAATCAGATAGATGTGAATGAATATATAGATGGATGTGATGTGAATAGAGGTGATGAGATGTGAGGTGAATAGATGTGATGAGATGTGATGTGAATCAGATGGATGTGAATGAATGGATGAATGGATGTGATGTGAATAGAGGTGATGAGATGTGAGGTGAATAGATGTGATAAGATGTGATGTGAATCATATAGATGTGAATGAAGGGATGGATGGATGGATGTGAATAGAGGTGATGAGATGTGAGGTGAATAGATATGATGAGATGTGATGTGAATAGATGTGATATGATGAATGAATGGATGTGATGAGATGTGAGGTGAATAGATGTGATGAGATGTGATGTGAGAGAATGGATGGATGGATGTGATGCGAATAGAGGTGATGAGATGTGAGGTGAATCGATGTGATGAGATGTAATGTGAATCAGATAGATGTGAATGAATGGATGAGATTTGAATCACGATGTACATGAATGATATGGGATGTGAGTGGATGTATGTGAAAGAATGGATGTGAATGTGTATGTGAAGAATGGATGTGAATGAGTATGTGAAAGAATGGATGTGAATGTATGTGATGAAAATGGATGTGAATGTGTATGTGAAGAATGGATGTGAATGAGTATGTGAAAGAATGGATGTGAATGTGTATATAAAGAATGGATATGGATGTGTATGTGAAGAATGGATGTGAACGTGTATGTGAAGAATGGATGTGAATGAGTATGTGAAAGAATGGATGTGGATGTGGATGTATGTGAAGGAATGGATGTGGATGTATGCGAAAGAATGGATATAGATGTGTATGTGAAAGAATGTGATGTGATGTGACATGAATATATGTGGATGTGAAGCGATAAATATGAATGAATGGATAGATGTGAGAAGTCATACATGTGAACGATTGGATGGATGTGGATGAATGAGATGAGATGTGTATGAATGAGATATGATGTGGATGGAAGTGATGTGATATAATGTGGATAGAATGTATGTGATGGGATGGTTATGAGAATGTATGTGGTGGATATGAACGAATGAATGTGATGTGATGTAAATGGAGATAGATGTAATGTGATGTGAACGAATATGATGTGAACGAATATGATGTGATGAGATGTGGATATGGGTAGATGCGAGTGGATGAGATCTGATGCAGATAAATAAGAAAAGATGTGATGAGATGGAAATGATGTGATGAGAATGGGAATACATATGAAATAAATGAGAGTTGATATGGAACAATATGGAAAGATGAGAGTTCGTTATAGAAACTGTATTTATGACATGTTTTTAAATGACTATTTTATGTTAGAATGCTGGGGAAGCATTTTGACCGTCTTGTGATAAGTGAATGAGGTTGTGGAGACCTAATCTGATAAAGTTGCAACACCTGACGGAGAGTCAATGGAGGATGTCTCGCGTAGTAAGGCCGGCCGAGGTCTTGACCAGCCTCGGTTTGATTTAAATGGTGAGCTTCCGGTACGGTGGATGAGGGACCAAGGAAGTGCCTATGAGTGAAGTGCTAGGTGACCTGCGAAGGACCCTAGAGTGTGCTGACCATACGGTGCTCGGGCTCTGGGTCGCCAAAGATACCCACACGTGCATCGGGGAAAATATTGGAACAAGGAGGAAGAGTTGTTTTCTGAATTCGGGCATGGATCTGGTTGATTGACCTTGTTGGTCCTCAATAGATGAGTCCATGTCTCTTTTATATGGATCTGTTGGTTGATCTTGCTGATCTTCAACGGAGATTCCATTTTGATTTTTATAAGTGAAAATATTGCCGGTTACTGAGCTAAGAACTATTGAAGAGGCCCCTGAGTAGACAGGTGGTGAGCGTTCTGGTTACCAATGATGCCATAGGTACACCCATGAAGGAAAAATTGGAAATTAGGATTCAACCGGATATTTTGGAGGATTATAATCAGTGACACTATGGTTTCATTAAATGATTGTTTTAAAGACAGCTGATTTTGTGAAAAAGGCAATTTCATATTGGGTGTGTAAGTGGTGTGACTAGTTTTAAGTTTGCATGAATATCTGGCTAGGGGGCTTGGGAACTCTTTTCCCTAGTACTCGGGACAAAACCTAACCAAATTCTTAAATGGATCCCATCACTACAGTGGTTGGGGGGTTGGCTGGGCGGTTGGCTAACCCATAGGCTGGATTGATGGGTCCCTAAAATGAGACTCAATTCTGTTATGGTACGGTAGATGAAGTAAATCCCGGATAAAAATTGTTCTATGGAAAAGAATCAACAGTTGTGCCTCTCAATGAGGAAAAAAGCATTGGTCTCTATGATCCAAGTGCAATGTTTTCCTTGATCTGACTATGGGACTTACAGGTTCGGTTAGATCAGTTCAGTTAGTTAAGACTTTTGACTATGTTATAGTAAAATTATCCTGAGGAATCGCCTGTGCTTTCGGGGCGAGGGAAGTTTTTTCGTTTTCGGTTTTGGAAGAACCGAGGGATTAGTCTCTTGTCCAGATATCCGTGGGCGAGGCCCCGAGTGAGTGTGAGCGACCCTGCCCCATGCAAGAAGTGCTACTTCCGCTGCTAGCACCCGTGAATTCGTTGTGCGCAGTGGGGATAGGGATCTTTCACCATCCAGTCCCATGGGTTAGCCAACCGCCCAACCACTGTAGCGATGGGATCCAATTAGGAATTTGGTTAGGTTTTGTCCCGGGTACCAGGGAAAAGAGTTCCCAGGCCCCTAGCCAGATATTCATGCAAATTTAAAGCTAGTCACACCACTTACACACCCAATATGAAATTACCTTTTTCACAGATTCAGCTGTCTTTAAAACAATCATTTAATGAAATCATAGTGTCACTGATCATAATTCTCCAAAATATCCGGTTGAATCCTAATTTCCAATCATTTCTTCATCAGTGTACCTATGGCATCATTGGCAACTAGAATACTCACCACCTGTCCACTCAGGGGCCTTTTCGATAGTTCCTAGCTCATATTACCCGGCAATATATTCACTTATAAAAATCAAAATGGAATCTCCGTTAAAGATTAGCAAGATCAACCAACAGATCCATATAAAAGAGACATGGACTCATCCGTTGAGGACCAGCAAGGTCAATCAACCATATCCATGCCCGAATTCAGAAAACAACTCTTACTCCTTGTTCCAATATCTTCCACGAGGCACATGTGGGTATCTTCGAGGACCTAAAGCCTGAGCACTGTATGGTCATCAGCACCCTCTAGGGTCCTTTGTAGGTCACCTAGCGCTTCAATCATAGGCCGCTTCCTTGGTCTCTCATCCACCGTACTAGAAGCTCACCATTTAAATCAAACCGAGGTTGGTCAAGACCTCGACCGACCTTGCTACACGAGGCGTCCTCAATTGACTCTACGTCAGCTATTGCAACTTTATCAGTTAGGTCTCCACCACGACCTCATTCACAAGACGGTCAAAATGCTTCCCCAGCATTCTTGACATAAAACAATTATTTAAAAACAGGTCATAAATACAGTTTCTATAACGAACTCTCGTCTTTCCACATTGTTCCACATCAATCCACATTATTTAATCCACATCCATTTCATATGTATTCCCATTCTCATCCAATCACATCATTTTCATATGTATTCCCATTCTCATCCAATCACATCATTTTCATCTCATCACATCTTTCCTCACATCCTCATCAGATCATACCCACATATCCACATCTCATCACATCTCATCCATTCACATAACATCTCATCCATTCACATCACATCTCATCACATCTATCCACATCATATCTCATTCATACACATCTCATCTCATTCATCCACATCCATCCAATTGTTCACATGCACGACTATCATATCTCATTCATACACATCTCATCTCATTCATCCACATCCATCCAATCGTTCACATGCACGACTACCCACATCTATCCATATATTCATATCTATCACTTCACACCCACATATATTTATGTCACATCACATCTCTTTACATCACATCACATTCTTTCACATACATATCCACATCCATTCTTCACATACACATTCACATCCATTCTTTACATACACATCTTGATCCATTCTTCACATACACATTCACATCCATTCTTCTCATACACATCCACATCCATTCTTTCACATACATATCCACATCCATTATTCACATACACATCCACATCCATTCTTCTCATACACATCCACATCCATTCTTCACATACATATTCACATCCATTCTTTCACATACATATCCACATTCATTCTTCTCATACACATTGACATCCATTCATTCACATCATATCCACATCCATTCTTTAACATACACATCCACATCCATTCTTCACATACACATCCACATCCATTCTTTCACATACATATCCACAATGCACATCCATTCTTCACATACACATTCACATCCATTCTTCTCATACACATTCACATCCATTCTTCACATACACATTCACATCCATTCTTCTCATACACATTCACATCCATTCTTCACATACACATCCACATCCATTCTTCACATACACATCCACATCCATTCTTCACATACACATTCACATCCATCCATTCTGGCGTAAGATAGTTCTTTAAGAAAACAAGGTTTCTATGCAAGTTTTCAGTTTGATTTTCTTTTGAATACAAGAGTATTTCTTGAATCAGTATCCCCAAAACTCCTTGATTGAAATTCTAAATTTCATACCTGAATTCCTCAAATTCTATAACCTTGATGCACAGATCGAAGGGTCTCAAACTTAGTTTCAGATTTGGCGGGAGTTTTGAGTGTATTTTTCTAAACTGGTCACACCTTCTTTCCTTGAAACTCACGAAAGAGTTTGATCTTCGTCACTTAATGGATTTCTAAATTAGTTACGAACTCCAATGAGGAATAAATTAATCATTTATATGAATATTTCGATCTCGATAGATTTCTTGAATTTTTTTTTTACAATCCGTGTTATATAAAACGATAGAAATTTCTCTCTTAGACTATTTAAATATACATTTATCAAATACTCATAGAATTTAGACATAGAATTTAAGAGAATTCTAATTTTGATATAAAAATTCTTTATGCATCTATTTATGCATAAAAATCAACTTGAATGGGAATAACACTTAAAAAATCCTTTTTTGCATCTATTTATGCATAAAATCAAATTTAATAGAAATAACACTTTTAAAATAAAAAGAATTTCTGTATGCATCTATTTATGCATAAAAATCAATTTTTATAAGAATAACGCTTTTGCACTATGTGAAGTCTACAATAGACTATGGTCTCTTTTATGACGCTGGTATAGAGTTGTAGGTGTTTGGATACACCAATGTAGATTGGGCTGGTAGTATCGTTAGATAGGAGATCTACTAGTGGATTTATGCTCTCTTTTGTGAAAGATCCCTGTCCCCTCCACGCAACGAATTTAGGGGTACTAGCAGCGGAAGTAGCACTTCTTGCGCGGGGCAGGGTCCCTCACTCGAGGACTCACCCATGGATATCCGGACAAGAGACTAATCTCTTGGTTCTTCCAAAACCGAACCCGGAAAAACTTCCCTCGCCCGAAAAGCACGGGCGATTCCTCCAGGATTCTTTTACTCTAACGTTGTCATCAAAAGCCTTAACTAACTGAACTGATCTGACCAATCCCGTAATTCCCATAGTCAGATCAAGGAAAAGATTGCACTTGGATCATAGAGACCAACGATTTTTTTCTCATTGAGAGGCACAGCCATTGCTTCTTTTCCATAGAACAATTTTTTTATCCGGGATTTACTTCATCTATCGTATCATAACAGAATTGAGTCTCATTTTAGGAATCCATCAGTCCAGCCTATTCCGTGGGTTAGCCAACTGCCCAACAACTGTAGTGATGGGATCCAATTAGGAATTTGGTTAGGTCTTGTCTCGAGTACCAGGGAAAAGAGTTCCCAGGCCCCCTAACCGGATATTCATGCAAACTTAAAACAAGTCACACCACTTACACACCCAATATGAAATTGGCTTTTCCACAGATTCAGCTGTCTTTAATACAATCATTTAATGAAAACATAGTGTCACTGATCATAATCCTCAAAATCTCCGGTTGAATCCTTATTTCCAATCATTCCTTCATCGATGAACCTATGGCATCATTGCCAACCAGAATGCTCACCACCTCTCCACTCAAGGGCCTTTTCGATGGCTCCTAGCTCATAGTACTCGGCAATATATTCACATATCCAAATGGAATCTTCGTTGAAGATCAGCAAGATCAACCAACATATTCATATAAAAGAACCGTAGACTCATCTGTTGAGGACCAGCAAGGTCAATCAACCAGATCCATGCCCGAATTCGAAAAATAACTCTTACTCCTTGTTCCAATATCTTCCACGACGCACGTGTGGGTATCTTTGGTGATGCAGAGCTCGAGCATCGTATGGTCAACACCCTCTAGGATCCTTCGTAGGTCACCTAGCGCTTCACTCATAGGCCGCTTCCTTGGTCCCTCATCCACCGTACCGGAAGCTCACCATTTAAATCAAACCGAGGTTGGTCAAGACCTCGGCCAACCTTGCTACGCGAGACGTCCGTCAGCTATTGCAACTTTATCAGATTAGGTCTCCACGACCTCATTCACAAGACGGTCAAAATGCTTCCCCAACATTCTTCACATAAAACAGTCATTTTAAAAACAATTCATAAATACAATTTCTATAGCAAACTCTCGTCTTTCCACATTGTTCTACATCAATCCTAATTTATTTCATCTTTATTCCCATTCTCATCACATCATAATCATTCACATCACATATCACATCTATCCAAATTTACATCACATGTCATTCATTCACATCGTGATTCACATGACATCACATCTCCTTCATTCACATCCTGATTCACATGACATCACATGTCCTTCATTCACATCCTGATTCACATCGAATCACATCCATTTACATCCATCACATCACATTTATTTATATCCATTTACATCCATCACATCACATCTCCTTCATTCACATCCTGATTCACATGACATCACATCTCCTTCATTCACATCCTGATTCACATCGAATCACATCCATCACATCACATTCATTCATATCATCACATTCGTTCATTCATATCCACCATATACATTCTCATAACCATCCCATCACATATATTCTATCCATATTATATCACATCACTTCTATCCATGTCATATCTCATTCATACACATCCATCCAATCGTTCACATGTATGACTACTTACATCTATTCATACATTCATATCTATCACTTCACATCCACATATATTCATGTCACATCACATCTCTTTTCATCACATCACATTCTTTTGCATACACATCCACATCACATTCTTTCACATACATTCACATCCATTCTTTCACACACATCCACTCACATCCCATATCATTCATTTACATCTTGATTCACATGACATTACATCTCATCCATTCATTCATTCACATCTATTTCATAAAATTTAAACATAGAATTTAAGACAATTCTAATTTTGATATAAAGATTCTTTGCGCATCTATTTATGCATAAAAATCAACTTCAGTGGGAATAACACTTTTATAAAAATTCACATCTATTTCATAGAATTTAAGACAATTCTAATTTTGATATAAAGATTCTTTGCGCATCTATTTATGCATAAAAATCAACTTCAGTGGGAATAACACTTTTATAAAAATCCTTTTATGCATCTATTTATGCATAAATTTAAATTTAATGAAAATAACACTTTTGAAATAAAAATAAATCCTTTATCCATATTTCTATGCATAAAATCAATTTTAATGAAAATAACACTTTTGAAATAAAAATAAATCCTTTATGCATCTTTCTATGCATAAAACCAATTTTAATGAAAATAACACTTTTGAAAGAAAAATAAATCCTTTTTGCATCTTTCTATGCATAAAACTAATTTTAATGAAAATAACACTTTTGAAATAAAAATAAATCCTTTATGCATCTTTCTATGCATAAAATCAATTTTAATGAAAAAAATACTTTTGAAATAAAAATAAATCCTTTATGCATCTTTCTATGCATAAAATCAAATTTAAGAAAAATAACACTTTTATAATAAAAAATTTTCCATTATGCATCTTTCTATGCATATAAATTAAATTCCATGAAAATAACACTTTTAAAATAAAATAATTTCCATTATGCATCTTTTTATGCATAGAAATTAATTTTAATAACTAATATCAGTGATATTCATGCATATTCATAGGTGAATATGTACATGGAGTAAATTGGAATATTTATTTTAGAATGCACAAACGGTGGGAATTACTCTTTTGGAATAACATAAAAATAAACTTTCTTTTCCATAAGATTCTAGAAAATTTTACCATAACCTCCTTTGTATGGCTGACCATTGCTCATTTTTATCATTCTAATTTCAACTTAATTTAACCCAATCTAGATGTATAGGACTCTAATCTACTCAATTTTCAAAAATCAAGAGAGTAAACAATAAGAAAAGTTTAATTAATCTTTGTGTTAATCCTTCTAGGATAAAGAAAGGCTGAATTGTAAAGAAGAGAAGGGGGTGGCCTTTTCATCAAGGCATAGCATTAGAATTTACTTCAATCAATTATGAAACAAGAAAATCAAGAAAACCATAGATTTAAACTTAAAAAGTAAGAAAAATTTAGCTTACATGGAGTTGTAAGCTTTCCTTTGGCTTGAGGGATTGAGGGTTCTACTCTTGTTTAAAGCAAGAGTGGCCACCAATTTCTTTGGAGAGGATTAAGCCAAAAACAATTGAATTATCAAGAAAATTCAATGTAAATGGCTCTAGGAAGGAGTAGAGTAACAGTGCATAAACACCATTAAGCTTTTACAAAGGGGGAGGCTTCTATTTATAGAAAAAAGTGAGCCTCTAACCAAGTAAACTGATTCTAGAATTTTCCAGATTAGTTTGGTCAAGTTTTGACCATTTTTAGGTCAGTTTAGCTTACTTTTTGGATCTAGTTGAAACAGGAGAGAGGACAGATAAAAATATCTCATTATTTTTTAGTTTAAAACTCCTCCACACATGTGAAATAGGAACCTCCTTCATGAGGGGAGATCCCCACACTGAGGTGATAAAAATGCATCATTTCCTCTAAATATCTCTTAATTTTTAACTAATAAACCTTGTACTCAGTCAACTCTTCATCTTGTGTGAGCATTTACTCATTTTTGGGGGTTTTTCTTTTATTCTTCAATTTATCTCCTCCCTAAATTTGGATTAATCTTATTGGTCCATAGGAACCTTAATTGGAGCATAATTCAATTTTTTTTAAAAATCTGGATCTTTAGGCTAAGGTCCTTTATACCTATTTTTAATTAATTCCAATTGCACATTGGGAAGTTCTTTTTGAATTTCTGTTTCAAGGGAATTCATTTTAGACACTAGGAGGATCTTTATATCCAGAAATATCTCAATTTTGAATTACCTCCCTCTAGATATTTTCTCTCTTCAGGCCAAAATAGATAGAAACAAGATATGTTATTATTCTGAAAAGGGGATTGATTACAAGGAGAGAAACTAGGCATCTTGAGGGGTTGGGGAGGAATCTTACATTTTGGAATCGGCCAATAGTTGCCTTGCCTTGTGGAGTACACATGCAGAGTATAGGGGTGTTGTAATGGTAGCATGTGAGGTAGCTTGGTTGCTCAAGCTATTGGGGTTGTAGATTAATAGAAAGGTTGTTATCTATTGTGACAACCGTAGTATTATACACTTGACGAGAAACCCAATTTCTCATGCACGGACCAAACACATAAAGGTCCACTATCACTTCATTAGAGAGAAGGTCTCAGAAGAAGGAGACATTGATCTCATGTATATTAGCATAGAGGAGTAGGTAGACATTTTCATGAAAGCCTTGAGATCAGAGAAGCTTCGCGGTTTTTTGCTATCCTTGGAGTCTTAGAGATGGAGTTGAGCTTGAGGGGGAGTATTGAGATGTCAAACTCAACACGAGCTGACACTTATGATATGACTGGGTGATCATTTTCGCCACTTACATCATTAGCATGTTTGGTAGGACTTGTACTATATATATAGTTATAAAATATTTATATTTCACTAATTTTAATTTAATTTTTTCTAATTCTAATAAAAAATTTAATTTTATAGTGAAATTTTAGCAATAACAAAAAAATTATATTGATTTTATTACTTACAATATGCTTTATTTAATGTTTATAAATTTTTACTAATTTTGGTTTATTTTTTGTTATTTATTTTAAATTTTACTAATTTTAATTTAATTTTCATTGATTTTAATAAATTTTATTTACTTGTAAAGTAAATTTTTTACTAATTTTAAAAAGTTTCTTCAAAGTTTGCCACATACTTTTTTTTATTGAATTTTAGTAATTTTAATTTTAATTATTACTAACTATTCTATAATTTATTTAGCTTTTTACTATTTTTAATTTATATTTTAAAAAATGAGTTTATCTTTTGTAAATTTATTTAGTTTTTACTATTTTATAAATTTTGCCATATTCAGAACATGTGCTCAAACGAGTTGCGAACAAGAAGACTTATAGCTTTTTGGATGGATATTTAGGCTACAATCAAATTTTAATTGCAACTAAGGACCAAGCCAAAATAACTTTTGTCACACTAAGTATGGTGTGTATGCTTATGAGTCATGCCATTTGGACTAACCAACACACTAGTCACATTCCACACACTCACATGAATATTGCTTTTAAGGACTTTTTAAGAAAGTTTCTCAAAGCTTTCTTGGATTATTTGTGCATTCGTCTTGGAAAGAGCACCTAGCGTGTAACATTCCTCCTTAGCCTGAATAATGAATAAGCCTTTACTTCAATACCCTGTAATCATTCCTTGTTTCTGAATACAAGAAAATATTATTTTTCCTTGTTTTGCCTAGTGAGATAAAAATTTCTAGAGAGTGGTAATGCAATATTGGGATATTTTTGGACATATAAATTCTATAAATATCAAAAATATGTTTCCCTAAAATAGAAAACCAAATAAAATTTCCAAGGTGCAATTAGAATTAATTAAAAATGATTTAGAAGACCTTAGCCTAAGGGTCAAGATTTTCTTAAAAAATTAGATTATGGTCCAATTAAGGTTCCTATGGACCAATAATATTAATACAAATGTTGGAATGAGATAAATCCAATGAATAAAAGAAAATACCAAAAAATGAGTAAATGCCCACATAAGATGAAGAGTTGACCGAGTACAAGATTTATTAGTTAAAAAATATGAAATATTACTAAAAAAATGAGATATTTTAGAGTAATCATTCATTTTTGACACCTTGGTAAGGAAAGGGGGAGCCTTCAAGGAGGCGTCTATTTCACATGTATGGAGGAGTTTTAAACTCAAAAATAATAAGATATTTTTATATCTCCTCTCTCCTGGATCAAACCAAATAAAAAAGGGAGCCAAACTGGTCCAAATCTTGTCCAAATTCAGCCAAACTGAAGCTGGAAAATTTTAGAACTTAGTTGGACTCAATAAGTGGCCTCCCTCACCTATAAATAGACCCTCATTCTTTTGTATTCTCATCTGTGAACTAAACTATGCCGGTATTACTCTAAAATAAGCATATTTTCTATTATCCTCTAATAATCCTCTACAAATTGAAGAGATTGGAGCTTCTCTCTCTCTCTTCAACCTTCCTTGGAGTCTTTATCAACATACTAAACCAATTGATTGGTTGGGGGCTTCTCCTTAGACTAAAGAATCAAGCAAAATAAGAGGTAAAGTGTGATTTATGGTCTTTTTTCTTTATCTCTAAATGTTTCACTTCTCAACCCCTCTCAAGCTTGAGAAGCATTCAATTGAATGGCTCTTTAATACAATTGAAGCTCTCTAATGAATTTTAGTGATAAATCACATAAAGTTTCCATTTATGCTTAAATTAAAATGTTTTTTAAGCATATCTCTCTCTCCCCCAAAGAATGGTCATTCCTATGACCTATTCTATATTCAAATGATGCTTCTCATGAAGCAATTCTTAATTCTAAAAGTAAACTCTATGCTTGTCAAATTAGAGGCCAAAGAAGTGGCTTTTTAATGCTTTTATATTACTTAAATTATGATAAACTTAGGAATCAAGTCCATAATTGGATATTGATCCAAATGATAGTTATTCTATCATATTGTATTACTAAACCTTATGCTTTTCAAAATAATTGAGAATTATCAGTAATAGCAGCGGAGCTATGGCAAAATTTTAGAAAATTAACACACAAATCATTTTTATACATAATATGAAAAGAGGACTTCCTACCATACTCTAGGATTAGTCATCCTAGGTTAATTGAATAATTCTCATCATAACCATGGAAAATTTGATTTTTAATGCTTATGCATAAATAGTTAATTAGAAAAAAAAGAAACTTCTAGTAATTCATTTTTATGTAAAAGAGAAATTCCCATGACAATGGAAGTCCATGTATTCCAATGGAGAAAGAGAAAAATTGGAATACCAAAATAATAGATATTTTATTAAGGAAGAATTTTAGTTAAATTTATTTTTATAAATAAATGAATTTAAATGATGAAAGAGAAATTCCCATGATATTTGGAATTCAATCATTTAAATGAGAAAAGTGGAATTTCTAGTGTAATGGAATTAATGGATATTTTTATTTAATTTTTAAGAGAAAATTTAGTTAAATTTATTTTTATGCATAAATAAATTTAAATGAAGAAAGAGGAATTCCCACCATATTTGGAATTCAATCATTTAAATGAGAAAAGTGGAATTTCTAGCATAATGGATAATAGAAAAATTTTAGTTAAAATTATTTTATGCATGTATAAATTTAAATGATGAAAGAGGAATTCCCATCATATTTGGAATTCATTTAAATGGAAAAAGAAGAATTCTTAGTATATTTAGAATATTAAATATTTTTACTTAATTTAAAGAGGAATTTTAGATAGATTTAATTTATGATAAAAGAGGAATTTCCATGATAATTGGATTGCACTCATTAAATGAGAAAAAGAGGGATTTCAAGTTTATTAAAAAAATTAGATATTGGTATTTAGTCAAAGGAAGAATTTTTATGATATTTAAGAAAAGAAGGATTTGAATTAATTTTTAGTGTCAAAAGATGAATTTCCACCATAATTCTACCTAAGGACTTAAGGTCGAGAAATTATGTGGCTAAAAGAATATCTTTTGATATTTTAATTGGTAGAATCACTAAATTGGTATTTACCCAAAATTAGATGTTTATCTGAAGGGAATCCTTGTTAGAACTAAACCGAATGAATTTGGTTGGACTACGAGAGGGACGGACAGTAAACCTACTTGTCCATCTCTCTCGATCTGAATCAAGCAAAAACTTCGTGACCAATTCGAGTTCCTAAATACAAAGAATAGACTACCGTTGAACTAAACTAGTTTTCCTTTGACCAAACTCACCAAGAATCTAGTTGGGTAGATTACCCTGATGAGAGATCAAGGATTCTCATTATAAAACTAGGAATTATGGAAAAAGGGGTTTTATGGAACCAATCTCAAACTAGGAATTTTACTTGCATTAGAACCTTTGTTTTCATTTAAAGGATTGTTTTACACCAAAAGGCTGGAGGAAGCATTTGGCATGTGTTTTACTAAGAGGAGGTTCGTTTGCAAAACAACTGGGCGGGGAGTCATGGAGGGACGTCGCTCGTCGCGACAAAGCCTGTCGAGGTCTTGACCAGCCTCGGTACAGTTAAAATGGTGTGCTTCCAATATGATGGGCGAGGACCGACGAAGCGGTCATTGAGTGAAGTGCTAGGACACCTAAGGAGGATCCTAGAGAGTTCTGACTAGGCAATGCACGGGCTCGCGGTTGCTAGGACACCCATGTATGCGTCGAGGAAGATTTGGATGAACTAAAAGGAAAGATTTTTGTGAATCCAATTTTGATACTGGAACTCGTTGGTTGGCCAGCTGGTCTTCAACGAAGAGTCCAAAGGACACATCTTGTAATACAATGGACTCAGAATTTTGGAGGATGATGATCAGTAATATTATGTTTTCTATTGAAGGATTGTTTTAAAGCAAGCTGAATCTGTTATAAATGGCAATTTCATATTAGGTGTGTACGTGGTATGCCTACCTTAATCTTTGCATGAATCGCCGACTAGGGGGGCTTGGGAACTCTTTTCCTCGGTACTCGGGCAAAACACAACTAAATCTTTATAAAGGAATCCCACCAATCTAGTGGTCAAGTGGTTGGCTAACCCATGGGCCAGATAGGGTTAGGCTGTGGATCGGGGGATTCCTCTGAAACAACTAGATGCGATTAGTTACGTTAGTTAGATTAAGTCCTAAGAAGACCTTGTTTCGTGGGAGGGGATTAGCGGCTATGCCTCGTTGAAGGAGGGAAAAAGCGGTGATTCCATGGACCAAGTGCAAGTCTCTTCTTGATCTGACCATGTGACTTCAGATTCGGTCAGATCAGTTTAACTAGTTAAGACTTTGACTCGTAACTTAGAGTAATTCCCCCATTAGGAGATTTTACCATGGTGGAATCGCCCGTGCCTTTCGAGCGAGGGGAGTCTTTCCGAGCCCAGTTTCGCAGGAACCACCGGGCTAGCCTCTTGTCTAGACATCCGCAAAGCGAGGCCTTGAGTGTGGATCCCAGCCCCGCGCAAGAGGCCGACGCCGCTTCCGCCGCCGCCGCCGGGGAATCGCAGAGGGGACAAGTGTCTCACATAACGTGCGTAAAAAGGGTGTTTGAAGAGTGTCAATTTTATTGTAAGATTCCTCCCTCCAGCTTTTGAGGTGTACAAGTGTAAGAACCTCCCCTTCTGATCTTGTAATTATTCGCCTCTTTGAAATAAAAGGAAGATTCTGTTTTACCCTGTTTTGACTTAGAGAGAGAAAATGTCTAGAGAGAGATAATCCAAAATTGAGACATTTTTGGATATAAAAATCCTCCTAGTGTCTAAAATGGTTTCCCTTAAAATAGAAATTCAGAAAGAACTTTCCAACGTGCATTTGGAATTAATTGAAAATAAGTATAAAGGACCTTAGCCTAAGGGTCTAGATTTTCAGAATTTTTTGGATTATGGTCCAATTAAGGTTCCTATGGGCCAATAGGATCAATCCAAGTGTGGGGAGGAGATAAATCCAATTTTATAAAAGAAAAATACCCAAAAATGAGTAAATGCCCACTTAAGATGAAGAGTTGACTGAGTACAAGGTTTATTAGTAAAAAACTATGTATATTACTAAAAAATTGAGATATTTTGGGTATAATGATTCAATTTTGACACCTTGGTAAGGAGAAGGGGGCTCATCACGGAGTTGCCTATTTCACATGTGTGGTGGAGTTTTAAACTCAAAAATATTGTGATATTTTTATCTCTCCTCTCTCCTGGATCAAACCAAATTAAAAGGGAGCCAAACTAGGTCCAAATCTTGTCCAAATTCAGCCAAACTGAACTTGGAAAATTCTCGAAACTAGTTTGACTTGGTTAGAGGCCTCCCTCACCTATAAATAGATCCTTAGCCCTTTGTAAAAAAATATGAGAGCTATACCATGCCAGTATTATACTGAAATAATGATATTTTCTATTATCCTCTAAACATCCTCTTCAAATTGAAGAGATTGGAGCTTCTCTCTCTCTCTCTTCAATCTTCCTTGGAGTCTTCATCAACATACCAAACCAATTGATTGGTTGGGGGCCTCTACTTTGATTAAAGAATCAAGCAATCTAGGAGGTAAAGTGTGGTTTATGGTCTTTTTTTTTAAAAAATCTCCAAATGTTTCTCTCTTCTCAACCCCTCTCAAGCTTAAGAAGCATTCAATTGAATGGATTTTTAATACAATTGAAATTCTTTAATGAATTATAGTGATAAAACACGTAAATTTTCATTTATGCTTAAATTAAATGTTTTTTTTAAAGCATGTCTCTCTCCCCCCAAAGAATGGTCATCCCTATGGCCTATTCTATATTCAAATGAAGCTTCTCATGAAGTAATTATCTAATCTAAAAGTAATTTTTATGCTTGTCAAATTGAGACCAAATAAGTGGCTTTTTAATCCTTTTATGTTATTTAATTTATGTAAAAATTAGGAATCAAGTCCATAATCGGATATTGATCTAATTAATGGTTATTCTATCATATGATATTACTAAACTTTATGTTTTTAAAATTATTGAGAATTATCAGTAATAGCAGGCAAAGCTTTGGAAAAATTTTTGAAAAATTAACACATAAATCATTTTCATTCATAATATGAAAAGAGGACTTCCTACCATATTCTAGGATTAATCATCCTAGATTAATTGAATAATTCTCATTATAATCATGAAAATTTTAATTTTTATCTTTATGCATAAATAGTTAATTAGGAAAAAGAGAAAAATTCATGTATTCCAATGAAGTAAGAGAAAAATTGGGATGCTAAAATAATGTATATTTTATTTAAAAATTAAAGAAGGATTTTAGTTAAATTTATCTTTTTGCATAGATAAATTTAAATGATGAAAGAGGAATTTCCACCATATTGGAATTCAAATATTTAAATGAGAAAGTGTAATTTTTAGCATATTGAAATTAATGGGTAGTTTATTTAAATTCAAAGATAAATTTTAGATAAATTTATTTTATCTATGAGAAATATTTAAATGGTAAAAGAGGAATTCCTATGACATTTGGAATTCCATCATTTAGATGGGAAAAGAGAAATTCCTAGCATATTGAACTAATGGGTATTTTATTATGAGAAATATTGATGATAAAAGAGAAATTTACATGACATTGGAATGCAAATAATTAAATGCAAAAAAGAGGAATTCTCATGGTATTTGAGATCCAAGAAATTAAATGGTAAGAAGAGTAATTTTTAGTATAATTCAATTTATGATTATTTATCAAAAGTGAAAATATGGGTAGAATTGATTTCTGTAAATCCCCTGAGTTCTTTTATTCAAAAGAGGAATATTGAATATAATTCAATTGAGGAATTGAGAATGAATATAAAAATAGTCATTCGAGAAAAGGAACCTTTAATTAGGCCAAGCAATTGAGGAATTGAGAAGGAATATAGAAATAGCCGTTCGAGAAAAGGAACCTTTAATTAGGCCAAGCAATTGGTAGAAATTTAGAGAAAGTCCCATTATCGGAATCAAACTAGAAAAATCTGCTAAATGAGAATAGCATGTGAAATGGATGTGATAAGATGTAAATAGGATGCGATAAGATGTAAATAGGATGCGATAAGATGTGAATGGATGTAATAAGATGAAAATAGAATGTGACGATGTAAATGGGATGCGATAAGATGTGTATGAGATGTGATAGGATGTGAATGTGATGTAATGGAAATGGATGTGGAAGTGTATGTGAAAGAATGGATGTGGATGTGTATGTGAAAGAATGGATGTGGATGTGTATGTGGATGTGTATGTGAAAGAATGGATGTGTATGTGGATGTTGATGTGGATGTGTATGTGAAAGAATGGATGTGGATGTGTATGTGAAAGAATGGATGTGGATGTGTATGGATGTGGATGTGTATGTGAAAGAATGGATGTGGATGTGTATGTGGAAGAATGGATGTGGTTGTGTATGTGGAAGAATGGATGTAGACGTGTATGTGGAAGAATGGATGTGGACGTGTATGTGGAAGAATGGATGTGAATGTGTATGTGAAATAATGGATGTGTATGTGAAAGGATGTGATGTCAATGTGAGTGAATAGATGAGATGTAATGTGATGTGAATCAGGATGTGAATGAATGAGATGTGATGTCATGTAAATCGGATGTAAATGAATGATATGGGATGTGAATGGATGAGTTGTGATGTGATGTGAATCGGGATAAGAATCAATGCGATGAGATGTGAAATGAATGTGATGAGAAGTGATGTAAATTGAGATAGATGTGAATGAATGATATGTGATGTAAATGAATGAGGTGTGATGGGATGTGAATATGGGTAGATGCGAGTGGATGAGATGTGATGAGGATGTGAATATGGGTAGATGCGAGTGGATGAGATGTGATGAGGATAAATGAGGAAAGATGTGATGAGATGAAAAATGATGTGATTGGATGAGAATAGGAATACATATGAATTGGATATGGATTAAGTAATGTGGACAGATGTGGAACAATGTGAAAGACGAGAGTTCATTATAGAAATTGTATTTATGACCTGTTTTTAAATGACTGTTTTATGTCAATAATGCTGGGGAAGCATTTTGACTGTCTTGAGAATGAGGTCGTGGAGACCTAACTGATAAAGTTGCAACAGCTGTGAGATGGAGAGTCAACGGAGGATGCCTCCCGTAGCAAGGTCGACCAAGATCTTGACCAGCCTCGGTTCGATTTAACTGGTGAGCTTCTGGTACGGTGGATGAGGGACCAATGAAGCACCCTATGGCTGAAGTGCTAGGTGACCTGCGAAGGATCCTAGAGGGTGCTGACCATACGGTGCTCGGGCTCTGGGTTGCCGAAGATACCCACACGTGCGTTGGGGAAGATATTGAAACAAGGAGTAAGAGTTGTTTTCTGAATTCAGGCATGTGTAAGATTCCTCCCCCAACCCCCTTTTGATGTATACTATCTTCCCCTGTAATCAATCCCTCTTCAGAAATATAAAGACCTTGTTTTTAACTGTTTTAACCTAGAGAGAGAAAATATTCTAGAGAGAGAATATTCAGATTATGAATATTTTTGGATAGAAAAATAACTCATCTTATTAAAATAAGTTCCCCTGAAACAGAAATTCAAAAAGAACTTTCCAATGTGCAATTGGAATTAATTGGAAATGGGTATAAAGGACCTTAGCCTAAGGGTCTAGATTTTCAAAAAATTTTGGATTATGGTCGCATTAAGGTTCCTATGGGCCAATAGCATCAATCCATGAGTAGGGAGGAGATAAATCCATTTTGTAAAAGAAGATACCCAAAAATGAGTAAATGCTCACATAAGATGAAGAGTTGAAAATGTATAAGGTGTATTAGTAAAAAACTATGAGCAATATTAAAAATATGAGATATTTTGGGTATCCAAAAATGAGTAAATGCTCACATAAGATGAAGAGTTGAAAATGTACAAGGTTTATTAGTAAAAAAACTATGAGCAATATTAAAATGATTCCATTATGACACATATGTAAGGAAGGGGAGTTCTTTAAAGGAGGTGCATATTTCACATAAGATGAAGAGTTGAAAATGTACAAGGTTTATTAGTAAAAAACTATGAGCAATATTAAAATGATTCCATTATGACACATATGTAAGGAAGGGGAGTTCTTTAAAGGAGGTGCATATTTCACATAAGATGAAGAGTTGAAAATGTACAAGGTTTATTAGTAAAAAAACTATGAGCAATATTAAAATGATTCCATTATGACACATATGTAAGGAAGGGGAGTTCTTTAAAGGAGGTGCATATTTCACATGCTTGAATGAGTTTTAAACTCATAAAAATTGAGATATTTCATCTCTCCTCTCTCCTCATTCAAGTCTAGTTCCAAAAAGTTAGCTTAACTGACCTAAAAATGGTCAAATATTGACCAAACTGATTTAGAAAATTCTAGAATCAGTTTGTTTGGTTAGGAGCTCAATTTTTCCTATAAATAGAAGCCTCCCCCTTGTTGAAAAATAGATAGTGTTTATGCATCGTTACTCTACTCCACCTAGCCAAGAACTGTGAATTCATTTAATAATTCACTAGTTTTTGGAGCTTCCCTCTTTCTTCAATCCCCATTAGTGGCTCCATCAACATACTTAACCAATTGATTAGTTGGGGGCCTCTACTGTGAACAAAGAATCAAGCAATTTGTAAGGTAATTAGTGAATATTGATCTTTTCTATAATTTCTCAATGTTTCTCTCTTCTCAACCCCTCTCAAGCTTGAGAAGCTTAATTGGTATGGTTTTTTAAATGCTATTGAAGTTAATTGGTGAATAGTAGCGAAGAGTTACATAATTTAATAAATGCTATTGAAGTTAATTTCCATTTATGTTTAAATTCTAATGGTTTTTATGTAATTTCTCTCTCTCACTCAAGAAATGGTCATACTCATGACCCATTCTCAATCCAAATCAAGCTTTTCATAAAGCTTTTCCTTAACCCAAGATTAAGCTATGCTTGAGGCCAAATTAATGGCTTTTTTCTATGCTTTTAGTTTATGTATATTAATGATTCAATCCATTATGGATTGATAATCCAATTAGAGATCATTTTAATTATTTTCTTAATGATAAGCTTTATCCCTTAGAAAAATTGAGATTTATCAATCATAGCAGCGGAGCTATGGCAAAATTTTTATAAAAATTATGCATAAAATAATTTCATTCAAAGCATAAAAAGAGGACTTCCTACCATATTCTAGGAATTATCATCCTAGGTTAATTGAAAGATATTCATTGTAATCATAGAGAAATTGATTTTTATATTATGCATAATTAATTTTCATGCATAGAAGTATGCATAAAAGATAATTTTTTTATATTAAAAGTGTTACTTTTATCATTTTTAATTTTCATGCATAGAAGTATGCATAAAGGAAAAATTTTTATATCAAAAGTGTTATTTTTACCATTTTTATTTCATGCATAGAAGTATGCATAATGGTTAAATTTTTATATCAAAAGTGTTACTTTTACCATTTTTATTTTCATGCATAGAAGTATGCATAAAGGATAAATTTTTATATCAAAAGTGTTATTTTTATCATTTTTATTTTCATGCATAGAAGTATGCATAATGGATAAATTTTTATATCAAAAGTGTTACTTTTATCATATTTGAATTTCATGCATAAAGGTATGCATAAAAGTTGATTATTTTATTATAAAAGTGTGACTTTTATCATAATTGAAATTCATGCATAGAGGTATGCATAAAAAGTTGATTATTTTATTGTAAGAGTGTTACTTTTATCATATTGGATTTCATGCATAGAGGTATGCATAAAAGATATTCTTTTTATACTAAAAGTGTGATTTTTCTCATAAATGGATTTTATGCATAACTTAGATGCATAAGAGAAATTCTTTTATTCTAAAAGTGTAATTCCTACTAAATTGAATTTATGCATAAGAAGATGCATAAAAAATTGATTTTTAATTCAAAAGTGTCATTCTCATCTAAATTGAATTTATGCATAGGAAGATGCATAAAAGATTGAATTTTAATTCAAAAGTGTCATTTTCATTTAAAATGAATTTATGCATAGAAAGATGCATAAAAGATTGATTTTACTTCGGAAATATTAATCTCCTTAAATGGAATTTATGGATAAGTAAATGTGTAAAGAAATCTTATATCAAATATAAGAATTCTCTTGTACTCTATAAATAGATATGAGATGTGAAAGGATGTGATAAGAGGTGTATAAGAGGTGATAAGAGGTGATAAATTGAATTAAGATGTGATAAGATGTGTATGGGATGAGGTAAGAAGTGTATGTGATAGGATAAGATGTATATGGGTTGTGATAGGGCAAGAATGGATGTGATGTAAAAGATTAGATGTGAAGGCATATGGGGTTATATGAATGGGAATGTGGAAATGGATGTATGTATGTGGATGTGTGGATGTGCAGATGGGAGTATGGATGTATGAATGTGAAAATGGATGTATGCATGAAGATGTATATGCATAGATGTGAATGTGGATGTAGATGTGGATGTAGATGTGGATGTATAGATGTGAATGGGAATGTGGATGTGAATGTGGATGTAGATGTGGATGTATAGATGTGAATGGGAATGTGAATGTGGATGTATGTATGTATGTATGTGGATGTAGATGTGGATGTATAGATGTGAACGGGAATGTGGATGTGGATGTGTGAATGGGAATGTGGATGTGGATGTATGTATGTATGTGGATGTAGATGTGGATGTATAGATGTGAATGGGAATGTGGATGTGGATGTGGAATGTGGATGTGGATGTATGTGAATGTGGATGTAGATGTGGATGTATAGATGTGAATGGGAATGTGGATGTGGATGTATGAATGAGGACATGATAATGGATGTATGCATGTGGATGTGGATGTATGAATGAGGACATGATAATGGATGTATGCATGTAGATGTGGATATATGGATATGAATGTGGATGTGGATGTATGAATGAGGACGTGATAATGGATGTATGCATGTAAATGTGGATATATGGATGTGAATATGAATGTGGATGTGGATGTATGGATGTCGATATGGATGTGTATGTATGAATGTAGATATGGGATATGGATGTATAAATGAGGATGTGAAAATGGAGGTATACATGTAGATATGGATGTATGGATGTGAATGTGGATGTATGGATGTGAATGTGGATATGGATGTGGATGTATGGATGTGGATATGGATGTGTATGTATGAATGTGGATATGGGATGTGGATGTATAAATGAGGATGTGAAAATGGATGTATGCATGTGAATGTGATGTATGGATGTGAATGTGAATGTGTATGTGAATTAATGTGTCGTCGATATGAGGAAATGGATGAGAATGAGTACACATTGAATGGAATGTGGAATAAGTAATGTGGACTAAGGAGGGATAATGTGGAAAGACGAGAGTTCAATTTAGAAACTGTATTTTGTGACTTTTTGAAATGACTGTTTTATGTCAAGAATGCTGGGGAAGCATTTTGACCATCTTGTGTTTTAAGGTCATGAAGACCTAACTGTTAAAGTTGTAACTGCTGACGGAGAGTCAATGGAGGACGTCTCGCGTAGCAAGGTCGACCGAGGTCTTGACCAGCCTCGGTTCGATTTAAATGGTGAGCTTCCGGTACGGTGGATGAGGGACCAAGGAAGCGGCCTATGAGTGAAGCGCTAGGTCACCTGCGAAGGATCCTAGAGGGTGCTGACCATACGGTGCTCGGGCTCTGGGTCACCCAGGATACCCACGCGTGTGTCGACGAAGATATTGGAACAAGGAGTAAGAGTTGTTTTGTGAAACCGGGCATGGATCTGGTTGATTGACCTTGCTGGTCTTCAATGGATGAGTCCATGGCTCTTTATATGGATCTGTTGGTTGATCTTGCTGATCTTCAACGAGAGTCCATCTTGAATTTTTATAAGTGATTATATTGCCGAGTATTATGGACTAGGAACTATTGAAAAGGCCCTTGTGTGGACAGGTGGTGAGCGTTCTAGTTGCCAATGATGCCATAGATACTATGATGAAGGAATGATGGAAAATTATGAATCAACCGGATAAATTGGAAGATTGTGATCAGTGGTACTATGGTTTCATTAAAGGATTGTTTTAAAGTTAGCTGATGCTAAGAAAAAGACAATTTCATATTGGGTGTGTAAGTGGTGTGGCTAGTTTTATGTTTGCATGAATTTTCGGCTAGGGGGCCTTGGAACTCTTTTCCTTGGTACCCGGGACAAAACCTAACCAAATTCCAAGTTGGATCCCATCACTACAGTGGTTGGGCGGTTGGCTAACCCATGGGATCGGATGGGGTTAGGCTGGACTGATGGATCTGTAAATTGAGATTTAATTTCTATTATTACGATAGATGAAGTAAATCCCGGATAGAAATTGTTCTATGGATAGGAATCAACGGCTGTGTCTCTTGATGGGGAAAAAAGCGTTGATCCCAAAGATCCAAGTGCAAGTTTCTTCCTTGATTTGACCAAGTGCAAGTTTCTTCCTTGATTTGACCAAGTACCATTAAAGGTGCAGTCAGATCAGTTGATCCGTAATGATGTTGACTACGTTAGAGTAAAGAGTTATCCTGGTGGAATCGCCCATGCTTTCCGGGTAAAGGAAGTTTTTCCGGTTTCGGTTTTGGACAAACCGACGGATTAGTCTCTTGTCCGGATATCCGTGGTGGGCGAGGCCACGAGTGTGAGACCCCTACCCGCGCATGATGTGTTACTTCCGCTGCCAGTATCCTGAATCCGTTGCTTGGTGGGAACAGGGATCTCACAGTTGGTATCAGAGCATTTGGTTAATAAAGATCAACTGAGAAGACAAATATGTCAAAAATTTATCAAGAAACACAAAAAGGTTGTAATTGTGTGATATAAGTCATACAATTTGATATTCAAACTAAAATTCGTAATTTGGTAATTGGGTCTTCAGATGGAAGTACCACAATTATATAGAATCCCTGACTTGCTTGAGGCTTAGACATGATGGTATTTACCTTATAATTCCAAGGGCCGTGACTACCCGTATATACCGAGAGTATACTGCAGCTCTTTACTGACAGTATATACGAGTAAATCTAAGACTTGAAATTATAAGCGTTCATGCTATCCAGAGGATGATTTCGAATGTGGTTGATATGATTTTTAATTCTGTTTGAGAATTGATGAATTGATTTGGATTCTGATTGAAAAATGATGATCCTTGAAATTTGGTTGAAATGTAATAAGTTGAGCGAAACCTCAATGAGGATGAATGGGACGAGTCCCTGTGATGATATTCATAACTGGAATGATGATAATGATTTCAGCAAATCACTATGAGATTAGTGGATTGTGCTGTCAGATTGCTACTATTAATACTTGACCGTTAGATCAAGTTAAGGGATGACAAATTGAGAACTTACTTGACTAAAATTCCCGTGGGGAGGAATGTTCAGAAGGAAATTTTTGTGTCTAATGGACCATTATCATGTTAAAGATATGAATGATATGATCTGAATGAATTGTTGATGAGTTCTAAGGGATATTTATCCCAGTATTCTGTTGGGTTGACCAGAATATAAGGAACCCCAGAATAAAATTGGATCTTAAGAAAAAGAGTTATCCTCTACCTTGCGAGATGAGGACATCTCGCACTTTTTTAAGTGGGGTAGAATGTAAGATTCCTCCCCAACCTTCGAGGTATATAGGAGTAAGAATCTCCCTTTTGATCTTATAATTATTCCCTCTCTAAAATAAAAGAAAGATTCTGTAAAAAAAAAAAGAAAAAAAGAAAAAAAAAAGAAGATCCTTTTCCTAGAATACTTCTCAAGACCTACCTGTTTTAAGGATTCAGAACAATGAGTTCAGAAGTGAAAATCGGTGTTTTGGATACCACGGTTTTGGTTTTCATTCGAGTATGGCCCAAAAAGAAGTTCTTTATCTCTTGGGGAGTATAAGAAGTTATCCCCCAGATATTGTGAACCTTATCGGAATTCAATGAAAGTAGGTGACTTAGCCTACAAGCTTCTTTTATCTCCTCATCTCAAAGTTCTTAATGCCTTCTATAGAAAAATGTGCCAAACCCAAATCATGGAAAGACGGTAAAACTTCAGTGGCAAGTTACCGTTGGCTTCTAGGTTACGCTAGCTCCTTCCTTTATATAAGTCGTAACTTTTACTTGTCGCTCACAGTAATCTTACTTCCATCGATCTCCCTTCTTCTTAATCTCCTCCATGGCTTAGCAACAGGAATTAGTTTTATCCATGATGATTTCTCACCTTCAACAAGACGCAAGCGAGTCTGTGAAGAAAGATTTTATAGAACAGTATGAGCGCTCACTTTTCCCTCACTTGGGAACTTCTGTAGCTCAGACCAAATGGCGGACCTATCAAAACATAACTAGGGTAACACCCTCGGGTCAGCAGCACTTTCGTAATAATGTCCGCTTGGCCATGGTTATTGAAGCTTTGGGTTTGGGTCCCCGATACTACTGCGTCATGAGATCAAGACATCTTGGGTTTTCTGAGCGGGTCTTCTTACTGGCGTGTTTTCTTCCTCATGAGAAGATATGCCTTTACCCCGTTTTTGGCTTACCTCTCAGAGGTCCTTTTGTTAGATCACCTCATACTACTGAGATAGGTGCGGCAATAACCAGCAGAATCATTCCCATAGATGAGTTACCCTATACTTGCGCAGCTTGTGAGTGCTGCTTTTGTGATCATATGATGGACGAGCTTATGGAAGTGTAAAGAGTTCTTCTATCCTTACTGTATAAGTTCCGAGAATGAATAAAGTTTAAATCTTGTTCTTATTTTGAATCTTGCTCTCTTTAAGACTTTTCTTGGTGGTTAACCTTGATTAAAATTTTTCTCTAAGTCTTATATTCGTGCATCTTGCGAAATTATCCCAGTTTGCGAGATGAGGACATCTCGCATTTTTTAAGTGGGGTAGAATGTAAGATTCCTCCCCCAACCCCCTTTTGATGTCTAGTATCTTCCCCTGTAATCAATCCCTCTTCAGAAATATAAAGACCTTGTTTCTAACTGTTTTAACCTAGAGAGAGAAAATATTCTAGAGAGAGAATATTCAGATTATGAATATTTTTGGATAGAAAAATAACTCATCTTATTAAAATAAGTTCCCCTGAAACAGAAATTCAAAAAGAACTTTCCAATGTGTAATTGGAATTAATTGGAAATGGGTATAAAGGACCTTAGCCTAAGGGTCTAGATTTTCAAAAAATTTTGGATTATGGTCCAATTAAGGTTCCTATGGGCCAATAGCATCAATCCATGAGTAGGGAGGAGATAAATCCATTTTGTAAAAGAAGATACCCGAAAATGAGTAAATGCTCACATAAGATGAAGAGTTGAAAATGTATAAGGTTTATTAGTAAAAAACTATGAGCAATATTAAAAATATGAGATATTTTGGGTATCCAAAAATGAGTAAATGCTCACATAAGATGAAGAGTTGAAAATGTACAAGGTTTATTAGTAAAAAAACTATGAGCAATATTAAAATGATTCCATTATGACACATATGTAAGGAAGGGGAGTTCTTTAAAGGAGGTGCATATTTCACATAAGATGAAGAGTTGAAAATGTACAAGGTTTATTAGTAAAAAACTATGAGCAATATTAAAATGATTCCATTATGACACATATGTAAGGAAGGGGAGTTCTTTAAAGGAGGTGCATATTTCACATAAGATGAAGAGTTGAAAATGTACAAGGTTTATTAGTAAAAAAACTGAGCAATATTAAAATGATTCCATTATGACACATATGTAAGGAAGGGGAGTTCTTTAAAGGAGGTGCATATTTCACATGCTTGAATGAGTTTTAAACTCATAAAAATTGAGATATTTCATCTCTCCTCTCTCCTCATTCAAGTCTAGTTCCAAAAAGTTAGCTTAACTGACCTAAAAATGGTCAAATATTGACCAAACTGATTTAGGAAATTCTAGAATCAGTTTGTTTGGTTAGGAGCTCAATTTTTCCTATAAATAGAAGCCTCCCCCTTGTTGAAAAATAGATAGTGTTTATGCATCGTTACTCTACTCCACCTAAGCCAAGAACTGTGAATTCATTTAATAATTCACTAGTTTTTGGAGCTTCCCTCTTTCTTCAATCCCCATTAGTGGCTCCATCAACATACTTAACCAATTGATTGGTTGGGGGCCTCTACCATGAACAAAGAATCAAGCAATTTGTAAGGTAATTAGTGAATATTGATCTTTTCTATAATTTCTCAATGTTTCTCTCTTCTCAACCCCTCTCAAACTTGAGAAGCTTAATTGGTATGGTTTTTTAAATGCTATTGAAGTTAATTGGTGAATAGTAGCGAAGAGTTACATAATTTAATAAATGCTATTGAAGTTAATTTCCATTTATGTTTAAATTCTAATGGTTTTTATGTAATTTCTCTCTCTCACTCAAGAAATGGTCATACTCATGACCCATTCTCAATCCAAATCAAGCTTTTCATAAAGCTTTTCCTTAACCCAAGATTAAGCTATGCTTGAGGCCAAATTAATGGCTTTTTTCTATGCTTTTAGTTTATGTATATTAATGATTCAATCCATTATGGATTGATAATCCAATTAGAGATCATTTTAATTATTTTCTTAATGATAAGCTTTATCCCTTAGAAAAATTGAGATTTATCAGTCATAGCAGCGGAGCTATGGCAAAATTTTTATAAAAATTATGCATAAAATAATTTCATTCAAAGCATAAAAAGAGGACTTCCTACCATATTCTAGGAATTATCATCCTAGATTAATTGAAAGATATTCATTGTAATCATAGAGAAATTGATTTTTATATTATGCATAATTAATTTTCATGCATAGAAGTATGCATAAAAGATAATTTTTTTATATTAAAAGTGTTACTTTTATCATTTTTAATTTTCATGCATAGAAGTATGCATAAAGGAAAAATTTTTATATCAAAAGTGTTATTTTTACCATTTTTATTTCATGCATAGAAGTATGCATAATGGTTAAATTTTTATGTCAAAAGTGTTACTTTTACCATTTTTATTTTCATGCATAGAAGTATGCATAAAGGATAAATTTTTATATCAAAAGTGTTATTTTTATCATTTTTATTTTCATGCATAGAAGTATGCATAATGGATAAATTTTTATATCAAAAGTGTTACTTTTATCATATTTGAATTTCATGCATAAAGGTATGCATAAAAGTTGATTATTTTATTATAAAAGTGTGACTTTTATCATAATTGAAATTCATGCATAGAGGTATGCATAAAAAGTTGATTATTTTATTGTAAGAGTGTTACTTTTATCATATTGGATTTCATGCATAGAGGTATGCATAAAAGATATTCTTTTTATACTAAAAGTGTGATTTTTCTCATAAATGGATTTTATGCATAACTTAGATGCATAAGAGAAATTCTTTTATTCTAAAAGTGTAATTCCTACTAAATTGAATTTATGCATAAGAAGATGCATAAAAAATTATTTTTTAATTCAAAAGTGTCATTCTCATCTAAATTGAATTTATGCATAGGAAGATGCATAAAAGATTGAATTTTAATTCAAAAGTGTCATTCTCATTTAAAATAAATTTATGCATAGAAAGATGCATAAAAGATTGATTTTACTTCGGAAATATTAATCTCCTTAAATGGAATTTATGGATAAGTAAATGTGTAAAGAAATCTTATATCAAATATAAGAATTCTCTTGTATTCTATAAATAGATATGAGATGTGATAGGATGTGATAAGAGGTGTATAAGAGGTGATAAGAGGTGATAAGATGAATTAAGATGTGATAAGATGTGTATGGGATGAGGTAAGAAGTGTATGTGATAGGATAAGATGTATATGGGTTGTGATAGGGCAAGAATGGATGTGATGTAAAAGATTAGATGTGAAGGCATATGGGGTTATATGAATGGGAATGTGGAAATGGATGTATGTATGTGGATGTGTGGATGTGGAGATGGGAGTATGGATGTATGAATGTGAAAATGGATGTATGCATGAAGATGTATATGCATAGATGTGAATGTGGATGTAGATGTGGATGTATAAATGTGAATGGGAATGTGGATGTAGATGTGGATGTATAGATGTGAATGGGAATGTGAATGTGGATGTATGTATGTATGTGGATGTAGATGTGGATGTATAGATGTGAATGGGAATGTGGATGTGGATGTGTGAATGGGAATGTGGATGTGGATGTATGTATGTATGTGGATATAGATGTGAATGGGAATGTGGATGTGGATGTGGAATGTGGATGTGGATGTATGTGAATGTGGATGTAGATGTGGATGTATAGATGTGAATGGGAATGTGGATGTGGATGTATGAATGAGGACATGATAATGGATGTATGCATGTAGATGTGGATATATGGATATGAATGTGGATGTGGATGTATGAATGAGGACGTGATAATGGATGTATGCATGTAAATGTGGATATATGGATGTGAATATGAATGTGGATGTGGATGTGGATGTATGGATGTCGATATGGATGTGTATGTATGAATGTAGATATGGGATATGGATGTATAAATGAGGATGTGAAAATGGAGGTATACATGTAGATATGGATGTATGGATGTGAATGTGGATGTATGGATGTGAATGTGGATATAGATGTGGATGTATGGATGTGGATATGGATGTGTATGTATGAATGTGGATATGGGATGTGGATGTATAAATGAGGATGTGAAAATGGATGTATGCATGTAAATGTGGATGTATAGATGTGAATGTGAATGTGTATGTGAATTAATGTGTCGTCGATATGACGAAATGGATGAGAATGAGTACACATTGAGTGGAATGTGGAATAAGTAATGTGGACTAAGGAGGGATAATGTGGAAAGACGAGAGTTCGATTTAGAAACCGTATTTTGTGACTGTTTGTAAATGACTGTTTTATGTCAAGAATGCTGGGGAAGCATTTTGACCATCTTGTGGATTAAGGTCATGAAGACCTAACTGTTAAAGTTGCAACTGCTGACGGAGAGTCAATGGAGGACGTCTCGCGTAGCAAGGTCGACCGAGGTCTTGACCAGCCTCGGTTCGATTTAAATGGTGAGCTTCCGGTACGGTGGATGAGGGACCAAGGAAGCGGCCTATGAGTGAAGCGCTAGGTCACCTGCGAAGGATCCTAGAGGGTGCTGACCATACGGTGCTCGGGCTCTGGGTCACCCAGGATACCCACGCGTGCGTCGAGGAAGATATTGGAACAAGGAGTAAGAGTTGTTTTGTGAAACCGGGCATGGATCTGGTTGATTGACCTTGCTGGTCTTCAATGGATGAGTCCATGGCTCTTTATATGGATCTGTTGGTTGATCTTGCTGATCTTCAACGAGAGTCCATCTTGAATTTTTATAAGTGATTATATTGCCGAGTATTATGGGCTAGGAACTATTGAAAAGGCCCTTGTGTGGACAGGTGGTGAGCGTTCTAGTTGCCAATGATGCCATAGATACTATGATGAAGGAATGATGGAAAATTATGAATCAACCGGATAAATTGGAAGATTGTGATCAGTGGTACTATGGTTTCATTAAAGGATTGTTTTAAAGTTAGCTGATGCTAAGGAAAAGGCAATTTCATATTGGGTGTGTAAGTGGTGTGGCTAGTTTTATGTTTGCATGAATTTCCGGCTAGGGGGCCTTGGAACTCTTTTCCTTGGTACCTGGGACAAAACCTAACCAAATTCCAAATTGGATCCCATCACTACAGTGGTTGGGCGGTTGGCTAACCCATGGGATCGGATGGGGTTAGGCTGGACTGATGGATCCGTAAATCGAGATTTAATTTCTATTATTACGATAGATGAAGTAAATCCCGGATAGAAATTGTTCTATGGATAGGAATCAACGGCTGTGCCTCTTGATGGGGAAAAAGCGTTGATCCCAATGATCCAAGTGCAAGTTTCTTCCTTGATTTGACCAAGTGCAAGTTTCTTCCTTGATTTGACCAAGTACCGTTAAAGGTGCAGTCAGATCAGTTGATCCGTAATGATGTTGACTACGTTAGAGTAAAGAGTTATCCTGGTGGAATCGCCCATGCTTTCCGGGTAAAGGAAGTTTTTCCGGTTTCGGTTTTGGACAAACCGACGGATTAGTCTCTTGTCCGGATATCCGTGGTGGGCGAGGCCACGAGTGTGAGACCCCTACCGGTGCATGATGTGTTACTTCCGCTGCCAGTATCCTGAATCCGTTGCTTGGTGGGAACAGGGATCTCACAGTTGGTATCAGAGCATTTGGTTAATAAAGATCAACTGAGAAGACAAATATGTCAAAAATTTATCAAGAAACACAAAAAGGTTGTAATTGTGTGATATAAGTCATACAATTTGATATTCAAACTAAAATTCGTAATTTGGTAATTGGGTCTTCAGATGGAAGTACCACAATTATATAGAATCCCTGACTTGCTTGAGGCCTAGACATGATGGTATTTACCTTATAATTCCAAGGGCCGTGACTACCCGTATATACCGAGAGTATACTGCAGCTCTTTACTGACAGTATATACGAGTAAATCTAAGACTTGAAATTATAAGCGTTAATGCTATCCAGAGGATGATTTCGAATGTGGTTGATATGATTTTTAATTTTGTTTGAGAATTGATGAATTGATTTGGATTCTGATTGAAAAATGATGATCCTTGAAATTTGGTTGAAATGTAATAAGCTGAGCGAAACCTCAATGAGGATGAATGGGACGAGTCCCTGTGATGATATTCATAACTGGAATGATGATAATGATTTCAGCAAATCACTATGAGATTAGTGGATTGTGCTGTCAGATTGCTACTATTAATACTTGACCGTTAGATCAAGTTAAGGGATGACAAATTGAGAACTTACTTGACTAAAATTCCCGTGGGGAGGAATGTTCAGAAGGAAATTTTTGTGTCTAATGGACCATTATCATGTTAAAGATATGAATGATATGATCTGAATGAATTGTTGATGAGTTCTAAGGGATATTTATCCCAGTATTCTGTTGGGTTGACCAGAATATAAGGAACCCCAGAATAAAATTGGATCCCTCTACCTTGCGAGATGAGGACATCTCGCACTTTTTTAAGTGGGGTAGAATGTAAGATTCCTCCCCAACCTTCGAGGTATATAGGAGTAAGAATCTCCCTTTTGATCTTATAATTATTCCCTCTCTAAAATAAAAGAAAGATTCTGTAAAAAAAAAGAAAAAAAGAAAAAAAAAGAAGATCCTTTTCCTAGAATACTTCTCAAGACCTACCTGTTTTAAGGATTCAGAACAATGAGTTCAGAAGTGAAAATCGGTGTTTTGGATACCACGGTTTTGGTTTTCATTCGAGTACGGCCCAAAAAGAAGTTCTTTATCTCTTGGGGAGTATAAGAAGTTATCCCCCAGATATTGTGAACCTTATCTGAATTCAATGAAAGTAGGTGACTTAGCCTACAAGCTTCTTTTATCTCCTCATCTCAAAGTTCTTAATGCCTTCTATAGAAAAATGTGCCAAACCCAAATCATGGAAAGACGGTAAAACTTCAGTGGCAAGTTACCGTTGGCTTCTAGGTTACGCTAGCTCCTTCCTTTATATAAGTCATAACTTTTACTTGTCGCTCACACTAATCTTACTTCCATCGATATCCCTTCTTCTTAATCTCCTTCATGGCTTGGCAACAGGAGTTAGTTTTATCCATGATGATTTCTCACCTTCAAGACGCAAGAGAGTCTGTGAAGAAAGATTTTATAGAACAGTATGAGCGCTCACTTTTCCCTCACTTGGGAACTTCTGTAGCTTAGACCAAATGGCGGACCTATCAAAACATAACTAGGGTAACACCCTGGGGTCAGCAGCACTTTCGTAACAATGTCCGCTTGGCCATGGTTATTGAAGCTTTGGGTTTGGGTCCCCGATACTACTGCGTCATGAGATCAAGACATCTTGGGTTTTCTGAGCGGGTCTTCTTACTGGCGTGTTTTCTTCCTCATGAGAAGATATGCCTTTACCCTGTTTTTGGCTTACCTCTCAGAGGTCCTTTTGTTAGATCACCTCATACCACTGAGATAGGTGCGGCAATAACCAGCAGAATCATTCCCATAGATGAGTTACCCTATACTTGCGCAGCTTGTGAGTACTGCTTTTGTGATCATATGATGGACGAGCTTATGGAAGTGTAAAGAGTTCTTCTATCCTTACTGTATAAGTTCCGAGAATGAATAAAGTTTAAATCTTGTTCTTATTTTGAATCTTGCTCTCTTTAAGACTTTTCTTGGTGGTTAACCTTGATTAAAATTTTTCTCTAAGTCTTATATTCGTGCATCTTGCGAAATTATCCCAGTTTGCGAGATGAGGACATCTCGCATTTTTTAAGTGGGGTAGAATGTAAGATTCCTCCCCCAACCTCCTTTTGATGTCTAGTATCTTCCCCTGTAAATCAATCCCTCTTCAGAAATATAAAGACCTTGTTTCTAACTGTTTTAACCTAGAGAGAGAAAATATTCTAGAGAGAGAATATTCAGATTATGAATATTTTTGGATAGAAAAATAACTCATCTTATTAAAATAAGTTCCCTTGAAACAGAAATTCAAAAAGAACTTTCCAATGTGTAATTGGAATTAATTGGAAATGGGTATAAAGGACCTTAGCCTAAGGGTCTAGATTTTCAAAAAATTTTGGATTATGGTCCAATTAAGGTTCCTATGGGCCAATAGCATCAATCCATGAGTAGGGAGGAGATAAATCCATTTTGTAAAAGAAGATACCCGAAAATGAGTAAATGCTCACATAAGATGAAGAGTTGAAAATGTATAAGGTTTATTAGTAAAAAACTATGAGCAATATTAAAAATATGAGATATTTTGGAATATTAAAATGATTCCATTATGACACATATGTAAGGAAGGGGAGTTCTTTAAAGGAGGTGCATATTTCACATAAGAGGAAGAGTTGAAAATGTACAAGGTTTATTAGTAAAAAACTATGAGCAATATTAAAATGATTCCATTATGACACATATGTAAGGAAGGGGAGTTCTTTAAAGGAGGTGCATATTTCACATAAGATGAAGAGTTGAAAATGTACAAGGTTTATTAGTAAAAAAACTGAGCAATATTAAAATGATTCCATTATGACACATATGTAAGGAAGGGGAGTTCTTTAAAGGAGGTGCATATTTCACATGCTTGAATGAGTTTTAAACTCATAAAAATTGAGATATTTCATCTCTCCTCTCTCCTCATTCAAGTCTAGTTCCAAAAAGTTAGCTTAACTGACCTAAAAATGGTCAAATATTGACCAAACTGATTTAGAAAATTCTAGAATCAGTTACATACTTAACCAATTGATTGGTTGGGGGCCTCTACCGTGAACAAAGAATCAAGCAATTTGTAAGGTAATTAGTGAATATTGATCTTTTCTATAATTTCTCAATATTTCTCTCTTCTCAACCCCTCTCAAACTTGAGAAGCTTAATTGGTATGGTTTTTTAAATGCTATTGAAGTTAATTGGTGAATAGTAGCGAAGAGTTACATAATTTAATAAATGCTATTGAAGTTAATTTCCATTTATGTTTAAATTCTAATGGTTTTTATGTAATTTCTCTCTCTCACTCAAGAAATGGTCATACTCATGACCCATTCTCAATCCAAATCAAGCTTTTCATAAAGCTTTTCCTTAACCCAAGATTAAGCTATGCTTGAGGCCAAATTAATGGCTTTTTTCTATGCTTTTAGTTTATGTATATTAATGATTCAATCCATTATGGATTGATAATCCAATTAGAGATCATTTTAATTATTTTCTTAATGATAAGCTTTATCCCTTAGAAAAATTGAGATTTATCAGTCATAGCAGCGGAGCTATGGCAAAATTTTTATAAAAATTATGCATAAAATAATTTCATTCAAAGCATAAAAAGAGGACTTCCTACCATATTCTAGGAATTATCATCATAGATTAATTGAAAGATATTCATTGTAATCATAGAGAAATTGATTTTTATATTATGCATAATTAATTTTCATGCATAGAAGTATGCATAAAAGATAATTTTTTTATATTAAAAGTGTTACTTTTATCATTTTTAATTTTCATGCATAGAAGTATGCATAAAGGAAAAATTTTTATATCAAAAGTGTTATTTTTACCATTTTTATTTCATGCATAGAAGTATGCATAATGGTTAAATTTTTATGTCAAAAGTGTTACTTTTACCATTTTTATTTTCATGCATAGAAGTATGCATAAAGGATAAATTTTTATATCAAAAGTGTTATTTTTATCATTTTTATTTTCATGCATAGAAGTATGCATAATGGATAAATTTTTATATCAAAAGTGTTACTTTTATCATATTTGAATTTCATGCATAAAGGTATGCATAAAAGTTGATTATTTTATTATAAAAGTGTGACTTTTATCATAATTGAAATTCATGCATAGAGGTATGCATAAAAAGTTGATTATTTTATTGTAAGAGTGTTACTTTTATCATATTGGATTTCATGCATAGAGGTATGCATAAAAGATATTCTTTTTATACTAAAAGTGTGATTTTTCTCATAAATGGATTTTATGCATAACTTAGATGCATAAGAGAAATTCTTTTATTCTAAAAGTGTAATTCCTACTAAATTGAATTTATGCATAAGAAGATGCATAAAAAATTATTTTTTAATTCAAAAGTGTCATTCTCATCTAAATTGAATTTATGCATAGGAAGATGCATAAAAGATTGAATTTTAATTCAAAAGTGTCATTCTCATTTAAAATGAATTTATGCATAGAAAGATGCATAAAAGATTGATTTTACTTCGGAAATATTAATCTCCTTAAATGGAATTTATGGATAAGTAAATGTGTAAAGAAATCTTATATCAAATATAAGAATTCTCTTGTATTCTATAAATAGATATGAGATGTGATAGGATGTGATAAGAGGTGTATAAGAGGTGATAAGAGGTGATAAGATGAATTAAGATGTGATAAGATGTGTATGGGATGAGGTAAGAAGTGTATGTGATAGGATAAGATGTATATGGGTTGTGATAGGGCAAGAATGGATGTGATGTAAAAGATTAGATGTGAAGGCATATGGGGTTATATGAATGGGAATGTGGAAATGGATGTATGTATGTGGATGTGTGGATGTGGAGATGGGAGTATGGATGTATGAATGTGAAAATGGATGTATGCATGAAGATGTATATGCATAGATGTGAATGTGAATGTAGATGTGGATGTATAGATGTGAATGGGAATGTGGATGTGAATGTGGATGTAGATGTGGATGTATAGATGTGAATGGGAATGTGAATGTGGATGTATGTATGTATGTGGATGTATGTATGTATGTGGATGTAGATGTGGATGTATAGATGTGAATGGGAATGTGGATGTGGATGTGTGAATGGGAATGTGGATGTGGATGTATGTATGTATGTGGATGTAGATGTGGATGTATAGATGTGAATGGGAATGTGGATGTGGAATGTGGAATGTGGATGTGGATGTATGTGAATGTGGATGTAGATGTGGATGTATAGATGTGAATGGGAATGTGGATGTGGATGTATGAATGAGGACATGATAATGGATGTATGCATGTAGATGTGGATATATGGATATGAATGTGGATGTGGATGTGGATGTATGAATGAGGACGTGATAATGGATGTATGCATGTAAATGTGGATATATGGATGTGAATATGAATGTGGATGTGGATGTGGATGTATGGATGTCGATATGGATGTGTATGTATGAATGTAGATATGGGATATGGATGTATAAATGAGGATGTGAAAATGGAGGTATACATGTAGATATGGATGTATGGATGTGAATGTGGATGTATGGATGTGAATGTGGATATGGATGTGGATATGGATGTGTATGTATGAATGTGGATATGGGATGTGGATGTATAAATGAGGATGTGAAAATGGATGTATGCATGTAAATGTGGATGTATGGATGTGAATGTGAATGTGTATGTGAATTAATGTGTCGTCGATATGAGGAAATGGATGAGAATGAGTACACATTGAATGGAATGTGGAATAAGTAATGTGGACTAAGGAGGGATAATGTGGAAAGACGAGAGTTCGATTTAGAAACTGTATTTTGTGACTGTTTGTAAATGACTGTTTTATGTCAAGAATGCTGGGGAAGCATTTTGACCATCTTGTGGATTAAGGTCATGAAGACCTAACTGTTAAAGTTGCAACTGCTGACGGAGAGTCAATGGAGGACGTCTCGCGTAGCAAGGTCGACCGAGGTCTTGACCAGCCTCGGTTCGATTTAAATGGTGAGCTTCCGGTACGGTGGATGAGGGACCAAGGAAGCGGCCTATGAGTGAAGCGCTAGGTCACCTGCGAAGGATCCTAGAGGGTGCTGACCATACGGTGCTCGGGCTCTGGGTCACCCAGGATACCCACGCGTGCGTCGACGAAGATATTGGAACAAGGAGTAAGAGTTGTTTTGTGAAACCGGGCATGGATCTGGTTGATTGACCTTGCTGGTCTTCAATGGATGAGTCCATGGCTCTTTATATGGATCTGTTGGTTGATCTTGCTGATCTTCAACGAGAGTCCATCTTGAATTTTTATAAGTGATTATATTGCCGAGTATTATGGGCTAGGAACTATTGAAAAGGCCCTTGTGTGGACAAGTGGTGAGCGTTCTAGTTGCCAATGATGCCATAGATACTATGATGAAGGAATGATGGAAAATTATGAATCAACCGGATAAATTGGAAGATTGTGATCAGTGGTACTATGGTTTCATTAAAGGATTGTTTTAAAGTTAGCTGATGCTAAGAAAAAGGCAATTTCATATTGGGTGTGTAAGTGGTGTGGCTAGTTTTATGTTTGCATGAATTTCCGGCTAGGGGGCCTTGGAACTCTTTTCCTTGGTACCCGGGACAAAACCTAACCAAATTCCAAATTGGATCCCATCACTACAGTGGTTGGGCGGTTGGCTAACCCATGGGATCGGATGGGGTTAGGCTGGACTGATGGATCTGTAAATCGAGATTTAATTTCTATTATTACGATAGATTTAGTAAATCCCGGATAGAAATTGTTCTATGGATAGGAATCAACGGCTGTGTCTCTTGATGGGGAAAAAAGCGTTGATCCCAATGATCCAAGTGCAAGTTTCTTCCTTGATTTGACCAAGTGCAAGTTTCTTCCTTGATTTGACCAAGTACCGTTAAAGGTGCAGTCAGATCAGTTGATCCGTAATGATGTTGACTACGTTAGAGTAAAGAGTTATCCTGGTGGAATCGCCCATGCTTTCCGGGTAAAGGAAGTTTTTCCGGTTTCGGTTTTGGACAAACCGACGGATTAGTCTCTTGTCCGGATATCCGTGGTGGGCGAGGCCACGAGTGTGAGACCCCTACCGGTGCATGATGTGTTACTTCCGCTGCCAGTATCCTGAATCCGTTGCTTGGTGGGAACAGGGATCTCACAGTTGGTATCAGAGCATTTGGTTAATAAAGATCAACTGAGAAGACAAATATGTCAAAAATTTATCAAGAAACACAAAAAGGTTGTAATTGTGTGATATAAGTCATACAATTTGATATTCAAACTAAAATTCGTAATTTGGTAATTGGGTCTTCAGATGGAAGTACCACAATTATATAGAATCCCTGACTTGCTTGAGGCCTAGACATGATGGTATTTACCTTATAATTCCAAGGGCCGTGACTACCCGTATATACCGAGAGTATACTGCAGCTCTTTACTGACAGTATATACGAGTAAATCTAAGACTTGAAATTATAAGCGTTAATGCTATCCAGAGGATGATTTCGAATGTGGTTGATATGATTTTTAATTCTGTTTGAGAATTGATGAATTGATTTGGATTCTGATTGAAAAATGATGATCCTTGAAATTTGGTTGAAATGTAATAAGCTGAGCGAAACCTCAATGAGGATGAATGGGACGAGTCCCTGTGATGATATTCATAACTGGAATGATGATAATGATTTCAGCAAATCACTATGAGATTAGTGGATTGTGCTGTCAGATTGCTACTATTAATACTTGACCCTTAGATCAAGTTAAGGGATGACAAATTGAGAACTTACTTGACTAAAATTCCCGTAGGGAGGAATGTTCAGAAGGAAATTTTTGTGTCTAATGGACCATTATCATGTTAAAGATATGAATGATATGATCTGAATGAATTGTTGATGAGTTCTAAGGGATATTTATCCCAGTATTCTGTTGGGTTGACCAGAATATAAGGAACCCCAGAATAAAATTGGATCTTAAGAAAAAGAGTTATCCTCTACCTTGCGAGATGAGGACATCTCGCACTTTTTTAAGTGGGGTAGAATGTAAGATTCCTCCCCAACCTTCGAGGTATATAGGAGTAAGAATCTCCCTTTTGATCTTATAATTATTCCCTCTCTAAAATAAAAGAAAGATTCTGTAAAAAAAAAAAGAAAAAAAGAAAAAAAAAAGAAGATCCTTTTCCTAGAATACTTCTCAAGATCTACCTGTTTTAAGGATTCAGAACAATGAGTTCAGAAGTGAAAATCGGTGTTTTGGATACCACGGTTTTGGTTTTCATTCGAGTACGGCCCAAAAAGAAGTTCTTTATCTCTTGGGGAGTATAAGAAGTTATCCCCCATATATTGTGAACCTTATCGGAATTCAATGAAAGTAGGTGACTTAGCCTACAAGCTTCTTTTATCTCCTCATCTCAAAGTTCTTAATGCCTTCTATAGAAAAATGTGCCAAACCCAAATCATGGAAAGACGGTAAAACTTCAGTGGCAAGTTACCGTTGGCTTCTAGGTTACGCTAGCTCCTTCCTTTATATAAGTCGTAACTTTTACTTGTCGCTCACAGTAATCTTACTTCCATCGATCTCCCTTCTTCTTAATCTCCTTCATGGCTTGGCAACAGGAATTAGTTTTATCCATGATGATTTCTCACCTTCAAGACGCAAGCGAGTCTGTGAAGAAAGATTTTATAGAACAGTATGAGCGCTCACTTTTCCCTCACTTGGGAACTTCTGTAGCTCAGACCAAATGGCGGACCTATCAAAACATAACTAGGGTAACACCCTCGGGTCAGTACACTTTCGTAACAATGTCCGCTTGGCCATGGTTATTGAAGCTTTGGGTTTGGGTCCCCGATACTACTGCATCATGAGATCAAGACATCTTGGGTTTTCTGAGCGGGTCTTCTTACTGGCGTGTTTTCTTCCTCATGAGAAGATATGCCTTTACCCCGTTTTTGGCTTACCTCTCAGAGGTCCTTTTGTTAGATCACCTCATACCACTGAGATAGGTGCGGCAATAACCAGCAGAATCATTCCCATAGATGAGTTACCCTATACTTGCGCAGCTTGTGAGTGCTGCTTTTGTGATCATATGATGGACGAGCTTATGGAAGTGTAAAGAGTTCTTCTATCCTTACTGTATAAGTTCCGAGAATGAATAAAGTTTAAATCTTGTTCTTATTTTGAATCTTGCTCTCTTTAAGACTTTTCTTGGTGGTTAACCTTGATTAAAATTTTTCTCTAAGTCTTATATTCGTGCATCTTGCGAAATTATCCCAATTTGCGAGATGAGGACATCTCGCATTTTTTAAGTGGGGTAGAATGTAAGATTCCTCCCCCAACCCCCTTTTGATGTCTAGTATCTTCCCCTGTAATCAATCCCTCTTCAGAAATATAAAGACCTTGTTTCTAACTGTTTTAACCTAGAGAGAGAAAATATTCTAGAGAGAGAATATTCAGATTATGAATATTTTTGGATAGAAAAATAACTCATCTTATTAAAATAAGTTCCCTTGAAACAGAAATTCAAAAAGAACTTTCCAATGTGTAATTGGAATTAATTGGAAATGGGTATAAAGGACCTTAGCCTAAGGGTCTAGATTTTCAAAAAATTTTGGATTATGGTCCAATTAAGGTTCCTATGGGCCAATAGCATCAATCCATGAGTAGGGAGGAGATAAATCCATTTTGTAAAAGAAGATACCCAAAAATGAGTAAATGCTGACATAAGATGAAGAGTTGAAAATGTATAAGGTTTATTAGTAAAAAACTATGAGCAATATTAAAAATATGAGATATTTTGGAATATTAAAATGATTCCATTATGACACATATGTAAGGAAGGGGAGTTCTTTAAAGGAGGTGCATATTTCACATAAGATGAAGAGTTGAAAATGTACAAGGTTTATTAGTAAAAAACTATGAGCAATATTAAAATGATTCCATTATGACACATATGTAAGGAAGGGGAGTTCTTTAAAGGAGGTGCATATTTCACATAAGATGAAGAGTTGAAAATGTACAAGGTTTATTAGTAAAAAAACTGAGCAATATTAAAATGATTCCATTATGACACATATGTAAGGAAGGGGAGTTCTTTAAAGGAGGTGCATATTTCACATGCTTGAATGAGTTTTAAACTCATAAAAATTGAGATATTTCATCTCTCCTCTCTCCTCATTCAAGTCTAGTTCCAAAAAGTTAGCTTAACTGACCTAAAAATGGTCAAATATTGACCAAACTGATTTAGAAAATTCTAGAATCAGTTACATACTTAACCAATTGATTGGTTGGGGGCCTCTACCGTGAACAAAGAATCAAGCAATTTGTAAGGTAATTAGTGAATATTGATCTTTTCTATAATTTCTCAATATTTCTCTCTTCTCAACCCCTCTCAAACTTGAGAAGCTTAATTGGTATGGTTTTTTAAATGCTATTGAAGTTAATTGGTGAATAGTAGCGAAGAGTTACATAATTTAATAAATGCTATTGAAGTTAATTTCCATTTATGTTTAAATTCTAATGGTTTTTATGTAATTTCTCTCTCTCACTCAAGAAATGGTCATACTCATGACCCATTCTCAATCCAAATCAAGCTTTTCATAAAGCTTTTCCTTAACCCAAGATTAAGCTATGCTTGAGGCCAAATTAATGGCTTTTTTCTATGCTTTTAGTTTATGTATATTAATGATTCAATCCATTATGGATTGATAATCCAATTAGAGATCATTTTAATTATTTTCTTAATGATAAGCTTTATCCCTTAGAAAAATTGAGATTTATCAGTCATAGCAGCGGAGCTATGGCAAAATTTTTATAAAAATTATGCATAAAATAATTTCATTCAAAGCATAAAAAGAGGACTTCCTACCATATTCTAGGAATTATCATCATAGATTAATTGAAAGATATTCATTGTAATCATAGAGAAATTGATTTTTATATTATGCATAATTAATTTTCATGCATAGAAGTATGCATAAAAGATAATTTTTTTATATTAAAAGTGTTACTTTTATCATTTTTAATTTTCATGCATAGAAGTATGCATAAAGGAAAAATTTTTATATCAAAAGTGTTATTTTTACCATTTTTATTTCATGCATAGAAGTATGCATAATGGTTAAATTTTTATGTCAAAAGTATTACTTTTACCATTTTTATTTTCATGCATAGAAGTATGCATAAAGGATAAATTTTTATATCAAAAGTGTTATTTTTATCATTTTTATTTTCATGCATAGAAGTATGCATAATGGATAAATTTTTATATCAAAAGTGTTACTTTTATCATATTTGAATTTCATGCATAAAGGTATGCATAAAAGTTGATTATTTTATTATAAAAGTGTGACTTTTATCATAATTGAAATTCATGCATAGAGGTATGCATAAAAAGTTGATTATTTTATTGTAAGAGTGTTACTTTTATCATATTGGATTTCATGCATAGAGGTATGCATAAAAGATATTCTTTTTATACTAAAAGTGTGATTTTTCTCATAAATGGATTTTATGCATAACTTAGATGCATAAGAGAAATTCTTTTATTCTAAAAGTGTAATTCCTACTAAATTGAATTTATGCATAAGAAGATGCATAAAAAATTATTTTTTAATTCAAAAGTGTCATTCTCATCTAAATTGAATTTATGCATAGGAAGATGCATAAAAGATTGAATTTTAATTCAAAAGTGTCATTCTCATTTAAAATGAATTTATGCATAGAAAGATGCATAAAATATTGATTTTACTTAATCTCCTTAAATGGAATTTATGGATAAGTAAATGTGTAAAGAAATCTTATATCAAATATAAGAATTTATTCTATAAATAGATATGAGATGTGATAGGATGTGATAAGAGGTGTATAAGAGGTGATAAGAGGTGATAAGATGAATTAAGATGTGATAAGATGTGTATGGGATGAGGTAAGAAGTGTATGTGATAGGATAAGATGTATATGGGTTGTGATAGGGCAAGAATGGATGTGATGTAAAAGATTAGATGTGAAGGCATATGGGGTTATATGAATGGGAATGTGGAAATGGATGTATGTATGTGGATGTGTGGATGTGGAGATGGGAGTATGGATATATGAGTGTGAAAATGGATGTATGCATGAAGATGTATATGTATAGATGTGAATGTGGATGTAGATGTGGATGTATGGATGTGAATGGGAATGTGGATGTGAATGTGGATGTAGATGTGGATGTATAGATGTGAATGGGAATGTGAATGTGGATGTATGTATGTATGTATGTGGACGTATGTATGTATGTGGATGTAGATGTGGATGTATAGATGTGGATGTATGTGAATGTGGATGTAGATGTGGATGTATAGATGTGAATGGGAATGTGGATGTGGATGTGTGAATGGGAATGTGGATGTGAATGTATGTATGTATGTATGTGGATGTATGTATGTATGTGGATGTAGATGTGGATGTATAGATGTGAATGGGAATGTGGATGTGGAATGTGGAATGTGGATGTGGATGTATGTGAATGTGGATGTAGATGTGGATGTATAGATGTGAATGGGAATGTGGATGTGGATGTATGAATGAGGACATGATAATGGATGTATGCATGTAGATGTGGATATATGGATATGAATGTGGATGTGGATGTATGAATGAGGACGTGATAATGGATGTATGCATGTAAATGTGGATATATGGATGTGAATATGAATGTGGATGTGGATGTGGATGTATGGATGTCGATATGGATGTGTATGTATGAATGTAGATATGGGATATGGATGTATAAATGAGGATGTGAAAATGGAGGTATACATGTAGATATGGATGTATGGATGTGAATGTGGATGTATGGATGTGAATGTGGATATGGATGTGGATGTATGGATGTGGATATGGATGTGGATGTATGGATGTGGATATGGATGTGTATGTATGAATGTGGATATGGGATGTGGATGTATAAATGAGGATGTGAAAATGGATGTATGCATGTAAATGTGGATGTATGGATGTGAATGTGAATGTGTATGTGAATTAATGTGTCGTCGATATGAGGAAATGGATGAGAATGAGTACACATTGAATGGAATGTGGAATAAGTAATGTGGACTAAGGAGGGATAATGTGGAAAGACGAGAGTTCGATTTAAAAACTGTATTTTGTGACTGTTTGTAAATGACTGTTTTATGTCAAGAATGCTGGGGAAGCATTTTGACCATCTTGTGGATTAAGGTCATGAAGACATAACTGTTAAAGTTGCAACTGCTGACGGAGAGTCAATGGAGGACGTCTCGCGTAGCAAGGTCGACCGAGGTCTTGACCAGCCTCGGTTCGATTTAAATGGTGAGCTTCCGGTACGGTGGATGAGGGACCAAGGAAGCGGCCTATGAGTGAAGCGCTAGGTCACCTGCGAAGGATCCTAGAGGGTGCTGACCATACGGTGCTCGGGCTCTGGGTCACCCAGGATACCCACGCGTGCGTCGAGGAAGATATTGGAACAAGGAGTAAGAGTTGTTTTGTGAAACCGGGCATGGATCTGGTTGATTGACCTTGCTGGTCTTCAATGGATGAGTCCATGGCTCTTTATATGGATCTGTTGGTTGATCTTGCTGATCTTCAACGAGAGTCCATCTTGAATTTTTATAAGTGATTATATTGCCGAGTATTATGGGCTAGGAACTATTGAAAAGACCCTTGTGTGGACAGGTGGTGAGCGTTCTAGTTGCCAATGATGCCATAGATACTATGATGAAGGAATGATGGAAAATTATGAATCAACCGGATAAATTGGAAGATTGTGATCAGTGGTACTATGGTTTCATTAAAGGATTGTTTTAAAGTTAGCTGATGCTAAGAAAAAGGCAATTTCATATTGGGTGTGTAAGTAGTGTGGCTAGTTTTATGTTTGCATGAATTTCCGGCTAGGGGGCCTTGGAACTCTTTTCCTTGGTACCCGAGACAAAACCTAACCAAATTCCAAATTGGATCCCATCACTACAGTGGTTGGGCGGTTGGCTAACCCATGGGATCGGATGGGGTTAGGCTGGACTGATGGATCCGTAAATCGAGATTTAATTTCTATTATTACGATAGATGAAGTAAATCCCGGATAGAAATTGTTCTATGGATAGGAATCAACGGCTGTGTCTCTTGATGGGGAAAAAAGCATTGATCCCAATGATCCAAGTGCAAGTTTCTTCCTTGATTTGACTAAGTACCGTTAAAGGTGCAGTCAGATCAGTTGATCCGTAATGATGTTGACTACGTTAGAGTAAAGAGTTATCCTGGTGGAATCGCCCATGCTTTCCGGGTAAAGGAAGTTTTTCCGGTTTCGGTTTTGGACAAACCGACGGATTAGTCTCTTGTCCGGATATTCGTGGTGGGCGAGGCCACGAGTGTGAGACCCCTACCCGTGCATGATGTGTTACTTCCGCTGCCAGTATCCTGAATCCGTTGCTCGCTGGGAACAGGGATCTCACAGCATGGATCTGGTTGATTGACCTTGTTGGTCCTCAACGAATAAGTCCATGGCTCTTTTATATGGATCTATTGGTTGATCTTGCTGATCTTCAACGCAGATTCCATCTTGATTTTTATAAGTGATTATATTGTCAAGTACTATGAGAGCTAGGAATTATCGAAAAGGCCCCTCTGAGAGACAGGTGGTGAGCATTCTGGTTGCCAATGATGCCATAGGTACACCGAGATGAAGGAATGATTGGAAATTAGGATTGAACCGGATATTTTGGAGGATTATGATCAGTGACACTATGGTTTCATTAAATGATTATTTTAAAGATAGTTGTATCTGTGAAAAAGGTAATTTCATATTGGTGGGTGTGTAAGTGGTGCGACTGGCATTAAATTTGCATGAATATCCGACTACGAGGCCTGGGAACTCTTTTCCCTGGTACTCGAGATAAAACCTAACCAAATTCCTAATTGGATCCCATCACTACAGTGGTTGGGCAGTTGGCTAACCCATGGGACTGGATGGGGTAAGGCTAAACTGATGGATCCGTAAAATGAGACTCAATTCTGTTATAGTATGATAGATGAAGTAAATCCTGGATAGTAATTATTCTATGGAAAAAGAATCAACGGTTGTGCCTCTCGATGGGAAAAAAAGCGTTTGTTTCTATGATCAAGGTACAAGTTTCTTCCTTGATGTGACCAAGTGACTCATAGGTTCGGTCGGATCAGTTTGGTCTGACTACGCTAGAGTAAAAATATCTTGGAGGAATCGCCCGTGCTTTCTCGGCGAGGGAAGTTTTTCTGGGTTCGATTTTGGAAGAACCGAGAAATTAGTCTCTTGTCTAGATATCCATGGGCAAGGCCCCGAGTGAGGCCTTGCCCTGCGCAAGAAGTGCTACTTCCGCTGCTAGCACCCCCGAATTCGTTGTGCGGAGGAGGCAGGGATCTTTCAGCTGGTATCAGAGCAAATTGACTAAAGTGGATCAACTGAAAAGCCAAAAATGTCAAAAATTTGTGAAGTAACAGTAAAAGGTTGTAATTGTATGATAAAATTCATACAAATTGATATTCAGAATGAAGATTCATAAATATGAAAGTGGGTCTTCAAATGAAGTACCGCAATTGTATGGAAATCCCGGACTTGCTTGAGGCCTACTAGTCATGATGGTATTTACCTTATAATTCCAAGGACCGTGACTACCCATATATACCAAGGGTATAACTGCAGCTCTTTACTAGTAGTATATACGAGCAAATCTAAGACCTTGAAATTATAAGTAAAAATGCTATCGAGATGATGAATTCGAATGTGGCTGATATGATTTTAAACTAGTTGAGAATTGATGAGTTGATTTGGATTTTGATTGAAAAAGATGATCCCTGAATTTTGGTTGAAAAGTGATCAATTGAACAAAGCCACAATGTGAGGATGAATGGGATGAGTCCCTGTGATGATGTTCGTAATTGGAATGACGACAATGACTTCAGTAAATCACTACGAGATTAGTGGATTGTGCTGACAGATTGCTACTGTTAACACTTGACCTAGTGGATCTAGTTAAAGGGATGTCAAATTAAAAACGTGCATAACTGAAACTCCCATGGAGGAATGTTCAGATGGAATTTTTGGTATGACGGACCATTATTGTATAAAGAAAATGAATGATATATTCTAAATGAATTATTATCTCATAATGAGTTTTATATAAGGGATCTTTATCCCATGATTATGTGGAGAGCTGACCAATCTAAAGAACCCCAGAATCAGTTGGATCTAAAGTCGGATTTGAATTGTAAATAAAAGTACTTAACAAGAATTTTTGTATTGATAGGATCATGGATCGAGGTCGTCGTGGTAGGAATGATAACCCCCAACTCGATGAGGAAGAGCTCGACTTGGATGTTCGTAAAACCATTCATAGATCATAGCCTGGACCTTTCAAGGGTGAAGGGGAAAACTTGGGTGAGACTGTGGAGAAGTGGATCAAAGCAATGGAAGAGTACTTCGATGTCACCAAGTACAATGAGAAGAGCAAAATGGCTCTTGCAAGGCTGAAGATAGTAGAAACAGTGAGAGTAGCATGGAGAAACCACTACGAGACAAACCGTGTGGATCGAAACACTCAGACATGGAATGATCTCAAAATTTACCTAAGGAAGAGATTATGTCCTCCCGGCTTTTTGGAAACAAAGATGAATGAATTCTTAGAGTTAACCCAGGGGAGCAGAACTATTGAAGTATATCACCAAGCGTTCGCTCTCCTCCTTAAAAAACTCGCCACCACTGGATGAAGAACAGCTGATGGCCAGGTTCATTTGGGGACTAAACAAACCTTTGAATATCCTAGTGAAGAATGCCAAGCCAGTTTCCATGGCTGACGTAGTGCGGATGGCGAAAGATTTCCTACCAAAGCCAGCACCACATCACCTTTCAAAAGGTTTTTAGCTCCAAAAGGTAATTCCAACCTTCCACTGTCTAAGAGATATAAGGGTCAAGCCCAGGATATGGGAAGTTCCAGAATGGAAGAAATGTCCTTTTCTCAGAACTCAATCCCTTGGAATTCAACTTCAGAAGTTCTACCCTTGAACAAGGGAGTGAAATGCTATAACTGTCAAGGATTTGAACATCACAGTATGGATTGCCCAACTCCTTTTGGAACAAGGTTTTCAGGGAGGGAAAATTAGGGATCAAGATTCCAGACTCCAGCTTCTTCCAGAGGTAGACCCTCTAACCAACCCGCAGTTTTAATCCAAAGTAATGCAAGACCTCCAACTTAGAATAGGAAAAGTCAAAGAGAGATGTTCCCAAGGCAGTAACGCTGGAAGTGATTGAAGAAGAAGAAAAAGAAGAAAGAAATCATACTCCACCTTCAAGATGAGGACATCTCGCCTTTTTTAAGTGGGGTAGGATGTAAGATTCCTCCCTCCAGCTTTTGAGGTGTATAGGTGTAAGAATCTCCCCTTCTGATCTTGTAATTATTCCCCTCTTTGAGGTGTATAGGTGTAAGAATCTCCCCTTCTGATCTTGTAATTATTCCCCTCTTTGAAATAAAAGAAAGATTTTGTTTTACCCTATTTCGACCTAGAGAGAGAAAATTTCTAGAGAGAGATAATCCAAAATTGAGATATTTTTGGATATAAAAATCCTCCTAGTGTCTAAAATGGTTTCCCTTGAAACAGAAATTCAAAAAGAACTTTCCAATGTGCATTTGGAATTAATTGAAAATAAGTATAAAGGACCTTAGCCTAAGGATCTAGATTTTCAAAAAAATTTGGATTATGGTCTAATTAAGGTTCCTATGGGCCAATAGGATCAATCCAAGTGTGGGGAGGAGATAAATCCAATTTTATAAAAGAAAAATACCCAAAAATGAGTAAATTCCCACTTTAAGATGAAGAGTTGTGTGACTGAGTATAAGGCTTATTAGTAAAAAACTATGTATATTACTAAAAAAATGAGATATTTTGGGTATAATGATTCAATTTTGACACCTTGGTAAGGAGAAGGGGGCTCTTCAAGGAGGCGCCTATTTCACATGTGTGGTGGAGTTTTAAACTCAAAAATATTGTGATATTTTTATCTCTCCTCTCTCTCGGATCAAAACAAATCAAAAGGGAGCAAACTAGGTCCAAATCTTGTCCAAATTCAGCCAAACTGAACCTGAAAAATTCTAGAAACTAGTTGGACCTGGTTAGAGGCCTCCCTCACCTATAAAAAGATCCATAGCCCTTTGTAAAAAAATATGAGAGCTATACCATGCCAGTATTATACTGAAATAATGATATTTTCTATTATCCTCTAAAAATCCTCTTCAAATTGAGGAGGTTGAAGCTTCTCTCTCTCTTCAATCTTCCTTGGAGTCTTCATCAACATACCAAACCAATTGATTGGTTGGGGGCCTCTACTTTGATTAAAGAATCAAGCAATCTAGGAGGTAAAGTGTGGTTTATGGTTCTTTTTTTTTTAATCTCCAAATGTTTCTCTCTTCTCAACCCCTCTCAACCTTGAGAAGCATTCAATTGAATGGCTTTTTAATACAATTGAAGTTCTTTAATGAATTGTAATGATAAAACACGTAAATTTCCATTTATGCTTACATTAAATGTTTTTTTAAAGCATGTCTCTCTCTCCCCCAAAGAATGGTCATTCCTATGACCTATTCTATATTCAAATGAAGCTTCTTATGAAGCAATTCTCTAATCTAGAAGTAATTTTTATGCTTGTCAAATTGAGACCAAATAAGTGGCTTTTTAATGCTTTTATGCTATTTAATTCATAAAAAAAATTAGGAATCAAGTCCATAATTGGATATTGATCCATTAATGATTATTGTATCATATGATATTACTAAACTTTATGTTTTCAAAATTATTGAGAATTATCAGTAATAGTAGCACCAGCAAAGCTATGAAAAAATTTCTGAAAAATTAACACACATAAATCATTTTCATTCATAATATGAAAGAGGACTTCCTACCATATTCTAGGAATAATCATCCTAGATTAATTGAATGATTCTCATTATAATCATGAAAAATTTGATTTTTATGTTTATTCATAAATAGTTAATTAGAAAAAAGAGGAATTTCTAGTAATTCATTTTTATGTTAAAAGAGTAATCCCCATGACAATGGAAATTCATGTATTCCAATGAAGTAAGAGAAAAATTGGGATGCTAAAATAATGTATATTTTATTTAAAAATTAAAGAAGGATTTTAGTTAAATTTATCTTTTTACATAGATAAATTTAAATGGTAAAAGAGGAATTCCCACCATATTGGAATTCAAATATTTAAATGAGAAAACGGTAATTTTTAGCATATTAAAATTAATGAGTATTTTATTTAAATATAAAGATGAATTTTAGATCAATTTATTTTATCTATGAGAAATATTTAAAGGGTAAAAGAGGAATTCCTATGACATTTGGAATTCCATCATTTAGATTAGAAAAGAGAAATTCCTAGCATATTGAAATCAATGGGTATTTTATTTAAATTCAAAGATGAATTTTAGATAATATTTTCATGGTTATCGGGGAGATACATTTTGTGGCCCTCGTAGATAACCTTCTTCAAAGTTGTTGAGTACCGGGCCTCTAATCTAGGCCCACATATAGGGCATACATTATAACTAGATATTGAAAGCCTTGCCAAACATGCTAATCATTGTGATGAGATATGCAAATAATACAAAAATACCAAAATCGTGAAATTAAATCAGAGTCCACCCACTTTGCTTCTTCGATATGCCTCCATGGTGGAGAATTAGGAGGCACACACATAACGTCATCTGTGGAGCTGTTGTTTTGATGCCAAGTCATTAAAGATGCAATGGATTTACATCTAAACATTGTTTAAATACGTGGAATGATGGGGAAGACTTTAGCAAGGACCCTTTATCCTTGGACATCTTTCCTATATCTCGATGAACCACACTCTGGAAACATGAAGAGTGGCGTACTCATGCCAAAAGACAATACAATTATTCAGACAAGCATGGTTTGTGCTATAGTCCATCCCTATGGAGTGCAACATTTCTTTTGCTCGTGCATGGTCCGAAGGCATCTCATGTCTTCTGGTAGAATTTGATCCTTCAATAACCTGTTACATATAACATAACGAATCGTAAAAGAGAAAGACATGACATTCAATCAAACATGTGAAACATAGAGAGGGAAAGGGACACATACCCCATAAGTTTTGAAACGCTCGTATCAGACCACCCATATATTGATTGCAAGTTCAATATGGAGAGGCAAGTGCGGAGAACTGAAACACATGCTCCACCCATATATTGATTGCAAGTTCAATATGGAGAGGCAAGTGCGGAGAACTGAAACACGTGCTCCACGGTAAAGTGGTAGATAAGAAAGCCTACGTAGCTCTTTCTCCTCTCGAGAAGCATGCTCCATACTTCATCTGATGTCTTCTACTTCATGATCGTCTGCTCTGTTGCTTATGCAATGGAGGACATCTATCATGTCATGCCATGTCATGTTCTAGAACTTGATTCGAGTTTGTAAAAGCTTGCTCGTGTTCCAATCCCATCCAGGTTGCCTTTGCCCTTGCTCTTTTTCTCCGTTGAGGTTGGATATCCACTGGTTCATTGTTGTCGGGCGAACATTGATGCCAGTAAATAAGTAGATGTTGCAAGTGCTCTACTGGAAATACGTCCCATTTTTTAGAATTCTCGTTGTAAATTCTTTGACGTCAAGTGACTGCATGGGCACAATGTTTTCTCCTCTAAATTGATAAAATTTGAAAGATTCATAGCATGCACAGGCTCCATGTACGTTGAATATTTATGTGAATTTGGGTCCAAATGAGGAAGAGGTGGAGCTTCTTTTATACTTCTTCATATATGGCCTAGTTGGTACATTCTTGTTTTTTATGGAAAAGAGTCAGGCTACCAAAAATTTCAGAATTTGAATGTGAAAAGGAATGAAAAAATTAGCTCAATCAGACGTCAAAATAGGCGTCGATATAAATGTCAAAATAAGAGTCGAAGAAATAATTTATCGAAGCACGTTCTGATGATTACATCCACACATATATTGTAAGATTTCTCCCTCCAGGTTTTGGTGATGTAAAGATGTAAGAACCTCCCTTTCAGTCTCTTGTAATCATCCCTCCCTTCAGAAGTGGAAAAAGATCTTGTTTGACATTGTTTTGGTCTAGAGAGAGAAAATATTCTAGAGAGAGATAACACAATCTTGAAATATTTTTCGATAAGTATTTTCTTCTAGCCAATAGGAAGTGTTCCCTTGAAATAGAATTTTAATTAGAAATTCTTAAGTTGTATTAGATTTGGATGGTGGGTGAACCAAGGAGTCCCCTAGTTCAAAGTTCTAAGCCTTATTAAATTGTTTTGAATTTAAAAATATAATATTCTTATTCATTAAGGCTGGAAAATAAAAATAAAAGAAAAATGAAAAATTTTGGAACTATCCACAAGAAAATAATAAAGAAAGGATCACATGAGGTGAAGGTTCCTTAATTATGAGTTTTCAGATATTTTAGGAGACTTTTTGGAGGCTTTGTGACACCTCAGGACAGGGAAAACCCCTCATCAAGGAGACGCCTTGAAATCACATCAAGGAGGCATTTTTAATCCAAAAATATCATAAAGTGGCTAGATATTTCATCTCTCATCTCTCCTCTCTCCTCTTCCAAACTAGATCAAAAAGTGGGCAAAACTAGTCTAAAACTTGTCCAACTATTGGATCAAACTAAAACTGGAAGCCTCTAGATCCTAGTTGGGCTTGGTTGGTGGCCTCCCTCACCTATAAATAGAGCCCCATTTCTTTGTATTTTCATCTTAGTGTATTTACATGCTAGTGTAATTTTCAATTTAGTGTATTTCCTTTATTCCTCTACCTTGCCTCTCCCTTGTGAAGCTTTGGTGCTTCACTAAACCCCTTTTTCTCTTGAAGATTACCCTTTTCCCTTCGTGGCGCCTCTTCTTTGAAGGCTACACAACTTTTTCAAGGTAAAGAATCAAGAAAACCAAGGGTAAGCCTAAACAATGAAGTTTATTCTCTCTTTTTGATGTTAATCTTCTTCCTAACCTCCCTCATGCTTGGGAAGCATTTTATTTTATGGGTTTCCTCTTAAAACCATGCTTTTCTTGATTTATGGGGTTCCTCTTAAAACCATGCTTTTCTTGATTTATGATGAATTAATGTTTATGTTTAAGCTTAGGTTTATGCATAAACTAATCTTTATATTAAAAGTGGTAATTTTGAGCATTCTCAATTCATAGAAAATGCGGGGAAGTTATGGCAAAATGATATCATAAAAAAATGAAGGTTTATGCATAAACTAATTTTATGCTAAACGTGGAATTTTGAGTATTTTCATTTTATAAAAAATGAGAGGAAACTATGGTAAATTTTTTTTTAAGAATATGAGCTTATGCATAAATTAAATTCTATGCTAAAAGTGGAATTTTAAGCATTCTCAATTTATAGAAAATGTGGGGAAGCTATTTCAAAACTTATATCATTAGAGAATGCACTTATGAATAATAATTTTTATGCTAAAAGAGGAATTTTGAGCATTCTCATTTCATAGAAAATGCGAGAAAACTATGGTGAAATTTTTATCATTAGAAAATGAATTTATGCATGATAAAGTTTATGCTAAAAGTGGAGTTTTGAGCATTATTCATTTGCTAGAAAAATAAAGAAGGTTATGCACAAAGTTTTCTATATTCATTCAATTTATGAGAATTATGGAAAGGATTATGAATATAATTCATTTAGATAAAAATGAAGTATGTATACATAAATGTTTTAATATGCTGAAAGAGGAATCATGAGTATAATTGTTTTTGTAAAATGAAGTATGTATACATAAATGTTTTAATATGCTGAAAGAGGAATCATGACTATAATTGTTTTTGTAAAATCCATGAGGTCGTATGCATAAATCTTTTATTCAAAAAGAGGAACATTGAGCATATTTTATTTTGGGAAAATTGAGAAAAGAAAGGGAAAATATTCATAGGAATGCATCAAGAAAACATGGATAATTTTTAATCAAAAAGAGGAAATTCAATCACGAACATATTTAACTTATGGAATTATGTATACGTCTAGATTCTTGAAAAATAGAGTCTTGGGTACATTCTAAATGGGAAAAGGATTTCCTAGAAAAAGACCAGAAACATGCGTAGTTGGATGAACGTAAATAATTGTGACTGACTTATTCCTAGATTTCGTGGGAAAGGAATTTGGAATTCTTAAAAGGATCGAAGATCCAAAAGTGAACGAAAATTTAGACTTAATTTAATTGAGTCAAGAAAACTTTACCTTTAACTGAGCCAAGTAATTGGCCGAGACTTAGAAATTTTTGTCAGTATAAAAAGTAGAGTAACTTCACTTTTAACCTGGTTGATTGTGGAACAAAGATTCTGATAAACTAGATGAAGGAAAGTTGATAATGAAACCTGATTCGTTCAAGGCAAAAAGAGACCATCTTGTTCGTAGAAATTAGAATTGATGTCGATGATATGTGAAATGATGTGGAGTGATGTATGGAAGGATGTGGAATGTGTGGATTGATGTGGAGTGATGTATGAGATGTGTGGATTGATGCGGAGTGATGTGTGGGATGTGTGGATTGATGTGGATTGATGTGAATGAATGTGGGATGATTTGAATGAATGTGTAAATGATGTGGGATGATGTGAATGAATGTGGAAAAGATGTGAATGGATGTGGAATGATGTGAATAAATGTGGAAATGGTGTGGGGTGATGTGAATTGATGTGGAATGATGTTGAATGAGGTGGAATAATGTCGAATGATAAGGATGATGATGTGAGACCTCTCTGCCCCCTCCGTGCCGCACCAGATTCTCGGTTGCTAGCAGAGCGGAAGTAGCTTCCTCTTGTGCGGGACAGGGTTTCCCACTCACTCTCGAATGTCCGGACACGAGACTAATCTGGTGGTCATTCCGAAACCGAAACCGAGAAAATTTCCCTTGCCCGAAAAACGAGGACGATTCTACCTTTTTTATTTTCTTAAAAATAAATTTTCTAATGGGGTTAAGAGACTATACTGTCCTTCACCTGATTAAACCAGATAGAAGGAGAACTATCACTGACTTAATTTGAAGAAATCAACACTTTTTCCTAACCAAAATCAGGTACAACCATTGATCTAATCATTTGACAAAATCAACGCTTTTTTCCTAACCGAATCAGGCACAGCCGTTGATCTACTCATTTGAGAAATTCTTCAGGTTTTTATTTAACTACTCAAATTCTAAGCGTATTCCTATTATTTCAATTCAAATATTAAAACTCCACTCATTCGAGCCTAACCCCATCCGGCCCATGGCAACCATTGGAATCGGTAGAACCTGACAATTACTCACCCACCCATAATTGAATGCCTTTCTTAACTTTTGCTTTCGAATACATATACGCACACACTCCTCTTTAAAACTTTAACATATAAAATAGTCCAATGACAAACAATTATTGTTTACACATGTCATAACTCAAAAATTCCATTCAGTTCCTTGTTTCTCAAAAATTCCATCCAGTCCCTTGTTTCTAAAAAAAAAACAGTATCACTCTGGACTCTCCATTGAGACCAACTGGTTAGCAAACGAGATCTAGTAACAGATTACAATAATCATTTAGTCCATCATACATATCTTCCACAACATATGCATGGGTGTCCTAGGCACGGCGAGTCCATGCATCGCCTAGTCAGAACCCTCCAAGATCCTCCTTAGGTGTCCTGGCACTTCACTCAAGGACCGCTTCGTCCGCCCTTGTCCATTGTACTACCGGAAGCGCACCATTTTAACCATACCAAGGCTGGCTTTGCCGCGTGAGCTATCCTTTGAACACTCCTGGCCAGCTGTTGCAACCGAGCTTCCCTTCAAAAAACATATACCAAATGCTCCCTCCAGCATTCTGGCGTAAGACAGTCCTTTAAGAAAACAGGGTCTCTATGCAAGTTTTTAGTTTGATTTTCTTTTGAATACAAGAAGTATTTCTTGAATCAATATCCCCAAAACGTCTTGATCGCAATTTTGAATTTTCATACCAGAATTCTTCAAATTCTATAACCTTGATCCACATATCAAAATTCGAAGGGTCTCAACTTAGTTTCAGATTTGGCAGGAGTTTTTGAGTGTATTTTTCTAAACTGGTCACATCGTCTTTCCTTGAAACTGACGAAAGAGTTTGGTCTTGGTCATAGTCTGACTCAAGGTTCGAGTGATAAGATTTTTCCCAAACTATCTTTCTCAAAAAGGTTTGATAATTCAGTTACTATTTTACTGAATTTCTTTCTTTGATTATTCACTTAACTGATTTCTAAATTAGTTACAAATTCCAATGAGGAATAAAATAATCATTTATCTGAATAATTCAATCTCGATAGATTTCTTGAATTTTCTTTTACAATCCGTGTGAATATAAAACGATAGAAATTTCTCTCTTAGAGTATTTAATTATTCATTTATCAAATACTCATATAATTTAAATACAGAATTTACGAGAATTCTAATTTTGATATAAAAATTCTTTATGCATCTATTTATGCATAAAAATCAACTTTAATGGGAATAACACTTTCATTTAAAAAAATCCTTTTATGCATAAATTCAATTTTAATAGGAATAACACTTTTAAAATAAAAAGAATTTCTTTATGCATCTATTTATGCATAAAAATCAATTTTTATAAGAATAACGCTTTTATAATACAAATTCCTTTATGCATCTTTCTATGCATAAAAACCAATTTTAATAAGAATAACTCTTTTGTAATTAAAAAAATTTCCTTTATGCATCTTTTTATGCATAAAAATAAAATTTAATGAGAATAACACTTTTATAAAAAAACATTCCATTATGCATCTTTCTATCTATGAAAATTAAATTTAAAGAGAATAACACTTTACAATAAAAAAATTTCCATTATGCATCTTTCTATGCATAGAAACTAAATTTAATGAAAATAACACTTTTATAATAAAAAAATTTCCTTTATGCATCTTTCTATGCAAAAAAATCAAATTTATTAATTAATATCAGTGATATCCATGCATATTCATAGGTGAATATGTACATGGAGTAATTAGAATATTTCTTTTAGATGCAAAAATGGTGGGAATTACTCTTTTGGAATAACATAAAAACAAACTTTCTTTTCCACAAAATTCTTGAAAATTTTAACCTCCTTTGTATGGCTGACCATTTAAGTCAATATTAGGTAATTTGGGAAAAATCTCACATTTTGGGAATCAATTACTCCATATAGTTTTGGACATATCTTAAGCATACTAACTCCAAATTTGTCGGAGATCATAGATTTAGATTCTACTCTTCAAGATCGTTCCGATGATATGTCACATGAGGGGGTTTTGACAAACTTTTGGACAAGTTCACTATGCTCCCATTTTTCAAATGGGAATGGGATTTTTCCCAAATTATCTAATATGGTGTTATTTCTCATTTTTATCATTCTCTATTTAACTTAAATTACCCAAATTGAATTCATAAAACTCTAATCTACACAACTTCTAAATTCAAGAGAGTAAACAATAAGAAAAGTTTAATTAATCCCTTAGTTAATCTATCTAGGATTAAGAAAGGCTAGAATTTAAAGAAGAGAAGGGGGTGGCCTTTTCCTTAAAGGCATAGCATTTGATTTTAATTCAATCAACTGTAAAATATGAAAATCAAGAAAACCATAGATTTAAAATTGAACAAGTAAGAAAAATTAGCGTACATGGAGCTTGTAAGCTCTCCTTTTGCTTGAGAGATTGAGGGCTCTACTCTTGTTTAAAGCAAAAGTGACCACCAATTCACTTTGGAGAGGATTAGGCCAAAAACAATTGAATTATCAAGAAATTCAATGTAGATGGCTCAGGGGAAGAGTAGAGTAACAGTGCATAAACACCATTAAGCTTTTACAAAGGGGGAGGCTTCTATTTATAGGAAAAAGTGAGCCTCTAACCAAGCAAACTGATTCTAGAACTTTCCATATCAGTTTGGTCAATTTTTGACCATTTTTGGGTCACTTCAGCTTACTTTTTGGATCTAGTTTTGAAATAGGAGAGAGGAGAGATGAAATATCTCATTTTATTGATTAAAAATTGGGGGTAATGATGAGAGAAAAGGTGCCTTCTTCATGAGGGGAGATCCCCACTCTGAGGTGTCAAAATTTAGTTTTTTAATTGTTTTCTTTGGTGTCCACTCTTCATCTTATGTGAGCATTTACTCATTTTTGGGGGGTTTTTCTTTTATTCTTCAGTTTATCTCCTCCCTACATTTGGATTAATCTTATTGGTCCATAAGAACCTTAATCCAAAATTTTCAGAAAATCTGGACCCTTAGGCTGTCTTTTGTGCACATTATAATTTATTTCTAATGCACCTTAGGAATTGCTTTTTAAACTTTTGTTTCGGGGGAATTTTTTTTTAATAGGAAGGGATATTTTTCCATCCAAAGATATCTAAAAACTTAATTATCTCTCTCTAGAATATTTTCTCTCTCTAGGCCAAAACAGGTAGAAACAAGATCTTTTATTATTCTGAAAAGGGGATTGATTACAGGGGAAGAAACTGGACATCTTGAGGGGTTGGGGAGGAATCTTATAGCATCTCCCACTTTAAAAACGTGCGATGTCCTCATCTCGCACAACTGGGGGTAATCCCGCATCAGTTCAAGTAATCCCGCATCAGTTCGGCTTCTTTCTCCCAGGTAGCGTCTGAAGTCAAAAGGATAGAACTTTCATTTGACTAATAATTCTCTCAGAATTTTGTTCTTGAGAACCTTCTCTCGAACATCAAGGATTTCTTCAGGTTGGAGTTCCATCTGCCCTTGGTGGGTTGAAGAATTTAAGAGTTCATCATTAACCACATTATTTGGGCTCGGTACATACTTCTTAAGTAAGTTGACATGAAATACATTATGTACTTTGAGATGAGGAGGCAGAAGAAGTTCATAGGCTAAGTCACCTACTTTCTTTGTAATCAGATATGGCCCACAGAATCTGGGGGATAATTTCTTGTACTTCCCAAGAGATAGAGAACTTCTTTTGGGGCATACTCAAATGAAGACCATATCTGCTTCTTTGAATTTTCTGTTTGACCTCTTCTTATCTGCATACTGCTTTTGTCTATGCTGGGCAGCTTTTATATCCTTGCGATTGACTACATCTACTGCTCCATGTCATCAAGCATCTTTCTGGACATCTCGACCCTAATAAATGGGTCGGACCAAGTTAATGGTGCTAGGCAATCTTGTCCATACAGAGCTTTGAAAGGGCTCATCCTGATACTTTGGTGATACGAAGCATTGTAGGCGAATTCGACTAGGTGCAGATAGCTTAGCCACTTCTTGGGTTTCTTGCCACAGCATGACCGAAGTATATCTTCGATTACTTGGTTCACCCTTTCTGTTTGACCACCATCGGTCTCGAGGTGGTAAGCTGTGCTGAGATCCAAGAAAGTTCCTACTGCTTCGAAGAATGCAGTCCAGAATCTTGACATGAATTTGGAATCTCGATCACTTACTATTCTCCTGGGTAGGCCATGCAATCTGAAGATTTCCTTGAGGAACACTCTGGCCACATCCACTGCAGTGTAGGTTTCTTTTACTAGAATCAAATGGACAACTTTGGTTAGTCTGTCAACTACCACAAAGATGGAGTTGTAACCTCATTGCACTGAAGGTAGTCCAGTAATAAAATCCATACTGATACATTCCCACTTCATCTAGGGGATGTCTAATGGATGTAACTTTCCATGCATTTTTACTCTCTCGGCTTTGACTTTCTAACATATCAGGAATTGATGTACATGATTAAGTCAATCCTTTTTTAAACCAGGCCAAAAGAAGCTTTTCTTTACAGACATGTAGGTCTTGATGAAACAAGGATGTCCTACTATAAGGCTGTCATGGGCTTCATTCAGAATTAACCCTTAGGTCCCTCATCATTGGGAATGCATAGCCTGCTATTATAATACATAATTCCTTCATCCAGGATGTACCCTTGAACTCGGTACAACTCCTGAGGAGTTTTGCTTTCCTGCATAAGTAGGGTAGCAATAGGGCCAAAGAATCTATCTTGCATGATCTTCTCTCTTGCTTCAATAATCAATGGATTTGACACCACTGTGATTGCAAGCAAGGAGGCTTTTCTGCTGAGGGCATCTGCTACCACATTTTCTTTGCCTGGGTGGTACTTGATTTCAAAATCAAATTCTTGCAGGGTCTGCATCCACACCTTCTTTGGCGCATGTTGAGATCCTTCTGAGTGAAGATCCACTTTAAGCTCTGATGATCTGTCATCATCAAAGTGAAACTTTGACCCAGTAGGTAATGTCTCCACAACTTTAGGGCATAGACTACTGAAAGTAGCTCCAAGTCGTTGACAACATAATTTCTCTCATGCGTTCTAAGTTTTTGAGATTCATAGGCCACTGCATGACCTTCCTGCAATATCGCACCTCCTAGGGAAAAACCACTAGCAGCATCAGTTACTACCTCAAAGGGTAGAGAGAAATTTGGCAACTTCAGAACATGATTGGTTACCAAGGCGGTCTTCAGCTTATCAAAAGCACTTTGACGCCTAGCAGACCATTGAAACGGGGTATTCTTCTTGAGAAGATTAGTCAGGGGGGAAGCTATGAGAGCATACTTAGGTATAAAAATTCTATACCAACCAGTTAATCCCAAGAATCCTCTGACTTCTTTCACTGTCTTTGATTTAGGCCAATCTATGACTGTTTGGACTTTTGCAAAATATGGAGAAATTCCATCTTTGGATACCAGAAAGCCCAAGTATTCAACATGGTCAACAGAGAAAGTGCATTTTCTCTTTTTTGCAAAGAGTTGGTGCTTCGTTAGAATCTCAAGAACTTTACGAATGTGAGATTCATGGTCAGCTGCATTCTTTGAGTAAATCAGAATATCATCAAAGATAACAAGAACAAAATCATCCAAGTATTCTCTGAGAATGTCCTGCATTAGGCGATTGAATGTAGCTGGGGCATTTGTCAATCCAAACGGCACGATAGTAAATTCATAGTGCCCATAGTGTGTATTGATAGCTATCTTTGGGATATCTTGATCATTAATCCTGATCTGCTAATACCTTGATTTGAGATCTACTTTGTGAAGATCTAGGCTCCATTTAGCCTCTCCAGAAGCTCATCAATTCTGGGGATAGGATACTTATTCTTAACTGAACTGTCAGTTGATTGAGACCTCTGTAATCCACACAGAGTCTTAGCATTCCATCCTTCTTTTTCTGAAAGAGAAGTTGCGCTCCCCAAGGTGAAACACTGGGTCTTACAAACCCTTGTTCTAACAGTTGCCTAAGCTGTTCCTTGAGTTCAATGCTTGAGAGACTGGCATGTTCTTGAGAACCTTCTCTCAAACATCAAGGATTTCTTTTGGTTGGTGTTCCATCTACCCTCTCTTGCCGGATCCTTTCTATCTCCCGATCGGGCTTATGTGAGTAAATATTGCATGGTAGGGGTGATAGTACACTGTCCCGTGGGACCCTGGAGGAAGGGCCACCCCTCTCGTCCCCTACAAGTCTGGCGGAAAATGGTTTGTGAGTAAGGCCAAAGAAATTAGGATCGTTGATCTCCCCTCTCAAGATTAAAATGAGTCAATGTCGGTCGATGGTGCCAAAACACTTCCTAATGTCGAACTCCAAAAACCAAGAGGTTCCAGCCCACTCTGTTTTGATATGTCTCAGGGCCGAGTGGCAGCCTCGACCCGGACGGAATCCATGCAATGTGTCTAGAAACTGGGGCTCGTAAATAGATTCGGGTACCACCCCTGTCGCCCCCTAAATGATCTTGTCGGTGCTACTACCGTGAGCGGTCTAAACTCTAGAACAAAGCCCGTTTTTTGCAAAAGAATCGTCGGTCCGAAGAGGAATTTATGGAAAAGGCCCTAAATGCGATTTTCGAGAACAATTTTTTAGAAATAAGCAGTACCATCACTTCTCCTGTGGGCTCGAGCAAGGCGCCTAGCAAGAGGCGCGACGAGTCTCTCTCCGACCATTCCAAAAATATCCCCTTTAACGAACAATTTTTCAGAAATGAGCCCTCTTCGCTGGGGGTTAAGTCGCCTGGTTCAGACTCAATTTGCTCATGGGACGCCAGTAGCAGTCTTTCGTCCGCAAACAATTCTGAGTACATGGGTGCGCTTTGTGCCTTGCCGTTGTCTCAGTGATTTGTAGTGCTTTTGCGCCTCTCAGACTAGTGTCTACCACTGTTGGTGAGTTTTCTCTCCCAGGACCAGAATGATTACCCCTGTCTAATGAGTTTACATTCATCCCTAGATGTCGGGTACTGTTTCCTTCCCCGCCATCTTTGTAGCCGTCACCTGTATTCCGTGCAGGTGTGTCCGCACCCCCTGGAGGGGACGAGAAGGGATTTCTCGGAGCAACCCTCCCTGGTTCCAGACCTAAGAGCGCACTTTCCCATATGAGCATTCGATAGTATAGGTCTGAGGAAGAGTTACAGGATAACCACTTGAGATATCCCCCTAATCTTAGATAGGTCGTCCGATGGGTTCGCGGTTCATTGCTGTGCTTACACACCAGGCTACCCCTCTTCGAAAGCTTCGCGGGACCTACTAGTCTTTGGATCGTCGCCCGGAGGGGTTTATTGCACAAGGCCCTTGAGGGGACGCTGGCTCCTGCAGAGCGGAAGCCCAACGAATGTAGGATGCAAGGCTCCGCACCTCATTAAGATCATATTAGCATACTCTCCTGAAAGAAAAGGAGCAAATCCCATTAAGAGATATTCCGCATTATAGCCCGCGACGACTGATTCAGCTTCTGCTTCTGGTGGATCACACAGAGCTCAATTAGTTTCTGCTAGGCAAGAGATAAAAAACAGAATCAATATGGGGAACAAGAGAATGCGAAACCATATCTGCTTTTCCGCTATGACAATCTCACTGAAATTATGAGAACCTACACAGGTTGGTGCAGTAATGATAATGGGACCAATAGATACTCCATACAAAACCATTTGGACGGCAAATCATGATACTCTTGAAAAAGCATATTTGGAATAAGGAGTGAAGCTTTTCCACCAATCAACAGGATCAGTGTACGCTGAACCATACGAGCACGTCGCCGCGCATACGGCTCTCTACCCGAACAACTTGCTTTAGATCGCGGGAAACCCACATTTTTCTGTTTCCAAAAATCCTCAATCCGAGAAAGAGAGCCCTTATTCGGGAGTGGGGATTTCCCTTTATTCGAAAAGAGAGGCTTTTGACAAAATCGTGGTGGAAAAGAGGGAAATCTGGGAATCTGGCCGACCTAATTCTGGGGTTCTCCTCTTCCCAAAAGGAGCTCCGGAAAAGACCATTCGAAATATGAAAATCTGAAGATTTCTCCGAAAAATCACATGCTTCGTGAAAGTCGTCCCTCTCTTACAGATTACCCATGAAGGGAAAGATATAGAGGCTTGAACCGTTACTAAAAACTATTAAAGAGAAACACATCAATCTTTTACCCTTTTTAGAAAAAAGATTGGACATCATTTCGGTTCGCATTCCCTCTCGCGAACATATTTTCTAAGCCAGATAGCCAATAAATCATAAACATATTTATGCCAATCCCAAAGTAGTCAATATTCCCGGTTCCACGGTACCCTCCTGCAGTGATCCTACACCCATTAAAGAAGCTTCTTGTTGAGATCTTACGGAACTGAACATAGCGTAATGCAGAAAAAAAAGAATGAATTAGAAAATCGATAGAATAACTGAAATAAAGAAAATGATCTCTTTCGAGGCCTCTCTCCTATCCCTCTATTCATAAAGAAAATGATCTCTTTCGAGGCCTCTCTCCTATCCCTCTATTCATAAAGATTCTTCCTATTATCTTTTTGGTCATAAAGGTTATTGGATACCTAAAAAGTATCATGAAAGAAAAAAAAACTTCTCTTTTTTCTTTTCATTGTCTAGACTATTACTACCCACATTATTCGGAGGTTGAGTATGAAAAACCCAATGTTGTGGTATTCCCTGAACCTCACCATAATTATCTGAAACTTCCCTATAAGAATGAAATAGAGAAACACTGCCTTCCCCAGAACGGGAAGGGAAAGTAGCCCGAATAAGTCTCGTAAATCATTGGCGGAGCAATTAAATAGCTAACTCTTACTGTTCCCTCTCAATACATATGTGATCAGTACCGTGTATGTGATATATACTTCAATTCACACACAATAGCTCATTTGCCTCAATCGCTGGCAAGGCGGCTATTCACCTCAAACGCCGCGGGGGCGAGGCAAACGCTTTGCGCCTGCCCCGTGAACGCATGGCGTTTAGGAATTAGTCTAGGTCACTCAGAGCCCACAGAGTGGGTTGATTTTCTCGGCTCATTTTCTGCCAATCCTCATTTGGAATCGGTCAAGTGCCCGAAAATTCACTGTTATAGATGCTTCATAAATAAGAAGTTCCATTCATTTTGCATTTGTTGTGAGTCAGAACATTTCAGTGAGGCGAACCTCTCTGAACTCCCTAGGTGGGGTCACCAGCATAGAAGACTGGACTAGAGCAACTCTAGTAGTGGTAACAAGCTTGAACGAGATCGGGGATATATCCATTCCCTGCCACTTGAATCGCGAAGCAAACTCAAGAGAACCGTTCGATGACTCAAGAGACTTGTGCCATGAAACTTCAACCCCTTGAGAAGACGCAAGTACTGCTTTGCCACTACCTTCTTCGAACCTATTACTAGGTCATCTCCGAGGATAGCATAATTGGAGAACCACGTCCTAGAACCTACTAAGTAGGCTGCTTGCTGTATCAACAAGTGGTGCAGTAATGCAAAGATTCCCCACCCAGACAAAGCCCCTAAGGGGTAATAACCCAATCCTCTTCAAGAAGCGGGTCATACCTTATGCCTTTTGGGACATCAAATGGCCTATGCATTAAATACATCCAACTCATCGCAATGTCGCTCCCGAACAGTGACTCCACAAGCTGTGAACACAGCGTGGAAGGAATCCTGTCCGTTGTGCCGACTTCAGATCAAAGTAGAAATACTTCTTACCTTTGAGCCAGAGGGCGGGCGATTGAAAGTGTCACCAGGGACACGCGGAGTGGCTTTTCCAGGAAAGCAAGCCGGAAAACCACCTTATCACTCAGCAATGTGCATTGCTATCCGAGCAATTAGGGTTGGGTTTGACCAACTCCCGGAAAGTGAGAATTCGAATTCTCGCCTCGTCACACCACACCATCAAGTCAAAGTCCCCGGACATGACCTTCCGGGAGAAACTGGTAAATAGAATACACGGTACACCTGCCGCCCTCGACGCCTCGATTGGACCCGGGAAAGAGAAATAACTACTTGGTTTGGGAGAGTGGTTCCAATGGCGGAATAATGATCTCTAAAAGAAGGCAAAAATTGAGGGTTCGAATCCCTGGGAATTTTCTCTCCCTCGAATTACGAGAGTGAAACGAGCTGCTGTCTGCTCTTGCCAGCCCATTTCACGGTTTCCCCTCTAGCTCAGGAAACGAGGTCATAGTCGAACGGTTCGCATACATTCTAGCCCCCACGTATTTCTCAATCGAATAAGGAGCTTGAATCATTAAGAAATACTGATCCGAGCATTTGCTCGTATTCTGAAAGATGTGTCGTACTAGAGGTGCCGGTCAAGCGCAATCAATAACCCGTATCCTTGGGGAGCAGAGAACAGGGTGCGGCAGCCAGAGGAGCGGAATGAAGTTTCGAAATAATGAGGTAGCCTTGAGGAGGCTCCCGAGAAAGTGACCTCTCTAGAGCCGATACGATCGAAGTGGTGAACCGAGAAAAGATTCGTGAACTATTACTGCTGCCAACGGCACACCCTTATGACATAGTTTCGACAGTGTGATGGGATGGGACCGTGTCTTGGATAAAGTCTAAACTCTAGAAAAAGAAGAAAGGGCTATGGGCACGTATAAACAATAGCTCCCTTGTGTTTGCCCATATGATACATGCTGCACATGGAACGAGGACGGGGGCGGAGTTCAATCGGTAGAACGCATGTTTTGCAAGTATGAAGTTATCGGTTCAAGTCCGCTCGGTTCAAGTCCGATCATCTCCATTTGTATACAGATTGGCACATTAGATAGAAATCCAAAAGAGCCACCACAGCAGACGGGCGACACACGTGCTACAATGGTCGGGACAAAGAGCTGCGACCTCGTGAGGGCAAGCTAACCTCTTTTACACAGATTATGGTCGGAAGATACTGTCGGGGGTACGCGGCTTGTTGCCTGCCGTTAGGCATTTGCCACACCCATAATACGGAATTCATTGAAACCAGACACACACGACACGAATGCGAGAATTTCAATATCAGGACCAGCGAGCGTGCACTACCTCCCGACCTAACTTTTCTTTTCACTCCCGCCGGGCACGAGTCCAGAAATGCAGTTAGCCCTTTTGCTTGCCTGCCAGCCAAGAAACTACCATGAATATCGAGAACAGACAGAGAAGAGCAACAGAATATAAGTACGATTTACACGCGAATTGATTTTATTTACGTTAAAGAGTTCTGATTTCGGGTTTGCATGAAAAAAAGTGAACTTTCAAGTATGGAGCAACAGTCCTCTTTTGAAACTAAAACAGTTACAAGCTTACACATGAATGGTGATGCGACAGACACTTTCACTGAAGATTTCACGTTCAAACTGGGGCAGGAAAATGGGAATAATACCGTATTGGAGCCGTAGTCGGCTAGTGAAACGAGGGAAGAGGAATCGGTAGTATTGGGTAAGCAGCAACTTACGGGCAGAAGGAACCAATATGTGGAACAAGTTTGTTCGATGTTTACACATCAGTTTGAAGCCATTAGTGCGAAAGCCTTATTTAACATCCTGCTTAAATGGCTTTGTCGTAGGATTCTTCTAACTACCATTGCTGGTTTGATAGGGAATACCTTTAAAGTTCTTTTCTTTCTTTATTTTCTTCTTGCTGCTAGCCAATCTATGGCTTACTGTGCAGATATGGGGGAAACCTCGAGTAGTGAAAGCGGCATCGATCGCTTCGTTTTAAATTTTAGAGAAGTCTTACGGCGCGCGCGTTTGTACACCATCCTCCCTCGTCAAGCGGGCCTAATCTTTCCCAGGCAAAAAGGAATCTTCTAGGTATCTATCTTGTCCCTTCTCCGAACCCTATCGTGTTATATATCAATGGATAGCTTTTGAAGAGTAGAATCTAAATATGTGAGGTCCGACAAATTTAGAGTTCGTTTGCAAAAATTTAATCTGATGCTCCTTTTTGGAGGGAATATTCTGATCAAACTTCCTTACAAGGCCCAAAAATGACCTCAAAAAATTCCTACATTAGCTCACGTGGCAAAAACCTACCCAGGTCTTGACGAGCCTTGGTATGGTGAAAAATGGTGTGCTTCCAGTACGATGGGTGAGGGTCAACGAAGCGGTCCCAGAGTGAAGTGCCAGGACACCTAAGGAGGATCCTGGAGGGTTCTGACCAGGCGATGCATGGGCTCGCGGTGCTTAGGACACCCATGCGTATGTCATGGAAGATATATATTATATGATGGACCAATGTTTATTGTAATCTGTTACTGGATCTCGTTGCTAACCTGCTAGTCTCAACAGAGAGTCCAGAGTGACTGTTTTTTTTGTAAGAAACAAGGATTGAATGGAAATTTTGAGTTATGACATCTGTAACCAATAATTGTTTATCAATGGATTGTTTTATAAGTTAAAGTTTAAAGAGGAGTGTGTGCGTATCTGTATTCTAAAGTTAAGAAAGGCATTCAATTATGGGTGGGTGAGTACTTGTCTAGTTCTACCAATTCTAGTGGTTGGGCAGTGGTGGGCGGGATGGTGTTAGACTAGAATCAGTAGAGTTTTAATAATAAAATTGATTAATAGGAATACGTTTAGAACTCGAGTAGTTAAATAAAAGCCTCAAGACTTCTCTAATGAATAGATCAACGGTTGTGCCTGATTCAATTAGGAAAAAAGTGTTGATCCCTTCAAGTTGAGTTTGTAGGGTAGAAGCATGTTAACGTGCTACGCTTTTTATGCTAGTTCACATGTGTGAACAATCATTCCTAGTTAGCATAAGTTTAGGTATGTAAGTCACCATATTAGTAATCATATTTAAAACTTCTGGCTGATACAAAAAGCTCAAATGAGCAGTTCAAAAAAAAAAGAATAATCAATGAAAGTTGTGGTATATTGAATTACGAGCTAGTCTTTGAAGCCAGTTAGCACGGTCGTTACAGCGAAGTGGTGGGGTGATGAAGTGCAAAGGCCAGAGCACCATGGAGCCCGCAAGCAAGGCGGCGCATTCGCATTCTCCTATACCCAGAAAACGCAGAGCCGTGCCGCCTTCTCCTATATACAGAAAACGCAGAGCCCCTTCTGCTTCTCCATCTCCTTGCAAAAGGGCAAAGCAATCTCAAGGTTCCCCAATGTCCCTCTCGGGTACTCTCTCTCTCTCTCTCTCTCTCTCTCTCTCTCTCTCTCTTGTGCGGAATCTGTGTGTTTTCTCTTCTACTTTCGACTTTAGTACCACAAGAAGCTCCATGCAATACAGTTAACATGTCCATGCAATATAGTTGAGCACATTTCCCTTTACAATTGAGCACATTTTCCTTTGATGTGTGCAGATCGATGGAAAGCTCCGAAGGTCGTGATCCCCATGCAAGAAAAATTCTGTACAACTTTGGTAGAGTTCAATGCTGCTTATGGCCTTTCCATGGAGGGTTTAGACCCCAAAATGGTTAGGTGGGAGCAGGTCACTGATGCTGAATGGTTCAGTGTGTTCAAACAAACAAAGGATCCCACCATCCACACCGAAATGTATGAGTCGATGATGAAACTGCACTACAATGTATACCAGAAGGCCCCAACCAACATGGAAATTTCCTTTGCATTTGCAAAGGGTTTCGTGAAAGAATTCAGTCCTACCGTGATTGCAAGCGAGACAGCCATTAGGTTCAATTGGGCCGAGTTTGCAGTGCAGTACTTACAAGATATTCGAGAGAAGGGCTATTATGAGGGCCATGTTAACAAGTGGAGACTACGCAATCTTCAGCTTCCAGCTTCAAAAATTGAGGATGAGTCTGGTGACATCTGCGAGGAAAACATGGCATTGGCAGGAAAGAGTACTGCCAAATCTACCAAGCCACACTTCAGCCTCATCAAGATAGTCGACAGGAGATGGAAGCTTCTTCATTTTGTGGGTTGGAGGAATGGCAGTGCATGAAGGCAGCTATCCTTCAAATGAAAACACAGCTACATTATGAGAAACAGAATCTAAACAAAGTGCAAGAGGGCCTGGAACTTGCTAGGGCTTTGAATGCAAAAAATGCGAAGGTCACTCCTATTGTCACGGCCATGAGACAAAGGTTGCAAGCAGCTGAGATGGAGTTGCAGGCTCTATTGCAAAGCAATGATGTGGATGCCCGGCGAAAGATGGAGCTTGAAGTCAGAATAGAGACAACCAAAGACACCATAGAGGCTATGGGGTTTCCTCTTCGTGAAGATGACCCCATAGATAGTGACATAGACATAACCTGTAAACTGGTAAGTGTCCGTAAGTTTCATCTCTGCACTTTATGTTTGGTACATGTGCTCAGGTAACTCATGTACTTACCATGCTCTTTTTGTCTTGGTTTTGTAGGTTGAGATGGAAATTGCAAAATCCAAGGTGCAGAACTCTGAAAGCCAACTTGAACTTCTGATGCACATGCTGTCCAAGCTGCAGGGCTCGTTTCTCCAAACTGCCCTAACTAATATAGCCCTTGCTAGTTTTATGAAGTATAGAGAGGTGCAAGATAGCATCGGAACAAACCTGTGTACTCGCTGTGGTCTACCCCTTGAGGTCCAACCATTCCTTGCAATGGTCAAGCTCCCTTGTGAGCATAATTATCACCTTCTGTGCTTTGCTGCTACATGCTCCCTTGGGACCGTATGTAGGGCTCCCTTCTACAAAAAAAGCATACCTACCGCATGGTTGTGCAACCTTGCAACACAACGACATCCAACCACACCAGAGATTGGTAAGAAACCATACTTGAATGTATGCTTGCTAGCTAGCATACAGGACATACAGTCTACAAGCTTGATCATATTGGGAATAAAAGGTGTGCTAGTTAGCATAATGAATATGCTAATTAGCATGCCAGGTATGCTAGTTATCATACTAGATATGCTAGTTAGCATATACAGTATGATAGTTAGCATATTGCATATGCTAATTAACATATCCAGTATACTAGTTAGCATACTAGATATGCTAGTAGGATGCTAACTAGCATATACCGTATATGCTAGTTAGCATACCCTACATGCTAACTAGCATCCTCGTTAGCATACTCTGTATGCTAACTAGCATCCTAGTAAGCATACCCTGTATACTAACTAGCATAGCATATATGCTAGTTAGCATACCCAATACGCTAACATGCATACCGGATATGCTAATTAGCATATCAAGTAGGCCTACTAGCATATCCAGTATGCTAACTAGCATACAGGATATGTTAACTAGCATGCTATCTAGCATACCAGATATGCTAAAAAGTGTATCCAGAATGCTAATAGACACAATGGATATGCTAGTTAGGATACTGGATACGCTAACTAGCATACAAGATATGCTAATTAGCATAACTAGTATGCTAACTAGCACACTGGATATGCTAGTTGGATGAGTGGATGCTAATTAGCATATCTAATATGCTAGTAAGCATATTGGGTATGCTTATTAGCATACCGGAGTTAGCATATTGAATGCTAATTAGCATATCAAGTATGCTAGTTAGCATATTGGATTGCTATCTGAAATGCTAATTAACATACAGGATATGCTAATTAGCATATCCTGTATGCTAACTAGCATACTGGTAATGCTAATTAGCATACTGAATATGCTAGTTAGCATCCTTGATATGCTATTAAGCATGTTGGATATGCTAATTACCAATTTTTATATGCTAGTAAGCATTTTGGAGTATATTGGATTAGCTTAGAGATTATAAGGTCTACTAGTTAGCATACTAGGTATGCTAGTTAGCATATTGGATATGCTTATTAGCATACCGGATATGCTAGGTGGAATGATAGTTAGCATACAGGATATACTAATTAGCATATCCAATATGCTGGTTAGTATACTGGATATGCTAATTAGCATATCGTGTATGCTGGTTAGTATACTGGATATGCTAATTAGCATACTTGATATGCTATTAAGCATGTTGGATATGCTAATTAGCATATACTTTGCTCTAGTAAGCACATAGAAGCTTTTGGGTACACTTGAATTGCTTAGAGATTATAAGGTTTACTAGTTAGCATACCTGGTATGCTAACTAGCATACTTGATATTCTAGTTAGCATATATGATTATGCTAGCTAGCATACACGAGAATGCTAATTAGCATACTGGCCTAGCTGCACACATAGTTAGCATATGAAACATACTATGTAGCATACATGACATGCTTATAAAGGGTGTAATCAAAGATTTTTTTGTTGCAGGCCTCTCAAAGCCCCTACATGATGTGGGCAGTGTGCATGACACCAAAGGTAAGGGAAAGGCTGCACGTGAGAACCCTTCGACTGAGAAGGGTGGTGAGCTAGATACAATGAATGAAGGAGTAGATGTGGGATCCCAGCAAATGCAAAGTGCAAGCATGAAAACAACAGAGGAAGGCAGTGACATGAGCAGTAAATCAGAAGAAGATGATTTTTTTGTCATGGTTCCTCATGCGCGTGCCATGCCTGCTGTAACTGACAGAGTAAAAACTTCTCAGCAGACAATGGCTAGTGCCAGTGCATCAGGGGAAACATTGAAGACTAATAGCATAGAGGACCCGCAGGAAGTTGGTGATAACAGCCCTCTCGAGGATTTTTTGCGAAAGGCTAAGGCAAAGAGAAAAGTGGGCCCGGAAGAGGTACCTGAAGAAACTGCAAGCAACGGCTATGGTTCCCCAAAGAAGATGGAGGACAAAGCTGAAAGCACCAAAGGTGAAAAGAAAGCCACCCGCTCAAGAGCTTGCAAAAAACTGTGTTAAGACCTTTCCTTTTTTGCTTAGATTCTGTACTGGCAACTGTCTCACTGTTCAGTTGTTTAGCCTTTACTTAGTGTTCCCATACCTATGCCCTTCACTCTTATGGCTATGCCATTTTGAAAACCTAATGCCTCTTGTGGCTGTCATGTAATTTTTTTTATTTTCCCGGTGAAAATGTCTTTGTGTAATATAATGTTGAGCAGCAGTCCATTATAATTTTCTGCCAATCTATGAACTTCTTCACTTCGTATCGCTGTTTCTTTGCAGAGGAAGAGAAACTGGCATTAATTGCCTTGCCTGATGTAAATGCTGCCATGCAATGGCAAAAATTACGAAAATGGCGAATCCGCAAAGTCAGGCAGATAAGGAGACAAAAAATTAGAGATTGAAAAGCAGCTCGAACGATATTCACAGCGTGCCCGTAGAATTTTTAAGCGCCTAAATTATGTTCACCCATCAGGGGAGATTATATATGCTGAATGGTATCCTCTTCCAGTCCCAATATGGGTTCCTAAGAGACTGTGTGTGATGAAAAAAGGGCTCTTTTACTAGATCTCAACGGTCTTTTGCTGAGGGTGGTAGAGACTCGCTTCGGTGAAAAGCCCCCTGCATATGCAGATGAAATGTTAAAATACAATGTAGAGGATAAGCAGGTGTTCTGTCTCGCAAGGACACCCACATGTTTTTGGACTAGTGTCTTCAGTTCTTCAGTGTGTATATTTGGAGCACAAGCATGCATGGTAAAGTCATGAATATTTCCAGGGCTGTTTTTAAATTGCAGGTGCCAAGGATTGCCGGTTTTTTTGAGCAAGAGCACTGCAGTCCACAACCCTGGCAGATCTTAAATAAACCTGTGTTTATGAAAGATTTAGCCTTGTTTTGGAATTACAATCCGACGTACAACGCCCAAAACACGCTTTTGATTGATGATAGCCTCTACAAAGTGTTTTAGAACCCAGCACAAGCTTGGCTCATTACTCCGAAGCTAGAGGACCAGAGTGCTGAGGAGAGACAACAGTTTCTTATAGAAACTTTGAAAGATCGGCTTTTTCTTTGGCTGCAATCGGATGATCGGGCAGCGTATGTGGCTAACAATTTCTTTGATACAGGCTCTGATAACTTCTCTGATGCAGTCATCAAACAGTTGCTAGAGGCTGAGAGACAAGCAGAACTTCGTCGCTCGCAAAACAAAAGGAAGATGACCTAGAAGCAGAGAGAGAGGAGAAAGCTAGGCTGGAGAGGGAAAGAAGAGAAAAGGAACAGTAGAGAGACGACCTAGAAGCAGAGAGAAAGGAAAAAGCAGAGGAAAATGAGAAAGCAGAGAAAAAGGAGGGAGTAAAAAAGCCCGATCACTACAAATGCCCTCTAAGGAGGCGTAAAGATTTTTGGCAGGTGTGACTCATTGTAAAATTAAACCCTATGTAATGTTATTTGATGCTGGAAGTTAATGATGAGATAATGTTTTCAACAGTTGCCTCCTACTATTCCATTTTTATGTGTTACAGAACTATGTATTGGGTTTTCTGTTAGGTAGCACACACTATAAAGTAGCAAGTATACAGTTAGCATATACTGTGGTAGTTAGCATACACTATATGCTAGTTAGCATAATCCTGTATGCTAGTTAGCACACTATATAGCAGCTAGTTAGTATAGAGTTAGCATATACTGTGCTTGTTAGCATACACTATATGCTAGTTAGCATATACTATATATGCTAGTCAGCATATACCATATATAGTTAGCATACGGTATATGCTAACTAGCATATACTGTATGCTAAGAAGCATACGCTTTATGCTAGTTAGCACACACTATGTAGAAGCTTGTTAGTACACAATTATCATATACTGTGGTAGTTAGCATAAAATATATGCTAGTTAGCATATACTGTATGCTAGTAAGCACATGCTATATAGTAGCTAGTGAGTATACAGTTAGCATATACTGTGCTAGTTAGCATACCCTATATGCTAGTTAGCATACACTATATGCTAGTTGGCATATACTATATGCTGCTAGTTAGCATACGCTATATGCTAGTAAGCACACAATATAAATTAGGTAGTTAGTATATAGTTAACATGTACTGTGCGAGTTAGCATACAGTATATGCTAGTTAGCCTATACTATATACTAGTTAGCATACTATATATGCTAGTTAGCATACGCTTTATGCTAGCTAGCACACACTTTGTAGAAGCTTGTTAGTCAGCATATGTATTGTATATGCTAGTAAGAATATACTGTATATGCTAGTCAGCATATGTATTGTATATGCTAGTAAGAATATACTGTATATGCTAGTCAGCATATACTGTTTTTCTAGTCAGCATATATTGTTTTGCTAGTTAGCATATAGTATATGCTAACTAGCATATACTGTATGCTAGTTAGCATACGCTTTATGCTAGTTAGCACACACTATGTAGAAGCTTGTTAGTAAACAATTATCATATACTGCGGTAGTTAGCATACACTATATGCTAGTTAGCATATACTGTATGCTAGTAAGCACACGCTATATAGTAGCTAGTGTGCATACAGTTAGCATATACTGTGCTAGTTAGCATACACTATATGGTGTATGCTAGTTAGCATACACCATATACTGTATGCTAGTAAGCACACAATATAAATTAGGTAGTTAGTACTGTGTGAGTTAGCATACAGTATATGCTAGTTAGCCTATACTATATGGTGTATGCTAGTTAGCATACACCATATACTGTATGCTAGTAAGCACACAATCTAAATTAGGTAGTTAGTACTGTGTGAGTTAGCATACAGTATATGCTAGTTAGCCTATACTATATACTAGTTAACATACTTTATATGCTAGTTAGGATACACTGTATGCTAGTTAGCATACTTTATATGCTAGTTAGGATACACTGTATGCTAGTTAGCAGACGCTTTATGCTAGCTAGCACACACTTTGTAGAAGCTTGTTAATAGCACACAATTAGCATATACTGTGGTAGTAGTAAGCATACACAAGATACAAAATAGAATAAAAGACCATGACGCTCATGTCAAAAACCGAATGGCATGCTGTTATAGATTGCTTCATAATCTTCGAGGGTGATTGTGTACATTTGCCTTCTCTTTTGCATGTGTTTCATGGGTATCTTGATACAACGTACAAGATTTGAAAGTATGTGAACAACAGGTTGATTGTAGTCTAGTTTGAAGGTGTATACATCCACTTGCTTGTAATACAGTCCTTGCACGACATAAGAGCCTTTGTCAATTACATTGTTCCACTCATCAATGTAACCCTGTTTTGCCTTTTCTTTTACTGCAATGCACTTTACCAAGTAAAAGTCTACATTCTCATCATTGGTTGTAGCATCCGGATTCACTGCAAAAGTGTCACCAACACACAAAGCACTACTTAATGCATCATGGTGGCCTTCATACATGAATTTTTCATATCCAATGATCTGTCCTTCAAGGGCATCATCAGTCGGAGTGTCTTCTTCATCCTCAACTTCATCATCAGTCGGAGTGTCTTCTTCATCCTCAACTTCATCATCAGTCGGAGTGTCTTCTTCATCCTCAACTTCATCAGACAATGGCATCAGAATGTGATCATCCCAAGGCTGCACATGAGATTTGTTAGTGCAGCGATTCCAACTATGGTTCATGCATGCATCACAAAAGCATGCCAATGGTCTTATGGCAATGGTAGTTGCATCCTGCCGGTTGTGACTGCGAAAAGCATGCAAGGTGCGAGACTTCTCAACCGTGGCACAATTCCATTTAACCTCCCTGTTTACATCACCTACTTTGATCTCCCAAAACACACGGGCACATTCCCTTTCTTTTAGAGGATATGATGCAGCTGCTCCCTTTGATAGGTTGGCTTGGCAATAGGCAACCACATCTATAGCACACTTTAAAGTGGCCCCATTAGGCTTCAGCTGTTCATGTGTCAACGATCTTTTAGCAACTGCGCCTGCACCGTCATGCTCTCCCTTGCCATGTCGTCCTGATCCAAAGAAGAACCAGCTCATCAAGCAGATAGATGCTGGTTACCACAGTAGTGAGTGTTTGATGGGCGAATGTAAGAAATGTGGTGTGAAAAAGCTAGAAACATGCTGCTTAGAGACACAAAGCCCAGGTAAGAATATCTTTGTAAAATTGTTTGCATATGTGGAGGCAACAGATAAGCAGGGAGACAAAAAAAAGAGAAAAGATCTTGTGACTAAAAAAATGCAGTGCTGGGAGTTTCTTCAACTCTTACAGACCAAGCTGAAGGTTTTTATCAAACATAACTATATCACTCGATGGCAAGCACAACATTTCAAGGATTGTATTCTTAGATTTCTTGACGATGTGGTTGTGTCGGTTGTAGACTTTGCAAAAATCTATGCATTCAAGGAGCAAAATGAGATTCAATCCATGCATTCAAGGAGCAAAATGAGATTCAATCCATGCATTGGCACTCAAGTCAAGTAACTATTTTTGTGCACATAACATACTACCGCAGGGAAGGGGAAGTAGTCAAGAAAATCCACTTCTTCATATCAGATGACAAAGTGCATGACACATTGTTTGTCCCCCAACATTGTTTTATGCTGCATTGTGGTTGGTTACAGAGAGAAGGTGTCACTCCAAAACCTCACTAGGTCTGGTCAGATGGTGCTGCCTCACAGTTTAAGGCTGCTAGGCCTTTCTATTTTGTTGCAAGGTATGCTGGACTGACAAGAATGCCATAGATGTGTGACACCTTTGAAAGTTTGACATGAAGCCATGCAACCCCTGCTAGTTTCATCGCCTCTGCTGATGCAAACGCTGCATGTACATCTGCATTGGACTCCATGCAGCCCGAATGACTGAGACCGTGTAAGATTCCTCCCCAGCCTTCGAGGTATGCAGGAGTAAGAACCTCCCTTTCTAATCTTATAATTATTCCCTCTCTAAATAAAAGAAAGATTCTGTTTAAAAAAGGAAGACCCTTTCCCTAGAATACTTCTCAAAAGTCCCACCTGTTTTAAGGATTATGAACGATGAGTTCAGAAGTGAGAACCGGTGTTTTGGATGCCAAGGTTTTCGTTTTGGATAAACCGACGGATTATTCTCTTGTCCGGATATCCGTGGTGGGCGAGGCCCTGAGTGTGGGACCCTGCCCCTCGCAAGATGTGCTACTTCCGCTGCTAGCATCCGAATCCATTGCGCGGTGGGGATAGGGATCTTACAGTTGGTATCAGAGTAATTTGGCTAATAAAGATCAACTGAAAAGACAAATATGTCAAAAATTTATCAAGAAACACAAAAAGGTTGTAATTGTATGATACAAGTCATACAATTTGATATTCAAACTGAAATTCGTAATTTGGTAATTGGGTCTTCAGATGGAAGTACTGCAATTATATAGAATCCCTGGCTTGCTTGAGGCCTAGACATGATGGTATTTACCTTATAATTCCAAGGGCCGTGACTACCCGTATATACCAAGAGTATAACTGCAGCTCTTTACTGACAGTATATACGAGTAAATCTAAGACTTGAAATTATAAGCGTTAATGCTATCCAGATGATGATTTCGAATGTGGTTGATATGATTTTTAATTCTGTTTGAGAATTGATGAATTGATTTGGATTCTGATTGAAAAATGATGATTTTTGAAATTTAGTTGAAATATAATAACCTGAGCGACACCACAATGAGGATGAATGGGACGAGTCCCTGTGATGATACTCATAACTAGAATGATGATAATGAATTCAGCAAATCACTATGAGATTAGTGGATTGTGCTGTCAAAGTGCTACTGTTAACACTTGACTCGGTATATCAAGTTAAGGGATGACAAATTGAGAACTTGCTTGATTGAAATTCCCGTGGAGGAATGTTCAGAAAGAAAATTTTTTGATCTAATGGACCATTATCGTGTTAAAGATATGAATGATATGATCTGAAATGAATTGTTATTTAATGATGAGTTCTATATAAGGGATATTTATCCCCGTATTCTGTTGGGTTGACCAGAATATAAGGAACCCCAGAATAAATTGGATCTTAAGAAAAAGAGTTTTCCTCTACTTTACGAGATGAGGACATCTCGCACTTTTTAAGTGGGGTAGAATGTAAGATTCCTCCCCAGCCTTCGAGGTATGCAGGAGTAAGAACCTCCCTTTCTAATCTTATAATTATTCCCTCTCTAAATAAAAGAAAGATTCTGTTTAAAAAAGGAAGACCCTTTCCCCAGAATACTTCTCAAAAGTCCCACCTGTTTTAAGGATTATGAACGATGAGTTCAAAAGTGAGAACCGGTGTTTTGGATGCCAAGGTTTTGGTCATCAATTAAAAGACTGCCCAGGATCGACAGAAGCAGTATGCAGATAAAAAGAGGGCAGTCAGAGAATTCAAAGAAGAAGATATGGTCTTCATTCGAGTACGGCCCAAAAGAAGTTCTTTATCTCTTAGGAAGTATAAGAAGTTATCCCCCAGATATTGTGGGCCATATCGGATTTCAATGAAAGTAGGTGACTTAGCCTATGAGCTTTTTCTACCTCATCATCTCAAAGTTCATAATGTATTTCATATGAACCTTCTATAGAAATATGTGCCAAACCCAAATCATGGAAAGACAGTAAAACTTCAGTGACAAGATACCGTTGGCTTCTAGGTTACGCTAGCTCCTTCCTTTATATAAGTCGTAACACTTACTTGTCACTCACAGTAATCTTACTTCCATCGATCTCCTTTCTTTCTTAATCTCCTTCATGGCTTGGCAGCAGGAATTGGTTTTATCCATGATGATTTCTCACCTTCAAGACGCAAGCGAGTCTGTGAAGAAGGATTTTATAGAACTGTATGAGCACTCACTTTTCCCTCACTTGGGAACTTCTGTAGCTCAGACCAAATGGCGGACCTGTCGAGATATAACTAGGGTAACACCGTGGGGGCGACAGCACTTCCGTAACAATGTCTGCTTAGCTATGGTTATTGAAGGTTTGGGTTTGGGTCCCCGATACTATTGCGTGATGAGATCAAGGCATATTGGGTTTTCTGAGCGGATCTTCTTACTAGCGTGTTTTCTTCCTCATCAGAAGATATGCCTTTATCCTATTTTTGGCTTACCTCTCAGAAGTCCTTTTAATAGGTCACCTCATACCAATGAGATAGGTGCTGCAATAACCAGCCGAATTATCCCCATAGATGAGTTACCTTATACATGTGCAGCTTGTGAGTGCTGCTTTTGTGACCATATGATGGACGGGCTTATGGAAGTGTAAAGAGTTCTTCTATCTCTACTGTATATGTTTCAAGAGTGAATAAAGTTGAAATATTTGTTCTTGCCTTGAGTCTTACTCTCTTTGAGACTTTTCTTGGTGGTTAATCTTAATTAAATTTTCTCTCAATCTCATATTCGTGCATCTTGCGAAATTACCACCAATTTTGCGAGATGAGGGCATCTCGCGTTTTTCAAGTGGGAGAGAATGTAAGATTCCTCCCTAGCCCCTTAAGATGTCCAGCATCTTTCCGTGTAATTAAATCCCTCTTCAGAAATATAAAAGATCTTGTTTCTAACTGTTTTAACCTAGAGAGAGAAAATATTCTAGAGAGAGAATATTCAGATTTTTAATATTTTTGGATAGAAAAATATCTCATCTTATTAAAATGAATTCCCCTAAAACAGAAATTCAAAAAGAACTTTCCAATGTGCAATTGGAAATTAATTAGAAATGGGTATAAAGGACCTTAGCCTAAGGGTCTAGATTTTCAAAAATTTTTGGATTATGGTCCAATTAAGGTTCCTATGAGCCAATAGCATCAATCCATGTGTGGGAAGGAGAAAAATCCAATTTTGTAAAAGAAGATACCCAAAAAATGAGTAAATGCTCACATAAGATGAAGAGTTGACTATGTACAAAGTTTATTAGTAAGAAACTATGAGTAATTTTATTAGTATGAGATATTTGGGTATAATGATTTCATTTTGACACATATGTAAGGAAGGGGAGTCCCTTCAATACTCACATAAGATGAAGAGTTGAAAATGTACAAGATTTATTAGTAAAAAACTATGAGCAATATTAAAAATATGAGATATTTTGGGTATCCAAAAATGAGTAAATGCTCACATAAGATGAAGAGTTGAAAATGTACAAGGTTTATTAGTAAAAAACTATGAGAAATATTAAAAATATGAGATATTTTGAGTATCCAAAAATGAGTAAATGCTCACATAAGATGAAGAGTTGAAAATGTACAAGGTTTATTAGTAAAAAACTATGAGCAATATTAAAAATATGAGATATTTTGGGTATAATGATTCCATTTTGACACATATGTAAGGAAGGGGAGTCCATTAAAGGAGGTGCATATTTCACATGCTTGAATGAGTTTTAAACTCATAAAAATTGAGATATTTCATCTCTCCTCTCTCCTAATTCAAGTCTAGTTGCAAAAAGTTAGCTCAACTGACCTAAAAATGGTCAAAAATTGACCAAACTGAGTTGGAAAATTCTAGAATCAGTTTGTTTGGTTAGGAGCTCACTTTTTCCTTTAAATAGAGACCTTCCCCATTGTTGAAACTCAACAATGTTTTTATGCACTGATACTCTACTCCACCTAAGCCAAGAACTGTGAATTCATTAATAATTCACTAGTTTTTGACACTTCCCTCTTTCTTCAATCCCCATTGGTGGCTCCATCAACATACTAAACCGATTGATTGGTTGGGGGCCTCTACCGTGAACAAAGCAATTTGTAAGGCAAATGGTGAATTTTGATCTTTTCTATAATTTCTCAATGTTTCTCTCTTCTTAACCCCTCTCAAGCTTGAGAAGCTTAATTGGAATGGTTTTTGAATGCTATTGAAGTTAATTGATGAATAGTAGTGAAGAGTTACATAATTTGATGAATGCTATTGAGGTTAATTGATTAATGATAGTAAAGAATTACATAAATTTCTATTTATGCTTAATTCTAATGGTTTTTATGTAATTTCTCTCTCTCACTCAAGAAATGGTCATACTCATGACCCATTCTCAATTCAAATGAAGCTTTTCATAAAGCTTTTTCTTAATCCAAGATTAATCTATGCTTGAGACCAAATTAATGGTTTTTTTTCTATGCTTTTAGTTTATATATTTCATGATTATTTTTTATTCAATCCATTATGGGTTAATGATCCAATTAGGGATCATTCTAATCATTCCCTTAAAGATAAGCTTTATCTTTTAAAATAATTGAGATTTATCAGTCATAGCACAGCGGAGCTATGGTAAAATTTTGTAAAAATTTACATATAAAATAATTTCATTCAAAGCATGAAAAGAGGACTTCCTACCATATTCTAGGAATTATCATCCTAGATTAATTAAAAGAATTTCATTGTAATCATGGAAAAATTAAATTTTTATATTATGCATAAAGGATAAATTTTTATATCAAAAGTGTTACTTTTATCATTTTTATTTTCATGCATAGAAGTATGTATAAAGGATAAATTTTTATATCAAAAGTGTTACTTTTATCAATTTTTATTTTCATGCATAGAAGTATACATAAAGGATAAATTTTTATATTAAAAGTGTTATTTTTATCATTTTTATTTTCATGCATAGAAGTATGCATAAAGGATAAATTTTTATATCAAAACTGTTACTTTTATCATTTTTATTTTATGCATAGAAGTATGCATAATGGATAAATTTTTATATCAAAAGTGTTACTTTTATCATATTTGAATTTCATGCATAAAGGTATACATAAAAGTTGATTATTTTATTATAAAAGTGTGACTTTTATTATAATTAAATTTCATGCATAAAGGTATGCATAAAAGTTGATTATTTTATTATAAAAGTGTGACTTTTATCATAATTGAATTTCATGCATAAAGGTATGCATAAAAGTTGATTATTTTATTATAAAAGTGTGTCTTTTATTATATTGAATTTCATGCATAGAGGTATGCATAAAAGTTGATTATTTTATTATAAAAGTGTGACTTTTATCATAATTGAATTTCATGCATAAAGGTATGCATAAAAGTTGATTATTTTATTATAAAAGTGTGTCTTTTATTATATTGAATTTCATGCATAGAGGTATTCATAAAAGTTGATTCTTTTATTATAAAAGTGTCACTTTTATCATAATTGAATTTCATGCATAGAGGTATGCATAAAAGTTGATTATTTTATTGTAAGAGTGTTACTTTTATCATATTGGATTTCATCAATAGCGGTATGCATAAAAGATATTCTTTTTATACTAAAAGTGTGATTTTCATCATAAATGGATTTTATGCATAACTTAGATGCATAAGAGAAATTCTTTTATTCTAAAAGTATAATTCCTACTAAATTGAATTTATGAATAAGAAGATGTATAAAAGTTTGATTTTTAATTCAAAGTATCATTCTCATCTAAATTGAATTTATGCATAGGAAGATGCATAAAAGAATAAGATTTCAATTCAAAAGCGTTATTCTCATCCAAATTGAATTTATGCATAGGAAGATGCATAAAAGATGGATTTTTAATTCAAAAATGTCAATTCTCATCCAAATTGAATTTATGCATAGGAAGATGCATAAAAGATTGAATTTTAATTCAAAAGTGTCATTTTAATTTAAAATGAAATTATGCATAGAAAGATGCATAAAAGATTGATTTTTAATTCGAAAGTGTTAGTCTCCTTAATATACAGGCCATGCGCACGGAAGCATACTGTATGTAACCAGCACTTATAGTATGCTAACTAGTACTTACAGTATGCTTCCATGCATGTGCAGTATGTTAACTAGCACTCATAGTATGCTAACTAGCACTTGCAGAATGCTAACTAGCACTGACAGTATGCTAACTAACACATTCAATAGGCTAATTGGTACATTCAGTATGCTAAGTAGCACATTCAGTTAGCTAATTGGTACATTCAGTGTGCTAACTAGCACAAGCAGTGCTAACTAGCACAAACAGTGCTAACTAGCACGTTCAGTATGCTAAGTAGCCCTTAAAGTATGCTAACCAACACTTAAAGTATGCTAATTAGTACTCACAGTATGCTAATAAGCACATACAGAGTGCTAACTATCACTAATCATATGCTAACTAGCACTTATCATATGCTAACTAGCACTTACGTACGGTATGCTAAGATGCACTACATTATGCTAACTAGCACCTTGAGTATGCTAACTAGCACTTAGAATATGCTAACTAGCACTTAGAGTATGCTAACTAGCACTTACAGTATGCTAATCAGCACCTACCATATGCGAACTAGCACTCACAGCATGCTTACTAGCATTTACATGCTAACTAGCATGTAAAGTGTGCTAATCAGCACATAGAGTATGCTAACTAGCATACACAGTCTGCTAATTAGCATTTACAGTGTGCCTCCAGGTATGGCTTGTATACTAACTAGCATGTAGAGTGTGCTAATTAGCACATAGAGTATGCTAACTAGCATACACAGTCTGCTAACTAGCATTTACAATGTGCCTCCAGGTATGGCTTGTATACTAATTAGCATTACTAATATGATAAATAACGCACTCTGTAAGGTGATCAACATATTGAAGATTTGAACTAGCATATACAGTATAGCATGTTCTAGCATGTAGAGTGTGCTAATTAGCACATAGAGTATGCTAACTAGCATACACAGTCTGCTAACTAGCATTTACAGTGTGCCTCCAAGTATGGCTTGTATACTAATTAGCATTACTAATATGATAAATAACACACTCTGTAAGGTGATCAACATATTGAAGAATTGAACTAGCATATACAGTATAGCATGTTCTAGCTAGAATAAACCATAAACAACCACAATGTAAATAACAACCAGTATGCTAACTGTAAAGTTTCACATGCTTTTTAGTGTACTCGAATAATGGTGCTTTGGTTAGATCAATTACCTGAGGTTCATCAAGGAGGTGTACAGGGTGCTTTATGTAATTTTTTCTCCCCATCCTCTTTCGACAAACATCTTTTTTCTTAGGGGATACACGTGTCTCATCCCTCCAAAATGTGTAAACCATCTCTTTCATTTCATCTGTGATTGTGCTACGACGGGCATGTTTTTGACATGCAGCCAATGAAAACATTCCACCGTCAACATTCGATGTCACCCGCAATTCAGCCTTGTACAAGGATCGACGCGAAACTTTAAGGAGTCTCGAGACTTTTGACATTTGCATGTTCTCCTTTGAGTTCAACATCATGGACATGGCTGTTTTACAAAAAGCGCCAAGGTGTTACAAACATTGCACATGATTGCACTTTGAATAGTAGACTCCTCTGGACACACTGCTTGCACGACAGGATAATGAGATACTAGATTCCAAATTTCTTGCTTGTCTTCTCTGTACTAATTCCTTCAGTCCTCCTCTTGAACAGTGCCACAATCTCAGAAGAGATTTTCTTCTTCTTTTCCTCCTCAAAGGCAAGCTCTCGAACCTGAACCTGCTTAAGTTTTTTCTTCTCTCGTTGTTTCCTCTTTCTTTGTCTCTCATAATCCCTAATGGCAGTACAAGTTGGGTCCTCCAAGTTCAGATTCATTGTCTGTAAAGGATCCCTTCTGCTACCTTCATCTACTGCCCTTGAACGCGCAAGTAAACCTACCAGATTAGATTGCAAGGTATGGTTCGCCATAACTCTATGAGATGGGGAGGAAGTGGGCTACACGGAGAGAATGCGAGGCAAAGGGAGAGGGTGAGACTGTTTGAGCAGCATCACAGAGAGAGAGAGAGAGAGCTTGGCTTACACAGATCATGGAGAACCGAGAGAGAGAGAGAGAGAGAGAGAGAGAGAGAGAGACAGACAGAGAGAGACAGAGACAGAAAGATAGAGAGAGAGAGAGAGAGAGAGAGAGAGCACTCATCCACTACACCATGACTTCAGTAACTGAAAAGTGCTACATTTGAATTTGGCGCCGAGTAAATTTAACATAGTTTATGGAAAGTTTATTTCAAAATGGACATATTCTTGGCTCTTGAATGTATGCTAACAAGCACTACTAACTAGCATTGTCCGTCGAGACAGCATTTTTTGTGCACGTTAACATGCTTCTACCCTGTAATAATTCCCCTTCTATCTGGTTTATTCAGATGAAGGTTAGTTCAGTATCTTGACTTTGTTAGGAAAAATCGTTAAGAAAATAAAAATGGTGGAATCGTCCCCGTTTTTTGAGCATGGAAAATTTTCCCGGTTTTGGTTTTGCAGAATGACCACCAGCATATTCTTGTGCTCAGACATTCGAGGGCTAGGCCCCGAGTGGGAAACCCTGCCCCACGCATGAGGGAGCTGCTTCCGCTGCCAGCTACTATCGGGAATCCGGTGTGCGGAGGAGGCAGTGGGATTCCACATTTTTACTCTCTCGGCTTTGACTTTCTGACATTCACGCAATGACGTACATGATTAAATACATCCTCCTTTTTTAGACGACCAGGCCAAAAGAATCTTTTCTTTACAGACATGTAGGTCTTGATGAAACCAAGATGTCCTGCTATAAGGCTATCATAGGCTTCATTCAGAATTTGACCCTTAGTTCCCTCATCATTGGGAATGCATAGCCTACTATTATAAGGCTATCATAGGCTTCATTCAGAATTTGACCCTTAGTTCCCTCATCATTGGGAATGCATAGCCTACTATTATAATACATAATTTTCTCATCCAGGCTGTACCCTTGAACTCGGTTCAACTCCTGAGGAGTTTTGCTTTCCTACAAAAGTAGAGTAGCAATAGGGCCAAAGAATCTATCTTGCATGACCTTCTCTCTTGCTTCAATAATCAATGGATTTGACACCAGTGTGATTGCAAGCAAGGAGGCTTTTCTACTGATGAGGGCATCTGCTACTACCACATTTTCTTTGCCTGGGCAGTATCTGATTTCAAAATCAAATTTCTGCAGGGTCTGCATCCACCTTCTTTGGCGCATGTTGAGATCCTTATGAGTGAAGATCCACTTTAAGCTCTGATGATCTATCATGAAAGTGAATCTTTTACCCATTAGGTAATGTCTCCACAACTTCAGGGCGGGCATAGCTCTCCAAGTCGTGGACACCATAATTTCTCTCATGCGTTGTGAGTTTTCAGGATTCATAGGCCATTGCATGACCTTCCTGCATGAGCGCACCTCCCAGGGCAAAACCACTGGCATCAGTTACTACCTCAAAGGGTAGAAACACCATATTAGATAATTTGGGAAAAATCCCATTCCCATTTGAAAAATGGGAGCATGGTGAACTTGTCCAAAACTTTGTCAAAACCCCCTCATGTGACATATCATCGGAAAGATCTTGAAGAGTAGAATCTAAATCTATGATCTCCGACAAATTTGGAGTTAGTATGTTTAAGATATGTCCAAAACTATATGGAGTAATTGATTCCCAAAATGTGAGATTTTTCCCAAATTACCTAATATTGACTTTAGAGAGAAATTTGGCAACTTCAGAACGTGATTGGTTACCAAGGTGGTCTTCAGCTTATCTCAAAAGCACTCTGACACCTCGCAGACCATTGAAACGGGGTATTCTTCTTGAGAAGATTAGTTAGGGGAAAAGCTATTAGAGCATAATTAGGTATAAAAATTCTATACGAACAACCAGTTAATCCCAAGAATCCTCTGACTTCTTTCACTGTCTTTGGTTAAGACCAATCTATGACTGCTTGTACTTTTGCAAAATCTAGAGAAATTCCATCTTTGGATACCTGTAAGATTCCTACCTAGCCTCTCAAGATGTCCAGCATCTTCCCCTGTAATCAAATCCCTCTTCAGAAATATAAAAGATCTTGTTTCTACCAGTTTTGGCTTGGAGAGAGAAAATCTTCTAGAGAGTGGTAGTTCAATTTTTAAATATTTTTGGATAGAAGAATATCTCATCTTATTAAAATAAGGTCCCCTGAAACAGAAGTTCAAAAAGATTTTCAGAAGGTGCATTAGAAATTAAGTATAATCTGTTCAAGAGGCATTATCCTAGGGATCCAGATTTTTAAAAAATTTTAAATTAAGGTTCCTATGGACCAATAAGATTCATCCAAATGTAGGGAGGATATAAATAGAAGAATAAAAGGAAAATCTCCCAAAAATGAGTAAATACTCACATAAGATGAAGAGTTGACTAAGGACAAGGTTAATAGTTAAAAAAGAGAGATATTTAGATGAAATGATGCATTTTTGACACCTCAGTATGGGGGGATTCCCCTCATGAAGGAGGAACCTATTTCACATGTGTGGGAGAGTGGAATGAAGGGATGTAATGCATGAAAAATATGAGTAATCACCATGTAAACATGATGCCTAAGTGTGTTTAGTCTCTCACTAAGAGAATGGAAATAGCCTTCCACAAGCCAAGAGAGAAGCCATGAGCTCCAAGAAACATAAATTTCCATTTCTAAAAATGATCATCAAAAGTTACAACCATGGTCCAAGTCCCCTCTTTTATACATGGACTTGTCCCATTATTAACCCTATTGAATAAAGTTCCTACTTTATTACAAACCATGCCTTCCCAAAGATTTTGTCCTCAAAATCAATAACATGTACAATCTCAAAGTATGAGACTCTAATGTAATCAATGGGAAGTGGTTAAGAGTTCTCAAGTACATCCAAAGCACATATACAATGAAAATCCGGATGTATACAAGTCCACAAAGCTTCAAGCCCAAAGTGTATGAGTGGGACTGTTATGACAGCCCTTCTAGTCGATGAAGACCCTTGAAAATCCTTCATTTAGACTCCATATATTGGGCTGAAAATGATATGTACACTCAGCCATATGTAGCCCACATCATAATCTTTCATTAGGATACGCCATGAAGCTTGTTGGAGTAGAAAAATAGGCCCAATAGTAGACCTTTCCAAAGCTGTCCAGAAATTACAGCATGTATACTTCTCCTCATATTACCCAATTTGCTCAAGTAAACCATACCACTTGGTCACGGAAAGTCATCCACAAGTAAGCCATGTTGTTGGACATACTCCAATGATTGCCAAGTAGCCTCATCCATGGGTAATTGCTTCCATTTGACAAGGTATTCATCAATATTCCGATTCCTCAACTCTCTTGTCCTCCTGCCAATAACCCTCTCCGGCTCATAAATGATCTCACCTTCTTCATTCATGGGTGGAATCTCTTCCATCTCTTGAGGCAAAGATCCCATAAACCTCTTAAGTTTAGATACATGAAACACATTATGGATCCTTGTCGAAGAAGGCAAATCCAACTTGTAGGCCAAATCACCAACCCTCTTGATAATCAAGTATGGTCCATAATACCTATGAGCCAATTTTGAGTTGGTTACACCTTTGAGAGTGTTATTCCGACTCTTGGGAAGCTTCAATAGCACATAATCACCCTCTTGAAACTCCACATTCCTTCTATGAACATCCGCATTAGCCTTCATGACATCTTGAGCCTTCTTCATATTGTCCTTGCAAAGTTGAAGAAGTTGTCTCATTCTTTCCAACTCTTCTTTTGCCAATGGATTGACCACTTTGTCTTCATGGAAGGCTATCGATGGCACATGTACTTGATATCCATAGAGAGCCTCAAATGGTGACATGCCAATACTCAAATGCTTGCTTGAATTATGGCAAAATTCAGCAAGATAAAGCCACTCATCCCAAGATGTTTGCATGTCATGACAATAGTGCCTCAAGTACACCTCAAGCCATTTGTTTGTGCACTCCGTTTGCCCATCCCCGTTTGAGGGTGATAGGCCGTAGATGGAGTGATTTGAGTACCCAAGCTCTCATATAATGACCTCCAAAAAGTCCCCATGAACTTGGTATCTCGATCACAAACTATGTTGAGTGGCAAGCCATGTATCTTGAATACATGTTCCAAAAATTGCTTGGCAATATGAGATGCTCCATAAGTGGTCTTTGAAGCAATGAAATGGGCTGATTTTGTAAGCCTATCAATCACCACAAATATTTGATCCCATCCATGCTTTGTCTTTGGTAGACCCGTGATGAAGTCCATAGAAATGTGAGTCCATTTACCATCCTGAATAGGTAATGGATGAAGTAAACCACTTGGGAGTTGATGGCTATCCTTATTCTTTTGACAAGAAGCACATTCCATCACAAACTTCTTCACATCTCCCCATATACCTTTCCAATAAAAACTCTTGCTCACTTTATCATAGGTTTTGAGTACACCAAGATGGCCCGAAAGTGGTGAAGAATGCATCTCATGAAGCACCTTTGGTATGTAGAATGAGGTAGGAACCAAATACACCTTATCCTTGTACCACAAGAGACCATTGTGAAGCTTGTAATGAGGAAACTCTCCACCATCACCTTGCTGTAATTTGGTATAAATATGGGCAGCACCTTCATTGATGAGGTATTCCTCTTGAATCCCCTTGATCCATTCACTATATACCTCCATGATTGAAGTTGTAGCGCATGCCCACATTCTAGACAATGCATCCGCCACTACATTGTCCTTCCCGGGTGTGTAGGATATCTCAAAATCATATCCTTGAAGTGTGGCCAGCCATCTCTTTTGCTTTGGAGAAAGATTTGGTTGGGAGAGGAAAAATTTCAGCACCCTATGATCACTGCTCACCTTGAAATGAGCACCATAAAGATAGTGATGCCACTTCTTGATGGCATGAAGTATGGCTAGCATCTCTTGCTCATAAACATGAAGCCCCATCTCCTTTTCGGTAAGCTTTCTGCTTTCAAATGCAATGACTCCATGCTCTTGATACAAAACTGCCCCAATTCCTCTACCACTTGCATCCGCCCTCACATAAAATGTCTTTGCAAAATCCGGACATACAAGTATAGGGGCTGAAGTGAGCAACTCCTTGAGCTCATTGAAGCTCTTGTTGGCAATGGAATCCCAAAAGAAAGCCTCCCTCTTGAGCAAGTCGGTAAGAGGTGCCGCAATGGATGCATAATGTTGCATGAATCTTCTATAGAAAGAAGATAATCCCAAAAATCCTCTCAATTGAGTTGTATTGCTTGGTGTTGGCCACTCTTTGACACATGCCACTTTCTTAGGATCAGCCCTTATGCCATTCTCACCCACCAAGTGTCCAAGATATTCCACTTCATTGACCATGAATGTGCATTTGCTCTCCTTTGCATAAAGCTTGTGCTTCCTCAACACTTCAAACACTTGCTTCACATGACATAGATGTTCCCCTTTGCTCTTGCTATAGATCAAGATGTCATCGAAGAACACTAGCACAAACTTGAAAAGAAGGGGAGCCAATATCCGATTCATCAATGCTTGAAAAGTGGCCGGAGCATTTGTAAGACCAAAGGGCATCACTATGAAGTGAAACAATCCCCTTTCCGTCCTAAATGCTGTCTTCTCTTCATCACCTTCCTTCATCCTTATTTGATGATATCCCGATCTCAAATCAATCTTGGTGAAGAACTTTGCCCCTTTGAGCTCATCAAGAAGATCATCAATGCGAGGTATGGGATACCTATTCTTGATTGTGACCTTGTTCAAGTCACGATAATCAATGCACATGCGAAAGGATCCATCCTTCTTCGTCACCAAGAGAACGGGAGATGCAAATGGAGATTGTGAAGGTTGAATAAGACCCATAGCAAGCAAATCTTGCACTTGCTTAGCCACTTCCTCTCTTTCTACCTTAGACAAACGGTAAGGAGGCTTGTTGACAACCTTTGCATTCGGTTCAAGTACTATGGCATGGTCAATCTCCCTCTTAGGTGGTATGTTAAAAACCATTCTAAGGAGGATCAAACACTAGCTCCATTGCATAGTTGAATAGAAATGAAGAAGATGAAGTTAAGCTACTAATCAAGAAGTAATTAGCATAATGATGAGCATAATGACAACATAAGTGAGCGGCAATAAAATGTGTTGATTTCAATAGATGAGAGCCTCTTTATATAGACTGAAGTACATGAGGATTAAGCTCAAGATTAGGTGTTAATCATCATCTAAATCATCTCCACCTTCCCTCCTAGATTCAAGCACTTAAAAGTGACCACCAACCCTAGAATCTTGCTAATCACACCAATGCTACCTAATCAAGGGATCACGACCCCTTTGGCTGATGTTGAGCTCCTAAATGACTCTTTTACATCATGGTAAGATTGCATAATAACTTTTGTATCCATTTGCCCATAATCTATGACTTTAGTGCATAGTGCTAGTTACAAGGTATGTGCCCTACACATCATATTAGTGAAGGTGTTTGCCATATTTTTTAACACCCCTCCTCAAACACTGAATCCACTCAATGATGCAGTTGGTCATGCTGACTCTCATGAGCCTAATTAACCACCCAATGCTCAGTGATAGCATGCATGAGCGTGGTCTGACTAGCAATGCCATACATAGGTTATGCCAATGTGAACTCAGAGGCTTTAGTCATGCGTACAAAAGAGGTATGGGACGACTTTAGAAGAGTGTGACAAGACGTGGCTACATGTATGAGTGAAGAGGACACCCATGTGTATAGGGCATGCCCTTGCTTTTAGCACTTTAGAATAAATGATTTGATCTAATCATAGATAGGGCCTCATGATGGTGGCCCTTGTCTTCATCTTTTTCTTCTTCTTGGTCTTCTTCCTGCTGCACTTCTTCCATGATGTAGACTCGTTGCATCTTCTTCTTGGCAAAACAATTCTTCTCTACATGGCCAGGTTTGTGACAAAAGTCACAACTAAGATTGTTGTTGTTGTAGCCCTTGTTGAAGTTGCCTTTGTTCTTGCCATACCTACTAGATCTTGCATAATAAGCATTTTCAGTAGACAAGGTTGATGACGATGGAGACTCCATTTGCTTGGTCTTTAGTTTTCTCTCCTCCTCAAGAAGAGATGCTTCAATGTCCACAAGCTTTGATATTGGCATATTGGTCAAGGTTGTGACCACATGGTCATATTCTTCAGGTAAAGATTTAAGTAATACACCAATGGAGACATCTTCATCCATCTTAAGACCTATTCCTGCAAGTTGTGTTAATAGGCCTTTCATGTAGTTCAAATGTGAGGCTAGGGATGTGCCAGACTTCATTTCTAGCTTAAAAAATTCAATGAGCAAACAAAACTTTGAACTTTTAGATCGAGCCCCAAATAGAGTTGTGAGTTGGTCCCAAACTTCCTTGGAAGTTTCGCATCCATCCACATGATGAATGTAAGTGTCATCAAGCTCCAATGTGATGATGGCACGAGCTTTGTCATCTCTTACTTCCCAACAAGGAACATCAGCAAGAGTCCTTGGCTTCTTCTCATTCCCATTTACTATGTTGAGGGGCAATAAAATGTGTTGATTTCAATAGATGAGAGCCTCGTTATATAGGCTGAAGTACATGAGGATTAAGCTCAAGATTAGGTGTTAATCATCATCTAAATCATCTCCACCTTCCCTCCTAGATTCAAGCACCTAAAAGTGACCACCAACCCTAGAATCTTGCTAATCACACCAATGCTACCTAATCAAGGGATCACGACCCCTTTGGCTGATGTTGAGCTCCTAAATGACTCTTTTACATCATGGTAAGATTGCATAATAACCTTTGTATCCATTTGCCCATAATCTATGACTTTAGTGCATAGTGCTAGTTACAAGGTATGTGCCCTACACATCATATTAGTGAAGGTGTTTGCCATATTTTTTAACACCCCTCCTCAAACACTGAATCCACTCAATGATGCAGTTGGTCATGCTGACTCTCATGAGCCTAATTAACCACCCAATGCTCAGTGATAGCATGCATGAGCGTGGTCTGACTAGCAATGCCATACATAGGTTATGCCAATGTGAACTCAGAGGCTTTAGTCATGCGTACAAAAGAGGTATGGGACGACTTTAGAAGAGTGTGACAAGACGTGGCTACATGTATGAGTGAAGAGGACACCCATGTGTATAGGGCATGCCCTTGCTTTTAGCACTTTAGAATAAATGATTTGATCTAATCATAGATAGGGCCTCATGATGGTGGCCCTTGTCTTCATCTTTTTCTTCTTCTTGGTCTTCTTCCTGCTGCACTTCTTCCATGATGTAGACTCGTTGCATCTTCTTCTTGGCAAAACAATTCTTCTCTACATGGCCAGGTTTGTGACAAAAGTCACAACTAAGATTGTTGTTGTTGTAGCCCTTGTTGAAGTTGCCTTTGTTCTTGCCATACCTACTAGATCTTGCATAATAAGCATTTTCAGTAGACAAGGTTGATGACGATGGAGACTCCATTTGCTTGGTCTTTAGTTTTCTCTCCTCCTCAAGAAGAGATGCTTCAATGTCCACAAGCTTTGATATTGGCATATTGGTCAAGGTTGTGACCACATGGTCATATTCTTCAGGTAAAGATTTAAGTAATACACCAATGGAGACATCTTCATCCATCTTAAGACCTATTCCTGCAAGTTGTGTTAATAGGCCTTTCATGTAGTTCAAATGTGAGGCTAGGGATGTGCCAGACTTCATTTCTAGCTTAAAAAATTCAATGAGCAAACCAAACTTTGAACTTTTAGATCGAGCCCCAAATAGAGTTGTGAGTTGGTCCCAAACTTCCTTGGAAGTTTCGCATCCATCCACATGATGAATGTAAGTGTCATCAAGCTCCAATGTGATGATGGCACGAGCTTTGTCATCTCTTACTTCCCAACAAGGAACATCAGCAAGAGTCCTTGGCTTCTTCTCATTCCCATTTACTATGTTGAGGGGCAATAAAATGTGTTGATTTCAATAGATGAGAGCCTCTTTATATAGGCTGAAGTACATGAGGATTAAGCTCAAGATTAGGTGTTAATCATCATCTAAATCATCTCCACCTTCCCTCCTAGATTCAAGCACCTAAAAGTGACCACCAACCCTAGAATCTTGCTAATCACACCAATGCTACCTAATCAAGGGATCACGACCCCTTTGGCTGATGTTGAGCTCCTAAATGACTCTTTTACATCATGGTAAGATTGCATAATAACCTTTGTATCCATTTGCCCATAATCTATGACTTTAGTGCATAGTGCTAGTTACAAGGTATGTGCCCTACACATCATATTAGTGAAGGTGTTTGCCATATTTTTTAACACCCCTCCTCAAACACTGAATCCACTCAATGATGCAGTTGGTCATGCTGACTCTCATGAGCCTAATTAACCACCCAATGCTCAGTGATAGCATGCATGAGCGTGGTCTGACTAGCAATGCCATACATAGGTTATGCCAATGTGAACTCAGAGGCTTTAGTCATGCGTACAAAAGAGGTATGGGACGACTTTAGAAGAGTGTGACAAGACGTGGCTACATGTATGAGTGAAGAGGACACCCATGTGTATAGGGCATGCCCTTGCTTTTAGCACTTTAGAATAAATGATTTGATCTAATCATAGATAGGGCCTCATGATGGTGGCCCTTGTCTTCATCTTTTTCTTCTTCTTGGTCTTCTTCCTGCTGCACTTCTTCCATGATGTAGACTCGTTGCATCTTCTTCTTGGCAAAACAATTCTTCTCTACATGGCCAGGTTTGTGACAAAAGTCACAACTAAGATTGTTGTTGTTGTAGCCCTTGTTGAAGTTGCCTTTGTTCTTGCCATACCTACTAGATCTTGCATAATAAGCATTTTCAGTAGACAAGGTTGATGACGATGGAGACTCCATTTGCTTGGTCTTTAGTTTTCTCTCCTCCTCAAGAAGAGATGCTTCAATGTCCACAAGCTTTGATATTGGCATATTGGTCAAGGTTGTGACCACATGGTCATATTCTTCAGGTAAAGATTTAAGTAATACACCAATGGAGACATCTTCATCCATCTTAAGACCTATTCCTGCAAGTTGTGTTAATAGGCCTTTCATGTAGTTCAAATGTGAGGCTAGGGATGTGCCAGACTTCATTTCTAGCTTAAAAAATTCAATGAGCAAACCAAACTTTGAACTTTTAGATCGAGCCCCAAATAGAGTTGTGAGTTGGTCCCAAACTTCCTTGGAAGTTTCGCATCCATCCACATGATGAATGTAAGTGTCATCAAGCTCCAATGTGATGATGGCACGAGCTTTGTCATCTCTTACTTCCCAACAAGGAACATCAGCAAGAGTCCTTGGCTTCTTCTCATTCCCATTTACTATGTTGAGGGGCAATAAAATGTGTTGATTTCAATAGATGAGAGCCTCTTTATATAGGCTGAAGTACATGAGGATTAAGCTCAAGATTAGGTGTTAATCATCATCTAAATCATCTCCACCTTCCCTCCTAGATTCAAGCACCTAAAAGTGACCACCAACCCTAGAATCTTGCTAATCACACCAATGCTACCTAATCAAGGGATCACGACCCCTTTGGCTGATGTTGAGCTCCTAAATGACTCTTTTACATCATGGTAAGATTGCATAATAACCTTTGTATCCATTTGCCCATAATCTATGACTTTAGTGCATAGTGCTAGTTACAAGGTATGTGCCCTACACATCATATTAGTGAAGGTGTTTGCCATATTTTTTAACACCCCTCCTCAAACACTGAATCCACTCAATGATGCAGTTGGTCATGCTGACTCTCATGAGCCTAATTAACCACCCAATGCTCAGTGATAGCATGCATGAGCGTGGTCTGACTAGCAATGCCATACATAGGTTATGCCAATGTGAACTCAGAGGCTTTAGTCATGCGTACAAAAGAGGTATGGGACGACTTTAGAAGAGTGTGACAAGACGTGGCTACATGTATGAGTGAAGAGGACACCCATGTGTATAGGGCATGCCCTTGCTTTTAGCACTTTAGAATAAATGATTTGATCTAATCATAGATAGGGCCTCATGATGGTGGCCCTTGTCTTCATCTTTTTCTTCTTCTTGGTCTTCCTGCTGCACTTCTTCCATGATGTAGACTCGTTGCATCTTCTTCTTGGCAAAACAATTCCTCTCTACATGGCCAGGTTTGTGACAAAAGTCACAACTAAGATTGTTGTTGTTGTAGCCCTTGTTGAAGTTGCCTTTGTTCTTGCCATACCTACTAGATCTTGCATAATAAGCATTTTCAGTAGACAAGGTTGATGACGATGGAGACTCCATTTGCTTGGTCTTTAGTTTTCTCTCCTCCTCAAGAAGAGATGCTTCAATGTCCACAAGCTTTGATATTGGCATATTGGTCAAGGTTGTGACCACATGGTCATATTCTTCAGGTAAAGATTTAAGTAATACACCAATGGAGACATCTTCATCCATCTTAAGACCTATTCCTGCAAGTTGTGTTAATAGGCCTTTCATGTAGTTCAAATGTGAGGCTAGGGATGTGCCAGACTTCATTTCTAGCTTAAAAAATTCAATGAGCAAACCAAACTTTGAACTTTTAGATCGAGCCCCAAATAGAGTTGTGAGTTGGTCCCAAACTTCCTTGGAAGTTTCGCATCCATCCACATGATGAATGTAAGTGTCATCAAGCTCCAATGTGATGATGGCACGAGCTTTGTCATCTCTTACTTCCCAACAAGGAACATCAGCAAGAGTCCTTGGCTTCTTCTCATTCCCATTTACTATGTTGAAGAGCCCCTTCTTCATGAGCATTAACTTGATGCAGGTTTGCCATGTGTGAAAACCATGACCTTTAAATGGAGAATCCTTGGTAGCCATTATGATATGGAATGAAGGGGGTCTTACCTCTGATGATTGAGGCAGTGTCTACCCTTTTACAAGAGAGATTAAGACCAAAGAATAGTGCTAAATCAAGTTATTTAGCATATGCTTTCCAAAAGATAAAACCAGAAAATATATGGATTTGTGGGAAGCAAGGGAGACACCTAATCAAGGGGAAAATTAAGTGTGAAGTAATAAGGGGATGTAGCAAGTCCCTAATGACATGTATAAACCACTTATTGCACCAAATGATAAGGATTATGATAGATTAATCATTGATTAGTGGAGTTGAATATTCTGCTCACTATGCAGAGAAATGAGCTCACTTGGAGTCAATATTTGAAGGAGTTGCACAAAGAATAAGCTAAAAATCTTCAAGGGCATTGAATAGAAGTATGTCTAGATGATTTTAGAGCCCACAAACACTTGCTTAAGCAACTTAATCAATGAGTAATCTCAAATTTACCAAAGTACCTTTTCTGGCTATGGCAGTTCTGAACAGCACCCTGGTTTTTTGCTTGGTATGTGAAGCACACTCAATCATTTGCAAAACCCTCTTAGGAGGAGTAAGTTTAGGTTCCAATGAAGCCACACCTAAGAGGAATTAGACCAATTTGATGTGTGTAAGCTGCAACAATACTTTTGGTGGTCGCCTATCAAGAACGTGCCTGTTTTGGGGAAAACGAAGTTGCCGGCGACGTGGAGCTATGAATGGTGCAATTGAGGTGCCATGCCCCTTAGTAATATTGCTGGTGAAGTGCCCACAAAAAGGATTTTGGCAACGGTTACGTGGTTTGTGAGCATCAAGGCCTCCACTCAGTTGCTATTCTAGATCCTATTTTCTAGGAAACTCATAAAAGCTAATGAAACCCTAATTTTCACTAATCTCTTGCTAAGCAAATAAGATGGGGCTTGATTCTAAATGCATGGGCTAGTCCTAGCTCTGATACCATGTTAAAAACGATTCTAAGGAGGATCAAACACTAGCTCCATTGCATAGTTGAATAGAAATGAAGAAGATGAAGTTAAGCTACTAATCAAGAAGTAATTAGCATAATGATGAGCATAATGACAACATAAGTGAGGGGCAATAAAATGTGTTGATTTCAATAGATGAGAGCCTCTTTATATAGGCTGAAGTACATGAGGATTAAGCTCAAGATTAGGTGTTAATCATCATCTAAATCATCTCCACCTTCCCTCCTAGATTCAAGCACCTAAAAGTGACCACCAACCCTAGAATCTTGCTAATCACACCAATGCTACCTAATCAAGGGATCACGACCCCTTTGGCTGATGTTGAGCTCCTAAATGACTCTTTTACATCATGGTAAGATTGCATAATAACCTTTGTATCCATTTGCCCATAATCTATGACTTTAGTGCATAGTGCTAGTTACAAGGTATGTGCCCTACACATCATATTAGTGAAGGTGTTTGCCATATTTTTTAACATGGTAGACTCTTTGGCACTTGCAAAATATCTTCATACTCCTTAAGAAGAGTTGCCATTTCCTCATCTATGTGCTGTCCACTGCCTTCCATCCCCTCTTGGGTAACATGTAACACATAGATAGTGCCAAAAGCCTTAATCTCTTTCTTGAGTCGCCTTGGAGTGATCAAAGAGAGCTTCTTAGGTGCATTTGCAGCAAGTACCACTTGTTGCCCATGATGTAGAAAGCTCATGAAACCTTGTTGAAGGTTCATATGAATGTCACCAAGTGAAGCCAACCAATCACACCCCATGATAATGTCGATGGGACCCATATCCAAAACCACCAAATCACCTTCCCAAGTGTATGAAGAGGATAAAACCACTTTTGTAGAAGGGCAAACCAAGCTAGTCTTCTCACTTTCCCCATTTGCCACTTGCACTTGGAACGTTGTAGGTATCTTCTTTGTGTTGAGTTTGAGAGAGTTGATGGATTTAGAGTTGATGAAGCTATGAGTGCTCCCGGAATCCACAAGAATATGTGCAACCCTCCCATTGATGGTCCCCACCAACCTTAGTGTGCTTGGGTTCTTGCAACCCGCCAACAACTCTTGTGAGATAGAGCATATGCAAGCTAAAATTTTTGCATTGGTAGGCATGTCTCCGTCCACAAGGCTTTCCTTAACTCCACCTCCCGGATCAAACGGAAACTCACCATCCTCCGTGATGAAAGAATGGTCTTCAAGTGACTCCTCATGTGCTTCTTCATTGCAATCCTCCCATTCCTCAATGTCATGAGAGTCATCCTTGTTCTCTTCCTCATCCATGAGGATCATAGTGGCCACAATCTTGCACACATGCCCGGGTGACCACCTCTCTTTGCACTTGAAACATAGCCCTTTGCTTCTCAACTCCTCAATGTTTGGATCATCCATTCTTTGAGTCTTCTTGAAGGGTTGAAAGGGCTTCTTCTTCATGAAGTCACTACTCTTTTTGGCATCAAATTGATGTATCCCATTCTTTGGCTGTCCACCCCCAAATGATGTAGGAGTTCTTGGATTAGAGGATGGTAATGTAGAGGTAGGACCTTTCCCAAAATTGTAAGAAGTAGTGGTTGGCTTGAGTGTGTCTTTTGGTGAAGGTCATGGGCTGAGACCTCTTGTACTTTGGCTCATAGAGTTCGGCTAACCTCATAGCTTCTTTGAGAGAGCTAGGCCTTTGAGCCGACACATCCGCCTTGATGAAGTGTTCAAGCCCATGCACAAACTTTTTCATCTTCATGTCTTCACTCAAGCCTTCCACGTACATTGAAAGCTTCAAAAATCTCTTGATGTAACCTCTCACCATCATCCCCTTTTGAGAAAGCTCATACCATTCTTCATGGTATCAGTCAAGCACTAAGGGTGAAATGAAGGCCAAGTTCATCTCCCGCTTCAATCCTTCCCAAGTTGATGGCGTGTTCCCTTGTTTGACCAAGTGCCTCCACCATTGATGAGCATAATCTTCAAGATGTAAAGAGGAAAATTGTACCATATCACGCTCACTTTTTGGGTAAAGTTGGAAATAGGTGTCAAGCTTGGTAGCCCACTCCTCCAACTCTTGCGGAGATGACCCGTCACCTTTGAACTTTGATAGTGAGATTTTGTCTTTGACATCCTTGGAAGATATGTGGGATGGGTTATCATGTTGGGTAGAGGGCTTGAATCTTTGCATCTTCGAGTATGACTCCATAAATTGTGCAAAGTCTTTGTAATCCCTCTTGATGATATTCGACAATTCCATCCACTTCTCGTGAGCATCCCTTTGTCTTTGGGCAAAGGACATTTGATTCCAATCGAGTGCAATCTCCTCATCATTCACAAACACCTCATCCTCTTCCCTTGAATGCATTGCCCTAGAAGAGGTAGGACCCTTTGATGCATTGAGGTGAGACAAACTCAAATGAAAAGAAGGAGGAAACATGTCCTTGACAAGAGGTCTCCGTGCATCCGCCATGAATCCCCGAGTGGATGCTCCCAATGGATCCTCTTGTACGGCCTTCATGGAATCCTCATTCAAGATGCCCTTGCCTTTTCTTTGCTCATAGTCACCATAATTCCCATGCTTTTCTTGTGCTTGAGACTTCCCAAACTTGTCCTCCATCACACCAATCCATGAGGATAATGTTTCAAAATGAGAATCAAGCTTGGAGTCTAAGGTCTCCAACCGTTGTACAAGCATTTGCATGAGGGTGTCATGGTTAACCGCCGCTTGTGTCCCTTGAGAAATTTGATTATGTACATTGCCCCCATTGCTTCATTGATGAATGCATCCCTTGCATCCATATTACCTTCCATGTCCTCATCACCAATGATCATTTCTTGCACAACATCCCCACCCTTGCGTGGTCTTCCCTTCGGCATAGTGAAGAAATGCAAGATGTTGGTAGAATGCCCAAATGATGTCGGAGTTGGACAAAAGAAGGTTCTATGGGTAGGTAATGGTGTCTACTATCTTCCCAAATGAACACAGTAAGAATTAGGTGTGGGCAAGTACTCTCTGTTTTAGGGTTTGTGCGGGACAGCTGAAAGTAGTAATTTGGCTCTAAAACGCAAAATATATGTCGGAATTAGGATTTTGACGGCTCTATAGAAAGCTAACGGAAGATAGAACCTACCCCTAAAAGCATTTTGATTCAGTCAAAGTGGAAGCATATTCTGTTTGACTTTGACCAGAAAGTAAACATGACTACTTTGACCGAGATTGTGATATCCGATTAAGGGGTTCTATGCCTCATTTGAAAACTCTCAAGGAGTAGAATAGAGTCGTGTAATCACTCGGACCTAATCCCAAAAACCCTAGGATTGAATTAGGGTTTTGTAAAATCCCAAAAATTCCCAAAATTCGGTCCCAAAGCTCAATCCGGCTACAAATGATTGGTGTTTCTCCCCTTGGTAGTTGTGAATAACTCTTCAAGTGTATCCATGGGGTAAATCTCCAATCAATAAGCTTGTTTGGCTCCCTTGTTGGAAAAATTCCGCCAGAGTCTCCTTTGTAATTGGAACCAAATCTCAAATGAAAATGCAACTTCTCAAATCACAATGCAATACTCTTTGTATCCCACAATGTCATGAAAGATCATATGCACTCTTTGTCCATCAAAGCATTTGCAATATCCACACAATATGACGGAAAAGGGGCCCCATTGCCCAAATGCATCCACAAAGTCGATGGTGAGGATTGTTGAGGACGCGCGTTGAAGCTTGCCGATCTCCCGGCCAAGCTCTTCTCACCCCTTCACCGAGTTTTCCTCCAAGGTGAAGGTTGAGGCCATTTCTTCACACCGGTGTACCTAATCCCCCTTTGTACCGCTTTACCATGGCAATCACGGCACAAAGAGTTCAAGCCATTCTCCCCTTGGCCTCTCCAACCAATGCCAAGGTACCCTCACACATTGCTAGATTCTATAGAAACTTGAAGTGGTAGCAATGGTGAGTGTAGGTACAAAATGATGTGGATAATATCAAATGATAGAACAAGTTTGTTGGCTTACAAGTATTGAGCATGACTCATGCCCTTTTACAATTTAGAACTCATCAATAAAGCATGGACTCATGCCTCAATCCATCATCCAAAAGCTCCAACACAAACCAACAATTCACAATGCCCTCACCATGGCATTTGCATAAGCATTTGTTAACCACAATCAAGGCATTTGCAATTGCATTCCAACAATCCCTTTCACATCATATTGACAAATGCATGCTTCCAAAACTTATGCTCTCTTATGCCCATGTGTAAAACATAGCATTGGCATGGCTATGTATAGCATCCATAGTGTCCATATGGCATCAAGATGAGCATGAGGGACTCCAAAAACATTGCATAAGCTTGCTATTCCATCAATGGCATGCCAAATGAGACATAATGAAGAAAATCCCCCAAAATGTGATCTATGAATTGGCCAAGCTCATGTGGAATCAATTCCTTTCACCATTGCCATCAATAATGCATGGAGAAGCAATATTGGCATGTGAATGGTCAAGCTTTAATGGTTAATTTCTGAAAATTAGGGGATTTTGAATGTGTCCAACCCTAATCCATTCCCAAGCTCCACCAAATGCTTCAAACTTGCAAGAAATTGATCAAACCACTCACCAATGTCATCCGGAAAGCTTCAATGGTAGAAAATTGTTGAAGAAGCCTCTTGTAGGAGAAAAACGTGGCCTCTCTTTGCTCTCAATTTTGCAGCCAAAGAACACCTCCCATGTGCTTGAACATAGCTTGAAAATTGCTCCAAACAATGGCTAAAACCTTTCTTGTGAAGCTTCCCTCTTGTGAGGTAGTAAAGCTAGGTAACCCTAGCTCTCTCTCACCCACGAAAATCGTGCAGCGGCAGCCTAACAGCCCGTCACCCTCTTCTTTGCCTCCTTCATGAAATGATTATTTTAGACTACCAATGATGCCTATGAAGTGTGTAAAAGCTTAGCAATGAAAGATATGGTTCATGGAAGGTAGACTAAGCTCAACTTTCAGCCATGGAGAAATGTTCACAAGCTCCCAAATCTTGAGAAAAAATTTGCAAGAAAGAGGCTCAAATGAAAGATCTCAAGGAGCTCTTCAAAAGCCCTAAGGTTTGGCATCAAAACGGGTAGAGGAAGAGCATCCCATGGCTATGGAAAGCTTGAGAAAGAAGAAGATGATTACTAAACGTGATTAGTAGAAAAGTTAATTGCAATTAGTCACTTGCCCTAAGTTTTGGCCCGACTGCCCCAAATTTTTGGTCCAGAGGCCCAAAATTTGGTCCAAAAATGGCAAAATTGGCCAAAATCACTCAAAATTCAAGCAATTTCCATGAAATGCTCACCATCTCCATGAGATTAAGCAAGATTAGAGAAGATTTGTCAAGAATCACTCAAGGATTACAAGAAAATGAGAAAAAAAATAAAAGAAACTCAAATTTTCAAGCAAATTTTCCCAACAACCCATGCATGCCCATGATCAAAATCAAGAGCTCTGATACCAATTGGAATGAAGGGATGTAATGCATGAAAAATATGAGTAATCACCATGTAAACATGATGCCTAAGTGTGTTTAGTCTCTCACCAAGAGAATGGAAATAGCCTTGCACAAGCCAAGAGAGAAGCCATGAGCTCCAAGAAACATAAATTTCCATTTCTAAAAATGATCATCAAAAGTTACAACCATGGTCCAACTCTTTTATACATGGACTTGTCCCATTATTAACCCTATTGAATAAAGTTCCTACTTTATTTTTACAGAGAGTTTTAAACTCCCAAATAATGTGATATTTTTATCTCTCCTCTCTCCTGTTTCAACTAGATCCAAAAAGTGGACTAAACTGACCCAAAAATGGTCAAAAATTGACCAAATTGATCTGGAAAATTCTAGAATCAGTTGGCTTGGTTAGAAGCTCACTTTTTCCTATAAATAGAAGCCTTCCCCTTTGTTGAAGCTTAATAGTGTTTTTGCACCATTACCCTACTCGTTCGCAAGAGCCAGAAAACTGTGAATTTACTCATAATTCATTAGTTTTTTGACCTTCCCTCTTCTAAAGATTGGTGGCTACTCTTGTTTCAACAAGAGTAGAACCCTCAAACCATCAAGCCAAAGGAAAGCTCTCAAATTCCTTCGTAAGTTGGAGATTCTTCTCTTTTCTATTCATTTTATGGTTTTTTTATGATTTTTGTCTTCTCTAAATTGAATGTGATGTTATGCCTCATTGAAAAAAGGCATTCCCCTCTCTTCTTTAGTAAATCCAACCATTCTTATCCTAGATGAATGATTAATGGATAAAATCAAGTTTTTCATAATGTCTCTCTTTGATAAAGTAGAAAATGTTTACATTAGAATGATTTAAATACTCTTGATGAACTTCTAATTAATTGTAGAGAGTTAAAAATTGAAAAATGGTCAGCCATACAAAGGAGGTTATGGCAAAATTTTCCTAAAATTGTGAAAAATAAGTTTTACTTTTTTTAATGTAAAAAGAGTAATTCCCATTGTATATGTATTCTTAAAGTGTTATTTTTTATCCTAGGTATAGAAAAATGCTTATTAAAAATATTTTATAAAAAGAAAGTGTTGCTTTCTTTAGAATTAAATTCTATGTATAGAAGGAAGCTTATTGAAATTGTATTTTGATCATAAACGAATGATTTTCATCATAAATGATTTTTATGCATAAAAGATATTTTTTATATATTAAAAGTGTGACTTTCATCATAAATGATTTGTATGCATAAATATATGCATAAAAGATATTTTTTTATTAAAAGAGTGATTTTCATCATAAATGATTTGTATGCATAAACATATGCATAAAAATATTTTTTATATATTAAAAGTGTGATTTTCATCATAAATGATTTGTATGCATAAATATATGCATAAAAGATATTTTTTATATTAAAAGTGTGATTTTTATCATAAATAATTTTTATGCATAAATGGGTGCATAAAAGATATTTTTTATATATTAAAAGTATGGTTTTCATTATTAATGATTTTTATGCATAAACATATGCATAAAAGATATATATTTTTTAATTAAAAGTGTTATTTCCATCATAAATGATTTTTATGCATAAACATATGCATAAAAGATATTTTTTAATATTAAAAGTGTGATTTTCATCATAAATGATTTTTATGCATAAACATATGCATAAAAGATATTTTTTTAATATTAAAAGTGTTATTTTTATCATAAAGGATTTTTATTTATAAACTTATACATAAAAGATATTTTTTTATATTAAAAGTGTGATTTTCATCATAAATGATTTTTATAAATAAACATATGCATAAAAGATATTTTTTATATTAAAAGTGTGATTTTCATCATAGATGATTTTTATGCATAAATGGGTGCATAAAAGATAATTTTTTATTAAAAGAGTGATTTTCATCATAAATGATTTTTATGATGATAAAAGTGTGACTTTCATTAGAATTGGATTTTATGCATAATTAGATGCATATAGAATCTTTATAATTAAATAAGGGTTCTCTTTAATCCTCTGTTAATTTTTGTAAAAATTGGAAAAATGAATAAGTAGATAATATGTGAGAGGAAATTCTACCGTTTCATATTCACTAAGATGGGAATGAGAAAATATAAATAAACTATCGAAGTCGGAGATCGAGATAAATGATTATTTTATTCCTCCTAGGAATTCATGTTTAGTTTAGAAACCTGTAAGCAAATATTCAGTGAATGAAATTTAGAAAAAGAGAAATTGAAATATTACCTTTCAAGAAAGATAGTTTAGGAAGAACCTTTCCAGACCCAAAACTCTGATTCAGACTATTGACCAAGACCTAATTCCTTCGTCAGTTTCAATCAATGACGATGAGCCCAGTTCAGGAAAAATGCACTCAAAACACCCACCGAATCCGAAACTAAGTTAAGACTTTTGATTTTGATCTGAGGATCAAGTTAGCAGAATTTAAGGAATTCTGTCTAGAATTCAGACCTGGATCTAGAAGTATTGGGATACGGATTTAAGATTTATTCATGGTATTCAAACAAAATCAAAACTAAAAACTTGCATAGAAACCCTGTTTTCTTAAAGGAATGTCTTATGCCAGAACGCTGGAGGGAGCATTTGGCATATGTGTTTAACTAAGGGAAGTTCGGTTGCAATAGCTCGAGGGACAGCTCACGCGGCAAAAGCCTGCCCAGGTCTTGACCAGCCTGGGTATGGTGAAAAATGGTGTGCTTCCACCGGTACGATGGGCGAGGGTCGACGAAGAGGTCCCTGAGTGAAGTGCCAGGACACCTAAGGAGGATCCTCGAGGGTTCTGACTAGGCGATGGCACGGGCTCGCGGTGCTTAGGACACCCATACGTATGTCGAGGAAGATATATATATGTATGTTGATGAAATGATTATTGTAATCTTTTACTGGATCTCGTTGTTGACCAGCTGGTCCCAACGGAGAGTCCAGATTGGTGCTGTTTTTGTGAAACAAGGGATTGAATGGAAATTATGAATTATGAAATCTATGATCATATCTGTTTTGTCAATGGATTATTTTTATATTAAAGTTTTAAAGAGGAGTGTGTGCGTATCTGTTTTCTAAAGCTAAAGTTAAGAAAGGCATTTTAATTATGAGTGGGTGAGTACTTGTTTGGATCTACTGATTCCAGTGGTGGTGGCTAACCCATGGGCCGAATGGGGTTAGGCTGGAATCAGTGGAGTTTTAATAATCAAACTGAAAAATCTTAGGATTACACTAGGATTCGAGTAGCTAGTTAATTCCCTGATAAATTTCTCAATTGAGTGGATCAACAGCTGTGCCTGATCTTGATTAGGAAAAAAGCGATGAAATTACTCAGATGATCAAATTATATCAGCAATAGTTTCCTTCTATCTGGTTTATTCAGGTGAAGGATAGTTTAGAATTGATCTCGTTAGAAAAAAAAATTCGTTAAGAAAATTAAAAAAGGTGGAATCGTCCTCGCTTTCCAGGCATGGGAAATTTTCTCGGTTTCGATTTTTGGAGTGACCACCAGCCTAGTCTCATGCCCGGACATTCGTGGGCACCCCGAGTGAGAAACCCTGCCCTGCGCATGAAGGGGCTGCTTTCGCTGTCAGTTACCGGGAGTCCGGTGCGCGGAGGGGGACAGAGGGATCTTACAGTTGGTATCAGAGTGGAATTTGCCTAAACTTTTAATAGAAATCTGGGAAAGAAATGTTTTTCACTTGTTAATACTATGTGAATGAACTTCAAAAATTAAAAACTTATAAATTGAATTGGAAATTTATAGATGGACATCCCAAACCTATCTGGAATTCCTGGACTCTCTCAGAGTCAGGACATGATAGCTTTTGCATTTGATCACCTCATCAACTCTGCTACGACCCGAATGAGCAGAGTGAGACTCGCTCGCCATTTTGAGAGTCTTTACTTTCCTGATCCTCTTGAGCGATGTCGATATATGTGGTTCTATGGAGGACGGTGTATTAATATCAGTACCAGTCAGCGTCAAAGGCTCAGGTAAAATATTTCCTTGGCCATGATTCTGATAAGACTAGGGCTTATTCAGCATGTTCTACTCTGTGATCATTCACCCAGGAACTTCAGAACTTCATGCCGATTTTTTTAGAGTTCTTAGCCGCTTTATCTCGAGAATTAGAATTAGAGCACCTCTTTGTGTAATGAATCGTGTGTACCATGGTATGTCTTCTTCACAGTTTCGCTTCTTTATACGATTACCGCGATTGAGGCAGTGATTCTAGAGCCGAGTTGCTCTATGTACATATTGCAACTTTTATATAAATATAGAAATGATTTTTTGGAGAAAAAATCCATGTTGTATAAGTGATTGTTTACGGACAATCTGATAAAGAAAAATCTATTATCGGACATATGTCATAGATCTCCAATAAGATCATTGTCTTGTTTAAGAAATTGTTTGCTGAACCTCTAAAGTCCTAGGATCTCGTGGATGATATCAAAATAAAAATTTAATAATATATAAATTTTTGGCAGAATCATGAGACGAGAAAACCGTGGTCATCAGCCAAACCCTCTCTCTGAAGATGACGAGCTTGACCCTGATGTTCGCAAGGCTCTTCATAGGACTCAACCAGGACCCTTAAAAGGAGAAGGGGAGAACTTGGGCGAGGCTGTGGAGAAATGGGTGGAAGCCATGGAAGAATATTTTGATGTCACAGGCTACAATGAGCGGAGCAAAATGGCTCTTGCCCGGCTGAAAATAATGGAAACAGCAAGCGTAGCATGGAGGAACCACTGTGACACCAATCGTCTAGACAGAAATACTCAGTCCTGGAACAACCTAAAAACCTATCTAAGAAAGAGATTTTGTCCCCCTAGATTTTTGGAAATCAAAATGAACGAATTCTTAGAGCTAAAGCAGGAGAGCAAAATAATCGAGGAATATCACCTGGCCTTTGCTCTTCTACTCAAATATTCACCACCTCTAGATGAAGAACAACTCATGGCCAGGTTCATTCGGGGAATGAACGAACCCTTGGACACACTGGTCAAAAATGCCAAGCCAGTGTCCATGGCTGAAGCAGTAAGAATGGCAAAAGATTTTGTCAAATCCTTTGTAGTAAAGGTCCCGCCAAAGCCTGCACCCTCTAACTTTAAAAGATTCTAAGCCAAGGGCAGTACTTCAAACTTTCCACCCCCGAAGAGGCAGCAAGGCCCGAATCAGAATCAAGATGCAGGAAGATTCCGAAGTGAAGGAAGACACTTCCCCCAGAATACTTTCTCAAGAGCCCCACCTCTTTCAAGAAATCAGAGGGATGAGCTCAGAAGTGAAAACCGATGTTTTGGATGCCAAGGTTTTGGTCACCAAACTGAAAGACTCCTGCCATGTCAAGGGGACATAACGTAGTCAAGATCATTTCTGATCGAGCTGATCCAATTACATCTATAAGATACTTGGTCAGATCAAGGGAGAAACTTGCACTTGGATCATTGGGATCAACGCTTTTTTCCCCATTCAAGAGGCACAGCCGTTAATTCCTATCCATAGAACAGTTACTGTCCGGGATTTATTTTATCTATCGTAAAAACAAAAGTTTTAGTCTCGATTTACGGATCCATCAGTCCAGCCTAACCCCATCCGATCCCATGGGTTAGCCAACCGCCCAACCACTGAAGTGATGGGATCCAATTAATAATTTGGTTAGGTTTTGTCCCGGGTACCAAGGAAAAGAGTTCCAAGGCCCCCTAGCCGGATGTTCATGCAAAATAAAACTAGTCATACCACTCACACACCCAATATGAAATTGCCTTTTCACAGATTCAACCAGTTTAAAACAATCCTTTAATAAAACCATAGTATCACTGATCACCATCTTCTAATTTATCTAGTTGATTCTTAATTTTTCCATCATTCCTTCATCATCAGAGTATCTATGGCATCATTGGCAACTAGGACGCTCACCACCTGTCCACTCAGGGGCCATTTCCTAATCCCTAGCCCATAATACTCGGCAATATAATCACTTATCAAGATGGACTCTCGTTAAAGATCAGCAAGATCAACCAACAGATCCATATAAAGAGCCATGGACTCATCCATTGAAGACCAGCAAGGTCAATCAACCAGATCCATGCCCGATTTCAGAAAACAACTCCAACTCTGTTCCAATATCTTCCTCGACGCACGCGTGGGTATCCTAGGCGACCCAGAGCCCGAGCACCGTATGGTCAGCACCCTCTAGGATCCTTCGCAGGTGACCTAGCGCTTCACTCATAGGCCGCTTCCTTGGCCCCTCATCCATCGTACCGGAAGCTCACCATTTTAATCGCATCGAGGCTGGTCAAGACCTCGGCCGACCTTGCTACGCAAGACGTCCTTCATTGACTCTCCATCAGCAGTTGCAACTTTTTCAGTTAGGTCTCCACGACCTTAATCACAAGATGGTCACAATGCTTTCCCAACAATCTTGACATAAAACAGTCATTTACAAACAGCATTTACAAACAGTCACAAAATACAGTTTCTATATTAACTCTCATTTTTCCACATTATCCCTCATCAATCCACATTGCTTATTCCACATTCCAGTTATATGTGTACTCATCCCATCACATCATTTTTCATCTCATCACTTCAGATTCCTTCACATCACATATCATATATTCACATCCATACATATATCTACATCCACATCCACACATTCACATCCATACATATATCTACATCCACATCCACACATTCACATCCATACATCCACATCTACATCCATACATCTATTTTCACATCCACATCTATACATCTACATCTACATGCATACATCCACATCTCTATTTACATCCTCATCTATACATCTACTTCTACATGCATACATCCACATCACCATTCACATCTACATCTATACATCTACTTCTACATGCATACATCCACATCACCATTCACATCTACATCTATACATCTACATCTACATGTATACATCCACATCCACATCTATACCTCTACATCTACATGCATACATCTACATCTCCATTCACATCCACATCTATACATCTACATCTACATGCATCCATCCACATCTCTATTTACATCCTTATCTATACATCTACTTCTACATGCATACATCCACATCTCCATGCATACATCCACCTCCACATTCACATTCACACTCACATCCATACATCTATATCTACATGCAAACATCCATAATTTCTTGAGTGAGAGAGAGAAATTACATAAAAATCATTAGAATTTAAACATAAATGGAAATTAACTTCAATAGCATTTATTAAATTATGTAACTTTTTCCTACTATTCACCAATTAACTTCAATAGCATTTAAAAAACCATACCAATTAAGATTCTCAAGCTTGAGAGGGGTTGAGAAGAGAGAATCATTGAGAAATTATAGAAAAGATCAAAATTCAATATACTTACCTTATAATTTGCTTGATTCTTTATTCATGGTAGAGGCCCCCAACCAATCAATTGGTTTAGTATGTTGATGGAGCCACCAATGGGGATTGAAGAAAGAGAGAAGTGTCAAAAACTAGTGAATTATTAAAGAATTCACAATTCTTGGCTTAGGTGGAGTAACAAAGCATAAGACACTATATATTTTGGCTTAGGTGGAGTAGAGTAACAAAGCATAAGATACTATATATTTTGGCTTAGGTGGAGTAGAGTAACAAAGCATAAGACACTAAATCTTTTGGCTTAGGTGGAGTAGAGTAACAAAGCATAAGACACTATATATTTTGGCTTAGGTGGAGTAGAGTAACAAAGCATAAGACACTATATTTTTTTCAACAAGGGGAGGCTTCTATTTATAGGAAAATTTGAGGTCCTAACCAAACAAACTGATTCTAGAATTTTCCAAGTCAGTTTGGTCACTTTTTGACCATTTTTAGGTCAGTTAAGCTAACTTTTTGAAACTAGACTTGAATGAGGAGAGAGGAGAGATGAAATATCTCAATTTTTATGAGTTTAAAACTCATTCAAGCATGTGAAATATGCAACTCCTATAAAGAACTCTCCTTCCTTACATATGTGTCATAGTTTTTTTTACTAATAAACCTTGTACATTTTCAACTCTTCATCTTATGTGAAATATGCACCTCCTTTAAAGAACTCCCCTTCCTTACATATGTGTTTTTTTTACTAATAAACCTTGTACATTTTCAACTCTTCATCTTATGTGAAATATGCACCTCCTTTAAAGAACTCCCCTTCCTTACATATGTGTCATAGTTTTTTTTTTTTACTAATAAACCTTGTACATTTTCAACTCTTCATCTTATGTGAAATATGCACCTCTTTTAAAGAACTCCCCTTCCTTACATATGTGTTTTTTTTTTACTAATAAACCTTGTACATTTTCAACTCTTCATCTTATGTGAGCATTTACTCATTTTTTGGGTATCTTCTTTTTACAAATTGGATTTATCTCCTCCCTACACATGTATTGATGCTATTGGCCCATAGGAGCCTTAATTGGACCATAGTCTAAAGATTTCTAAAAATCTAGACCCTTAGACTAAGGTTCTTTATACCTATTTCTAATTAATTCCAACTGCACATTGGAAAATTCTTTTTTTGAATTTTTGTTTCAGGGAAACTTATTTTAATAAGATGAGTTATTTTTCTATCCAAAAATATTCATAATCTGAATATTCTCTCTCTAGAATATTTTCTCTCTCTAAGCTAAAACAGTTAGAAACAAGGTCTTTATATTTCTAAAGAGGGATTGATTATAGGGGAAGAAACTAGACATCAAAAAGGGGGTTGGGAGAGGAATCTTACACATCTGATCCCAATAAAAGAAACCTACACTGCTATAGATGTGGCTAGAGTGTTCCTCAAAGAAATCTTCAGATTGCATGGCCTACCCAGGAGAATAGTAAGTGATCGAGATCCCAAGTTTACTTCAAGGTTTTGGACTGCATTTTTTGAAGTAGTGGGAACTTTCTTGGATCTCAGCACAGCTTATCACCCTGAGAGACCGATGGTCAAACTGAAAGGGTAAACCAAGTAATCGAAGATATATTTCCGTCATGTTGTGGGCAGGGAACCCAAGAAGTGGCTAAGCTATCTGCACCTAGTCGAGTTCGCCTACAATGCTTCTTATCACCGAAGTATCGGGATGAGCCCTTTTAAAGCTCTCTATGGACAAGATTGCTTAACTTCATTAACTTGGTCCGACGGGTCGAGATGTCTAGACAGATGCTTCATGACATGAAATAGCAGATGCAGTCAATTTGTAAAGATATTAAAGCTGCCCAGGATCGACAGAAGCAGTATGCAAATAAGAAGAGGACAGATAGAAAGTTTGAAGAAGCATATATGGTCTTCATTAGAGTACGGCCCAAAAGAAGTTCTCTATCCCTTGGGAAGTACAAGAAATTATCCCCCAGATATTGTGGGCCATATCTGATTACAAAGAAAGTAGGTGACTTAGCCTACGAACTTCTTCTGCCTCCTCATCTCAAAGTTCATAATGTATTTCATGTAAGCCTTCTAAAGAAATATGTGCCAAGCCCAAATCATGTGCTGATGAAATCCTAACCTCTTCAACCCAAGGGTAGATGGAACTCCAACCTAAAGAAATTCTTGATGTTTGAGAAAAGATTCTCAGGAATAGAATTCTCATAGAATTCTCAAAAAATTATTAGTAAAATGGAAGTTCTATCCTTTTGAAGATGCCACCTGGAAGAATGAAGGCGATCTGTTGTTGCGGGATTACCCCCGGTTTGCGAGATGAGGGCATCTCGCATTTTTCAAGTGGGAGAGAATGTAAGACTCCTCCCCATCCTCTCAAGATGTCCAGCATCTTCCCTTGTAATCAAATCCCTCTTCAAAAATATAAAAGATCTTATTTCTACCAGTTTTGGCCTAGAGAGAGAAAATCTTATAGAGAGTGGTAATTCAATTTTTAAATATTTTTGGATAGAAAAATATCTCATCTTATTAAAATAAGTTCCCTTGAAATAGAAGTTCAAAAAGATTTTCAGAAGGTGCATTAGAAATTAAGTATAATCTGTTCAAGAGGCATTATCCTAGGGGTCGAGATTTTCAAAAAAAATTAAATTAAGGTTCCTATGGACCAATAAGATTCATCCAAATGTAGGGAGGATATAAATAGAAGAATAAAAGGAAAATCCCCCAAAAATGAGTAAATACTCACATAAGATGAAGAGTTGACTAAGGATAAGGTTAATAGATAAAAAAGAGAGATATTTAGATGAAATGGTGCATTTTTGACACCTCAGTATGGGGGAATTCCCCTCATGAAGAAAGCGCCTATTTCACATGTGTGGGAGAGTTTTAAACTCCCAAATAATGTGATATTTTTATCTCTCCTCTCTCTTGTTTCAACTAGATCCAAAAAGTGGACTAAACTGACCCAAAAATTGTTAAAAATTGACCAAACTAATCTTGAAAATTCTAGAATCAGTTGGCTTGGTTAGAAGTTCACTTTTTCCTATAAATAGAAGCCTTCCCCTTTGTTGAAGCCTTCTTTGACCACACCGTGGTACTTACACTTGGATGAGTTAGCCTTTGATATAGGTGGGATGGTTGGTATACAAGAAAAAACTACCTTCTTTGACCTCATCGTGGTACTAATATATGTACGGGCCCCTTAAATTGGGAAAAAAGGGGGTGGTAGTGCACAACTTTTGCCCAGATAGAGATCCTATCTAGGTTAATGTTGTATCCTTGCAATCATACCCTTTTTTAAAACTTTTAGGGGCCCACAAGGACATTATGCAAGGATTTTTATATCATCCAATCATAAAGTAATTATAGAGGTCAATAATCATATATTCCCAGTCTATGCCAAATTGCTTCTTCTTCCTTTCCTTGAAAGAGCTTAAGATTGGCATTGGATGTCTCCTAGAATTCCCTCTACCTTAAGGGGTTGGAATTGAGCATCTTCCAAGGTATCAAAAGACTCCAATTGAGTTTGTTAGCCAAATATTTCTCTTTGTAGAATCTTTTCAAGTGTAAGTGCAAGTGCATTAATAGTAAAACAACCCTAGCCATGTAAAAGGGTCTAGGTATTTAGATATTTGCATACTGTAAGGTTCCCCCCTTCCCAAAATAGGTGAAACACTTAAGATAGTCCACTAAGTCTTAACTTGGAGAAAATTTCCTATTCATCGACACCTTGACCATATAGAGATCAATTTTAATGAGAATAACACTTTTGAAATAAAAATAAATCCTTTATGCATCTTTCTATGCATAAAATCAATTTTAATGAGAATAGCACTTTTGAAATAAAAATAAATCCTTTATGCATCTTTCTATGCATAAAATCAATTTTAATGAGAATAGCACTTTTGAAATAAAAATAAATCCTTTATGCATCTTTCTATGCATAAAATCAATTTTAATGAGAATAACACTTTTGAAAGAAAAAAAATCCTTTATGCATCTTTCTATGCATAAAATCAATTTTAATGAGAATAACACTTTTGAAAGAAAAATAAATCCTTTCTATGCATAAAATCAATTTTAATGAGAATAACACTTTTCAAAGAAAAATAAATCCTTTATGCATCTTTACATGCATAAAATCAATTTTAATGAAAATAACACTTGAAATAAATCCTTTCTATGCATAAAATCAATTTTAATGAGAATAACACTTTTCAAAGAAAAATAAATCCTTTATGCATCTTTACATGCATAAAATCAATTTTAATGAAAATAACACTTGAAATAAAAATAAATCTTTTATGCATCTTTCTATGCGTAAAATCAATTTTAATGAAAATAACACTTTTGAAATAAAAATAAATCCTTTATGCATCTTTCTATGCATAAAATAAATTTTAATAATTAATATCAATGATATCCATGCATATTCATAGGTGAATATGTACATGGAGTAAATAAAAATACTTCTTTTAGAATGCACAAACGGTGGGAATTACTCTTTTAGAATAACATAAAAATAAACTTTATTTTCCACAAAATTTAAGAAAATTTACCATAACCTCCTTTGTATGGCTGACCATTTCTCAATTTTTATTAACCCCAATTTGAAGTAAAGTACTCTAATCTACTCAATTTTCACTTTCTAGAGTGTAAACAATAAGAAAAGTTTAATCAATTTTTTGTTACTCGTTTTAGGATAAAGAAAGACTAAATTCTTAAGGAAGAGAAGGGGGTAGCCTTTTCATCAAGGCATAACATCAGGATTCACTTTAATCAACTATAAAAAAGAAATCAAAAAACCATAGATTTGAAATTAAAAATTAGAAATTTTAGCTTACATGGAGTTTTGTAAGCTTTCCTTTGGCTTGAGGGATTGAGGGTTCTACTCTTGTTTGGATCAAGAGTGGCCACCAATTTCTTTGGAGAGGATTTAGTCAAAAACAATTGAATTATCAATTGAATTCAATGTAATTGGCTCTTGGTAGGAGTAGAGTAACAGTGCATAAACACTATTAACCTTTTACAAAGGGGAAGGCTTCTATTTATAGGAAAAAATGAGCCTCTAACCAAGCAAACTGATTCTAGAATTTTCGAGATCAGTATGGTCAATTTTTGACCATTTTGGGTCAGTTTAGCTTACTTTTTGGATCTAGTTGAAATAGGAGAGAGGAGAGATGAAAATATCTCATTATTTATGAGTTTGAAAGTCCTCCACACATGTGAAATAGGCGCCTCCTTCATGAGGGGAGATCCCCACACTGAGGTGTCAAAAATGCATCATTTCCTCTAAATATCTCTTCTTTTTTAACTAATAAACCTTGTCCTTAGTCAACTCTTCATCTTATGTGAGCATTTACTCATTTTTGGGGGATTTTCTTTTGTTCTTCAATTTATCTCTTCCCTACATTTGGATTAATCTTATTGGTCCATAGGAACCTTAATTGGAGCATAATTTAAAAATTTCTAAAAATCTCAATCCTTAGGCTGTCCTTTATACCTATTTTTAATTAATTCCAATTGCACATTGGAAAGTTCTTTTTGAATTTCTGTTTCAGGGGAAACCATTTTAGACACTAGGAGGATTTTTATATCCAAAAATATCTCAATTTTGAATTACCTCTCTCTAGACATTTTCTCTCTCTAGGCCAAAACAGGGTAAAATAGGATCTTTATTTTATTTCAAAGAGGGGAATAATTATAAGATCAGAAGGGGAGGTTCTTACACCTACACACCTCAAAAGCCAGAGGGAGGAATCTTATAGTGCCAAACCGCCCGCCGAGGGGGGGCAAAAAGGTTTTTTTATCCGGGATGTTTCCCTGGTCGTTGGGGTGCAAACCGTTCGTCGATCGGACGCCCGGTTGTGCATTTATTAAGGTTTAAAGGTCGTCGCTTTTTAACTTAAAATAACCAAAATTTGCATATAAGCTTGATCCAGTGTCCGTTTTTGGATGCTATAAAATCCTATGTTAGGATAAAATCGCACGTAGATTCCAAATATGGGCTTAGAATTTGAAGATTCTAAGTAGAAATGGCTCATTTAATAAAATAATTGATTTTTTATACCATAGAAACTCATAAATTTATCTATTACATGGATATTTCTTTATTAGTGAAGATGGGTATGCTACACATACCCAAGAAGATGGGTATGTTATTAGTGAAGATGGGTATGTTACACATACCCAAGAAATATGTAATATAATGGTCAAAACATGCAATTGAATTCCAAGCAATTTAAAGAATTTAAATATTTACTTAAATAATTTTTATGTCTAAGCTTTTGTGGACCCCAAATTATTGTGAGAGCTCTTATGGACCTCAAATTATTATCTGAGCTCTTGTGAACACCAAATTATTGTGAGCTCTTTTCTAAGCTCTTGTGGACCCCAAATTAAAGTGAGATCTTATGGACTCTAAATTATCATGAGCCCTTTTGGACTATTATTTAAGTATTGTTAATAAATTTTGTTTAATATGGGCTTGTAAGCTGTTGTGCTCTATAAGTAATGTATACCTTTGTGGGTCTCAAAATTGAAAAAAAAAGGAGCTTAGCTATAAGGGTGGAACTTTTGCTACAATGGGGATCTTATCTAAGCAAAGCTTGTGTCCTTGTTTCTTCTCATTTTTTTTCCAATTTAGGGCGTACAAGGCTATACATATATCAATGATTATTTTACAAAAATATCATCAAATTAGGGAGCATAAAGTTTTTAAAAACGTTTTTTGATGAATGTTTGAAGGCATGGTCATTATTGGTGTCATGTGCCTAAGCGTAGGTGTGAGATCCTTCTCTTTGCGCATAGAACTCTAGAGTGCTGGCAGCGGAAGTAGCAACCTCTCACGTAGGGCAGAGCTTATCACCCATGAATGTTCAAACAAGAGACTAATCCCTCGGTTCTTCCAAAACCAAACCCGTAAAAACTTCCCTCGCCTAGAAAGCGTAGGCGATTCCTTCAAGAAAATCTTCTAATGTAGTCAAGAGCCTTAACTATCTTTTATATTCCAACCAAACCTGTAGGTCACATAATCAGATCAAAGGAGGAACTTGCACTTGGTTCATAGGGAAAAAAGCGTTGGTTCATAGAGACCAATGCTTTTTTCCCCATCAAAAGAGGCACAACCGTTGATTCTTTTCCATAGAACAAGGATTATCATGTGACTTAGTTCAACTATCGTAACTTGAACAGAATTGAATTTTATTATAGGAATCCATCGATCCAGCCTAACCCCATCTAATCCCATGGGTTAGCCAACTGCCCAACAACTGTATTGATAGGTTCCATTATAAAAATTGGTTATGTTTTGTCCCGAGTACCAAGGAAAACAATTCCTAGTGTTAAGAGAAAACGTGGTGGATGAGATATGTGGAGGAGATTCACTCAAAGAATACAAGAAAATATCTTGTTTATTAAGTTGTTTATGAATACAACTAGGCCTTGCTCAATACAAATTGCCTTCTAGCTCCACCTTTAAATAGGTGAGCTAGTGGACCATAAGTCCATTCACACACACACCCTTCTCCTACCCTTTTACATGACCTTAGTCTTTTAATACCCTTTTACATGACCTTAGTCTTTTAATACCCTCCCTCAATACCAACTACTATGAAAGAATTGGAATAGGTGGTATTGGATATAGGTTGCCTTGATAACATTAGGCGTACAAGGTTTAGGAATATAGGTGTTGTTACATTGAGATTTAAAACAGGTGCTAAGATGAGTTAGAGATTGATACAAAGTTAGCCTCTGACTCTTTGTTTGTTAGGACATTTAGAGGTGATATGTCCCATTTGTTTACACTTGTTACATTTCATCTTGTTGGGATATTTGATCCAACAATTATTTGCCAAATGACCCACCTTTTTGCAATGGGCACATCTTACTTTGACCACTTGATGTGACAAAGCTTGTTCGATATTCGATGAAGTGGTTGTATTTGAAGATTCAGCTCCTCCCTTTGGCCTCTTTTCTTCATCAAGACAAGATTAAATGACTCCTTCGAGGGTGGGATTAGGTATGTTCTTTAGGGTGGTGACTAAGGTGGGGTACACCTTCTTGACTGTTTTTAGCAAAACAGCCACTGCATCATCTTCATCCATTCTCGCATTCAGTGATGCAAGTTGAGCCATAAGGCCTTTAAAGTGAGAGATGAAGGCTCCAATGCCATCTCCCTCTTTGATTTCCAAGCTTAAAAATTCAATTTTAAGTGAGATCTTGGAATTCTTACCACGAGCTCCATAGAGCTTATCAAGCTCATCCCATTTCTCCTTTGCAGTCAGAAGCTGGTCCACATGGTGAATGAGAGCCTCATCAAGATGAAGCATGATGATGGCTGGTGCCCTCTCATCATCTTCAATATCTTCAACCTTAGTTCGATCAATAACCTTAGTGCCGGAGATGAATGGCCAAAAACCTTTGGACATCATTTTGTACTTGACAGGGACTTGCCAAGTGTGGAAGCCCTCTCCCTAGAACTTCTTGATTTGGGTGTTTTCCTTTGGCATTGGGTATTGAAGGAGGTTACTAGAGAGTAATGGGCTGATATATGAAGTAAAAAACCAAAAATTTATGATATTTGGGCTTAAGTAGAAAGAGAAAGGCTTATGAGAGTGCAACAACCCTTAATCAAGTCAAGGATGTTGCTTAAAAAAGGAGATTAAGATGGTTAAGCTTATGGTTTAGCACTTAGGGTTTGTTCCCAACCATGAATACTGATTGAGAGAGATTAATTAGTGTTAAGGAATACTTTCTTTTGTGATTTAAATCACCATTAGTGTTTAGCAACACTATTAGTGCTTAAAAGCACATTATTAGTATCTAATGATACTTGTGTTGTGGTGATTAGATTCACTATTAGTGTTCACGAACACACTTAGTGTTTAAAACACTCTGGAGAGGCTCTCCTTTTCTAGATTAATAGCATGATTAGTGTTAATCAACACTTATTAGTGTTTATGAACACTTTTAACAAAAGCTTGAGCAAGCTTCCATGGAAAAACCAGTAGGCGCCTGGTTTTTTTCTTCCCACGAGCATTCTACGCGTTCATTTCAGCTGAGATTTGAGATGTGGACCTATGAGGTTTAGGGCTTCAAAAGCTTTAAGCTAGTGTAGCTTGAAGGGCACCACGTAAGGCGAATTCGTGTACGACATTCAGCGCTGTTGAAAAACGTGCCTATCTGCAAGAAACGCAATGCCGAGCTGTACCACACGCATATCACCCACTGTGAATAGCTCGGCTGAAGTGCCTTGAGCTGAGGATGATTTCTCCAAAAGAAAGTAGACGCTGAAACACTTTCTATAGCCCTCCCCATATCCTCCACTGATGGCTGGTGCAGAGAGGCTATGGAGATTGAGAAGAAAAGGTTCAAAAAAATGGAGAACTTCCACCACACAACCTAGCTCAAGATACCATGTTAAGAGAAAACGTGGTGGATGAGATATGTGGAGGAGATTCACTCAAAGAATACAAGAAAATATCTTGTTTATTAAGTTGTTTATGAATACAACTAGGCCTTGCTCAATACAAATTGCCTTCTAGCTCCACCTTTAAATAGGTGAGCTAGTGGACTATAAGTCCATTCACACACACACACCCTTCTCCTACCCTTTTACATGACCTTAGTCTTTTAATACCTAGGCCCCCTAGCTGCTACTCATGCAAAAAATAAATAGACTCACCACTTACACACTCAATATGAAATTGCCTTTTTCTTAGATTGAACTATTTCCAAACAGAATTGAAATAAGACCACAGTGCTTCCATCATAATCCTCAGTATTCCATTTCCAGGGTCCAGTTCGAGCTTTCCAATTTCCAACCATGAAATCCAATTCCATTCATTCCTTTCTCAGCATACCTATGGCATCATCGGCACAACCAGAACACTCACCACTTGGTCAGTCCCTCTAGGCTCACCTAGTACTTCACTCAGGGGCCTTTTCAATAGTTCCTAGCCCATAGTACCCAAGAGTATAATCAAGATTTTTTCATAAAATCCATATGAAATCTCCATTGAAGATCAGCTAGATTAACCAATGAGATCTAGTTACCAAAAAGAGCCATGGACTCATCCGTTGAAGACTAGCAAGGCCAATCAACCAGATCCATGCCCATGTTCAGAAAACAACTCCAACTCATTTTCTTCCTTGATGTACGCGTAGGTATCCTGGGCAAGCCCGAGCACCATATGGTCAACACCCTCTAGGCTCCTTTTTGCACAGGTGACCTAGCACTTCACTCATAGACTGCTTCCTTGGCCCCTCATCCACCGTACCAGTAGCTCACCATTTTAACCAAATCGAGGCTAGTCAAGACCTCGGCTGATCTTGCCATGCAAGATGTCCTTCTTTGACTCTCCGTCAGCTGTTTTGCAACATTTTCCACTTACGTCCATGACCTCATTCCATAAGATAGTCAAAATGATACACAAGCATGAAAACACAAAATGATACACAAACCATGAAAACACAAAATGATACATAAGCATTTACACATCTCTTCTAGTCAAAATACATCACTATTGTTAAGGTTGAATGCATCACTATTGTTAATGAACCCTACAAACAAGAGTGAGATCCAAGGGCTTGAGTGTGATGCGTCGGGCATAGATGGCTAACAGCTGACCATTATGTGAGATCCACCAAGTAACTTTCAGCTGCCTCTCTTGAAGAGCAAGCAACGCTTGGACTGACCATCACTCCACATTACATGCTTGATCTCTTGAAAAGTACTTGTAGTGATTTCCCCTTTGTAGATCTTGTAGTATTTCTTGCACCAACCTCGAGAAAGGTACCTTGGGTATAATCAACCCAGAACCTCCTAGTTTCACGAAGAGCGGCGGTGCTCGGTCTCCATCTTCTATTCTTATGAGTAGGTAGATGAGCATTTTGAGCTGAAGGAGCAGTGGGAGCAGCTTTCCTAGCTCAAAATGTTCACTAGATCTGGATGAATGAACCGGTGTCTTGGAAGGCATCTTAGTACACGCCATTCTCACAAGCTAGAAGAAATGGAGAGAAATGGAATGGAAAGAAATGAAAGAAGTGCCTTTATTTATAAATGAAATTTACTATAAGTTATTGACACTTACTTTTAAAAAATATCAACACTATCAAAAAGTTATCCATGACTTTAGTAAACACTTATTTTGAAAAAGTTATCCATGTTGACTATAGTAAACACTTATTTTGAAAAAGTTATCCATGTTGACTTTAGCAAACACCTATTTCTTTAAAACATTAGATTTCTCCAATACTCTCATAAACATAAAATGCTGTTTCATAATTACAATTCTATCAATATTTCCATTTCCTACCGCCTCTCTCTTGGGTTGTCAACCATTCTGCATGATGTTCTTTGGCTATGCTATTTTCATATCTTGCTTTCCTCACTTCATATATTGCCTTGTGACGAACAGCTTCTGTATCACTGGATTTGGACTTTATTAATTTGTCCTCATATCTTATCTCTATTCTCCTATACCACCATTGGAGTAATTGCCTCATAGGATTGGAATCATTGATTCCACGTCCATGTGTTGTTGCTTTTTGGAATCCGCATTGAGCTTGCCAATGAGATCACTCCGTGCCTTGTGTGGACCATATCGCCGCTTCCTTGTTAAGCAAAGTATGGACCATGAGCCTCAAGTATGTGCTACATTCAAAAACACAGGATCTACAATTAAACTCAAAATATTACATTCATAATTGTAAAAATGAAATGGAGACCACTCTTACTATATAGTGTGTAATGCAATTTGAAGTCCATGCCTCTTTCATTGAGTTATGAAAGTTTACAATCGACTCTTTAAATGTATTGGCATCGTCATAATTGAATGTCATCTTTTATAAAAGTGGTGCCAATTTATAAGTGCAATCCACACATTTGCCTTTGCTATCCACGTCCGTCCCCCCCATTGCTCTGATTAGGGACAGCCATGTGTAGTTTTTTCCATGCTTCTTACTTCTTTGGTTGTTTTACGAGTAACTTACCATCTTCATCTCATGGTGGAGGTAAGAATTTCCTAGACTTCGCTCCCCCAAAACAAGGTTTGCGTGGTAAATTTTCACTCTTTCCTGACTTTTTCTCTTCCTTTTTTATTTCTACTTGGCCCCGATGCAATCCAACATCAGATAAGACTTGTTCAACATTCTTGCATGTTGCATCAGCATCTGAAGAGTAGGCTGCATCTTGTAGGCAAACACACGTACTCAAACAACAACTTCTCTATTATCCTTACTATGCAATGCAAGGTGAAAAAAGGACCCTTGTTAAGGGTATTTCTAAAATAGGATCCCACTTAGGATCTAATGGCACCAACATTCCATTCCTTTGAACACATTGGTCACGTGTTGGAGCACCACGTTTGCAATCCATTGTTTCTTTCCATCCTTGCCTTTCTTTCTGGATTGCATGCAATATAAGCAAGGGAACTCAGCTAATGCTGAATTTGAAACACCAAACATACAGTTTAATGTTTTCAAGTTGCCAGCAAGATGCCATTCTACCTTGTATTCACCAAATCCATCAACATCCAAAACTTCCTATTGTTTTTCCATCGTATAATATCTGGTATCTCTGTTAAGTTAAAAAAAATCTAAAGTACTTCATGATCCTCCTTTGGTACCTCAAATGTAGCAAGCCACCATATTTCATTCTCCCATTGCACACTAAAATATTTTGGATGTTTTGAATTGATGCTGGGATCCAACGCCCTATTCATTAGTGTCAAGCTAACACGTTCAAGATTTTGGCCCTTAACGACTTCACTCTCAATAAGCTTCAAAACAAATTGAAGCTTACCTCTGCACTCTTTGACAATTTTGTAGAACTTTACCATTTCTGCTTATAGCTTGCATAGATTAAATACAAACTTATTGTCTACATGCAATTTGAAGGGCACTTCCTTTGATCCAGACTTAAGCATCTGTGTATGTTCCAAATGCATTGGCTCACCAATTGTGTCTAAGACTTTTGCATTAAGATCTTTTCATGCTTACTTTACATGGAACGGTTTAGGGATGGGCACCACCCATCTCTTGTTAAGAACAACCTTAAACCTTGCATCCAATTGCTTATAAATCATAGCATAGGATTCGGAGCTAATCCCTACCTTGTCACATATTCCTTGAGTATCTATAGCTGTGAAGGTATTGCTTACCTCCTTCAAGCGTACTCTTACAAAATCATCACCAATGGTTTTGAATTTGGGGTTTTCCAATATATACTTCACCATACCTTTGCTTAAGACCTTTGCAAGCAATTGCATCATCAACCTCTTCACTTGGGTTGGAAAACATATTCTTCATGTTTGCACATTATGCATAGACCCACCGATTATATTGCCCACTCGCTCTGGTCAACTCATGAAGTGGTTTGAGCAATCTCACACGCTCACGTGCTTGTTTGGTTTTTGTTGAGGGTCTAGCAACAACAGTCTTTACAAGCATTGCTGCCATCTTTTTGTTGTCCTTCTCCAAACCCTGCATTTTGCAATGCAGTTCTGCATTGTCTATCCTCGACAACATGCACTACATTTTTCATAACATGCATCGTATCTTGTAGACTCTGATTCTCTCTCTCCTTTTCACTTAGTGATATTGTGAGATCCTTAATCCCTGTATCCATGCCCATCATGGTGCACTGAACAGATGTGTAAACACTATGAGCTTGCATTACTAGCCTCCTAGTGTATCCCAATAACCCTGCATTACCTTCACACACATACTTAATGAAAGATGTAAGCCCACTAAATTGTGGAGGTTTTTGAGTAATTGGATCGGGTGGATAAATACACCTCTCAACCCAAAGATCGACATGTTTTTTCCTTTCATTTTTGTCCTGTTGCATTATCTCTGGATGCTTTTTACTTGTCTAGCAGTGTATACTCGGCCTCCAATTGGAAGTGAATGTCTCTCTTCTTGTTCCAGCCTGTATTCTAAAATTAGCATTTGGACAAAACACATCTATTAACCAAAAATTAGCTCTGGACAAAATATAACTAACAAAAAAGTAGCTTTTATACATTTGTACAACTCAAAAATTTAACCAAAAATAACATTATTGAATACAACTTTAACCAGATATAACTTCCATATAATATAGAACTAAATCATAACTTGTAATCAAAATAACACACTTGTTTCACCCAAATAACATAGAAATAACCTCATAAATGAGAAACAACACTATTGAACATAACATATAGACTTCAATATATCCTAAAACCAAATTATAACTATTAATCAACAATTATATTTCACACACTTGTTTCACTCAAAAAATCACTAAATAACACAAAAATAGCATCCTTAAACTCAACTATTATCTTCTATTTTACACATGACTAAATCACATTTAGAACAATAAGATGGTCAAAATAGAAAAGAAAACAAAATAACTCAGACAATATTAAACCATAACAAAACAACATAACAGATAACAAGATGGACATACCTCCATTGCTCTCTTGTTCTTTGATTCTTTTACTCTCTTGTTTCCAAAACTAAATCAATACTATTAATCAACAATTATATTTTACACACTTGTTGCACTCAAAAAATCAGTAATGAACAATCCAAATAGCATAGAAATAACATCATTAAACTCAACTATTATCTTTTATTTCACACATGACTAAACCAAATTTAGAACAATAAGATGGTCAAAATAGAAAAGAAAACATAATAACTCAGACAAAATTAAACCATAACAAAACAACATAACAACAAATAACAAGATGGACATACCTCCATTGCTCTCTTGTTCTTTGATTTTTTTGTAGAGATTAATGAATAGAAAGATGATTGACGGGGAAGATGAATATGTGGTTCCAACTATATGGCACCAAATAGTCAATATACCCTTCAATTTCTTTGTTACAGAAGAGAAGAAACCCCATGATTGAGAAGATCTAAACTTATTAATGTGGTTTAGGAGGAAAAGAAAGCTTTTGAGCATAGCTACTAAAGAAAACAAACACAGATTTGAATTTTCTCTGTACAAAGGAGGGAAAGTGAAAAACCTAAAGCAATATCTCATCAAAGCAAACTAAAATCACCCTAAATTGATAACCCTACTTTTCTTATTCTAAAAAATTTAGAGAAGTCTCTAAATGAAGAAAAAATTCATAAACCCCTATATACTTAATGAAAAATGACGAAAATTAATACTCACACTCTTAGATCACATAGAGGTAGGCGTGGGTAAAAAGAAATTCAAAAATGTGATGTCTACATCAAGTTATTCCGTTTTTTTAATTCTCCCATTTTGAAATACGTAAATGCAATCTATTTGGAAGGATTTAGAAGCTAAAAAGTCATGTGGGCATTTAAGAGTGTCACATCTTAGATGCTTCATGTTTTTAAATCAAATAGAATATTATTATTTTAGATTTGAGAATTTTGAGGACAGGTGGTCCTAGCTTTGGAGATGGGATAGTCCTATAATAAAATAATAGGTGAATCTCTAAAAACAATATAAAGAGATCTCCTTGATTCTACAAGAGCTAATATTATAACATTATTTTAGAATCTATTTCTAGAGAGAGAGAAGTGAGAGAAACCCCTTAAGGGACAAAAGGAGAGTCCATATTTCTCCTAATGTATATGCATAGGCTTGCTCTCTAGAATTTACCCAGCATCACTATAAATGTCACTATAAGCATTGCTAAGCACTGTTTTTAGCGGCGCTTATAGCGACGCTGTGTGAAGTTTTTTTGGGAACCTCAAACTCAACTTGTACATGTGTACATGAGTGATGTTCATGTTGTGGTAAAGTCATGGGGGCACCCATTGACTCAGTGTGGGCATCATGGATGCGGCAATCAGGCTTTAGGCTTTAATGGAAGTGTATACGCAGGAGAAATGATCAGATCTTGGAAGCATAGGCTTGTCTGAAGCGTGTTATGCTGGAGATGGTGTCAACCATTCAATTGCTTGTAGGTGTGCACGTCCCAAAAAATGGAAATGGGCACTAGCAGGTTGCATTTGAAAGAAGTATGAAAGCATGTGGGCAATTGATGGTCGGGATGCCAAATAAAATGTGTGTATAAGCTAATCTTAAAGGAGCATAAAATGGAAGGTGATGAGGGACGTGTGCATGGCAGAAAAAGGTGGGGCATGAGCATCAATGGAGAAAATACCAAATTGGGCCAGAATGGCGGATTCTTCCAGAAGAGCAAACGTGGATTGCAGATGGCGTGGGAGATGCAGAGAGTTGCGAGCAGGGGGCCCTTTAAGTATTGCAGCCATCCTTGAGGCTTTAAAGAAAAAAGAAATAAAATAAGTAACCAGGTGGCCAGCTATTTGAAATCCACGTTGAGGTATGCTTTGCAGCCATCTCCCTCGCCAGCGCAACACCTAGGTGGTGGGTTCTTCGAGAAAGGACGTCCGCTGAAGAAGAGGGAGAAGGACGACGCCCAAAAAAAAAAGACGTCGACGAGACGGACTGCAAGGAGGCAGGTCGGCTGGAGAGGAAAGGTGGCCACAGAGTAGAGGCAGAGCTCGTGTGCTGCGTTGAATAGCCGTGAAGGGTAGCGGCTGGTAGCGGTGATTGACGGGTTGCTGGCGATTCGCAGAGAAGCCACCTAGGAGTTTGCAGTGAAGCTGGTGGCGATAACTAGAGGACGTTGACATGCTAGTTTACTCGTGCGATAACTGGTAGGGACGAAGAGAGCCTATTCATGTAAGGGTGGCAACCTCTAGGTGTGCACAGAAGGAGGCGTAGCCTTGTTGTTTGTCTTTGGGTTGCCTGCAAGTGCTGACGCAAGCAAAGACAAGGTGGTCATGTTGGTGGGGCTGGTGCAACCAGAAAAAAGAGAGCCGCCAGCCACCTGTAGAGAGAGGCGAAGATCACAGGTGGGTTGGTTTTGGTGTGGGTCCGCTAGAGGAGCTGCCTGGCGAGGAGGGTGGACTGGGCAGGGGAGCCGCCTGGGAAGCAAGCCAAGGAGAAAAGTAGAGCAGAGAGAGCAAGAAGGCTGGTCCCGGCAAGAACAAAGAGAGTCTTACGTGTGGTGCCAATGTGAAGGTGGTCACCTTTGAAAGCAGAGAGTGGAGGGCAAGGTGCCTTGGTGCCGGCGAAGGCAACTGCTGGCGATAGAGAAAGGCAACGTTGGAGGCTGTTGTGATGACAGGTGGTTCCGACTGGCAGGAGAACCGCCTGGGGTGTTTTCTTGATTACATGGTTGCCGTCTCTGAGAGGCAGGGAGGTTCAGAGGTGTGGCTGGGTTTTGTTTTTGCTTTGGGAACTGGCAGTGTACTAGTGGTGTAGGAGAGAGTGGTCTTCAGCTGAGGTGCAGAGCAAAGAACAAAGAGGTCGGCTGCAGAGAAGCAAGAGTGAACGGATTTGGAGCGACCAGGAGTTGGAGTGGACTGATTGCGAGTGGATGCCAGATAAAGCTGGTTCTGAGGATATTTGGAATATCCACCTCCGTAAAGATAAAGGTCTGTTCTGAAATATAAGTCTTGTTCATGCTCTTTGGTCTGGTGTTCTGGTGTGTTTGCATGCGTGTGTGGAAGTGTGGCACCCTATAAAGGCGTAAAAAGCTTTACCGCTTCCGTGCCATCACTTTTTGGTGCCTCCACAGAGGAGCAGATTTCCTCTGGTTTGTGAAAGAAGACAGGGGCTGTGTGAAGCAAGGTTGGGAAGATGGCTCAAGATTTTCCAGAATATTGGGGATTGCCACAGGAGAGTGCAGTCCGGTTTCTGGAGAAGATGGAATTTACAGCCTTGATGAAAGACAGGGTAACTCCGGAGATCCTCTCTCAGATTTTGACTTATTGCTTGCAGGGTGATGCAAAAGCATGGCTACGGATGTTTGTGACTGCACACAGAAATGTTCATCAAGAGGATCCTGAATACTGTGTAGTCAGAGCTGCATTTTTGACACAGTTTGTCCATGTGAAGAGTCCGAATGAAGTGTGGAAGGAATTGTGTAATATTCAGCAGAAGGATGGTCAAGATGTGGATCAGTATCTGATACAGTTTGGTAGACTGTGGAGTCTATGGTGTGAGGCTTTGATTCCTGAAGTACCCCTGCAGATGATAAAGAGGGAGCGGTTTCCGTTTGAAGGTGGAGCTGAAGAACCTGGATAGCTTTGAGGAGGCTGTCAGAGTTGCTCGTGAGAAGGAGTGGAAGGTGAAGCGTCTGAGGTAGTTGGGAATGCAGGAAGAGCCAAAGAGGTCACTGTGAAGGTGCCAGAGATTGAGAGTATGCATCCTGGAAGAAAAGCTGCTGTTGTTCCTAAACAGGAGGATTCTTTGAAGAGAGAGGTTCATGAAGCAGTGGAGCTCATGAAGTCTTTAAGCATGAATTGGATAGAGTCTACAGGAAGAGGAAGAAGCATAGGTGATATGGGAAGGAAGACTGATGCATCATCTGGTTTTGAAAGAAATTCAGCAGATATTGGAAGAGGGAGAGGGTATCCGTGTGATGTGCAATGCCGGAATTGTGGTGAGTGGGGTCATATCAGTCCACAATGTGAGAGACCAGCTAAAGCTAATGGTGGTATATATCAATTGTCTATGGGAATGAATAATAGGGTGATGGACCCTAGTATACAGATGAAGGATGCAATTCAGCCCAATGTTTGTGAAGCCCATAAGGTCACATTTGCAGAGCAGGATATGGGACAGATTAACCTGTTGGAAATGGAGAAGGATGAGGTTTCTGGAATCAGCCCTGAAGAGCTTTCAGAAGATGAGGAGGAGGAGGATGGAAGTATTGATGATGCTGTGGATTGTGAAGGTGATGCTGCTAACGCTGAGGAACCTGATGAGTTTGAGTATGGATATGACTTGGATGATCTCTTTGATTCAGAAATGAGTAATGACTTGCAGGTGCCAGTACTTCAGCCAGTCAAGGTAGAGAGTGATGATCAAGGTGTTACTAATGAAGGTACTATGGATGGAGTATGTATGGATGATCCGGGTGATGAGTTGGATATTGCAGCTTGTGAGAATGAGGATGATGAGCTGAACTGTGTACTTGATAATGCATTGGATGATCTGTTGGAATCGGTTTCCTTGGAGAAGGTAACAAATGCTTGCATACCAGTTGTGCAGGAAGGGAGTGATGGTGTGACTAATGATGAGTTGGATGCTATTTTGGATGATGGTGTGATAGATTTCGTAGGTGCGTTTGCTGATCACATAAGGTGTGTGTTCCTTGTCATGCCCAAGAGAATGAGTCGGTTGTCATGGGTGAGAATGCATGTGAGGCTATTGTTGTTGGTCAGAGGGGGACCAAGATGTTTTGCCTGGGAGTTTAGGGAGCTTGGACTTGGTAGAGATGCATGTGCAAGATGTGGAGAATCTTGAAGGATCGCCAACGGTCTTGAAGCTGGAGACACTACAGGGAAGTGACAATGATGAGTCTACAGTGCGTGAAGTTGCTGTGTTTGATGTTGATGGGTTGAAGGGAAATGAGTTTATGGTGGACACACCACATGTTGATGGGTTGAAGGGAAATGAGTTTATGGTGGACACACCACATGTTGATGGGTTAAAGGGAAATGAGTTTATGGTGGACACACCACATGTTGATGCTCAGCATATGGATGAGTGGTTTGGCTATAGTCCTAGTCTGGCAGTTTATCCAGAGGGAAAGTTGGAAGCCAATGATGCAGGTTGCAAATTGGATGATCATGAGATGGGAGTTGATCATCAGATGTGTGTTATTTTAGTATATGATTATGAGTGGGACTCAGATGTGTCAGAGGGGAGTAGAGGTGAGGAATGGATGTTTCCATCACAAAACTGTGTGAGCTGGTATGGAGGAGGAAGTGCAACATGGTGATGAGGCCATATATAAAGAGCCCAGGGGGTTGCTGAAAATGGAAGACCATGACAGGGTGTATCAATGGTTGTTTGATAGAGGAAAATGCTTGAAGGATTGGAAGGTAGATGCACCGAGATTTCTGTTTGATCCAGGGGGATAAATGGTTTCTGTTTGTACAGCTTTTTCTGCTGGACATAAATGTCTCAGCAGAAAAAAGGGGGTTGCTAAATATGTGTAAAGTTTTTTTGGGAACCTCAAACTCAACTTGTACATGTGTACATGGGTGATGTTCATGTTGTGGTAAAGTCATGGGGGCACCCATTGACTCAGTGTGGGCATCATGGATGCGGCAATTAGGCTTTAGGCTTTAATGGAAGTGTATACGCAGGAGAAATGATCAGATCTTGGAAGCACAGGCTTGTCCGAAGCGTGTTATGCTGGAGATGGTGTCAACCATTCAATTGCTTGTAGGTGTGCGCGTCCCAAAAAATGGAAATGGGCACTAGCAGGTTGCATTTGAAAGAAGTATGAAAGCATGTGGGCAATTGATGGTCGGGATGCCAAATAAAATGTGTGTATAAGCTAATCTTAAAGGAGCATAAAATGGAAGGTGATGAGGGACGTGTGCATGGCAGAAAAAGGTGGGGCATGAGCATCAATGGAGAAAATACCAAATTGGGCCAGAATGGCGGATTCTTCGAGAAGAGCAAACGTGGATTGCAAATGGCGTGGGGGATGCACAGAGTTGCGAGCAGGGGGGCCTTTAAGTATTGCAGCCATCCTTGAGGATTTAAAGAAAAAAGAAATAAAATAAGTAACCAGGTGGCCAACTATTTGAAATCCACGTGGAGGTATGCTTTGCAGCCATCTCCCTCGCCAGCGCAACACCTAGGTGGTGGGTTCTTCGAGAAAGGACGTCCGCTGAAGAAGAGGGAGAAGGACGATGCCAAAAAAAAAAAAGAGACGTCGACGGACTGCAAGGAGGCAGGTCGGCTGGAGAGGAAAGGCGGCCACAGAGTAGAGGCAGAGCTCGTGTGCTGCGTTGAATAGCCGTGAAGGGTAGCGGCTGGTAGCGGTGAGACGGGTTGCTGCTGGCGATTCGTAGAGAAGCCACCTAGGAGTTTGCAGTGAAGCTGGTGGTGGTAACTAGAGGACGTCGACATGCTAGTTTACTCGCCGGCGATAACTGGTAGGGACGAAGAGAGCCTATTCATGTAAGGGTGGCAGCCTCTAGGTGTGCGCAGAAGGAGGCGTAGCCTTGTTGTTTGTCTTTGGGTTGCCTGCAAGTGCTGACGCAAGCAAAGACAAGGTGGTCATGTTGGTGGGGCTGGTGCAACCAGAAAAAAGAGAGCCGCCAGCCACCTATAGAGAGAGGCGAAGATCACAGGTGGGTTGGTTTTGGTGTGGGTCCGCTAGAGGAGCTGCCTGGCGACGAGGAGCGTGGACTGGGCAGGGGAGCCACCTGGGAAGCAAGCGAAGGAGAAAAGTAGAGCAGAGAGAGCAAGAAGGCTCGTGGGTGGCAAGGACAAAGAGAGTCTTACGTGTGGTGCCAACGTGAAGGTGGTCACCTTTGAAAGCAGAGAGTGGAGGGCAAGGTGCCTTGGTGTCGGCAAAGGCAACTGCTGGCGACAGAGAAAGGCAACGTTGGAGGCTGCTGTGGTGACAGGAGGTTCCGACTGGCAGGAGAACTGCCTGGGGTGTTTTCTTGATTACATGGTTGCCGTCTCTGAGAGGCAGGGAGGTTCAGAGGTGTGGCTGGGTTTTGTTTTTGCTTTGGGAACTGGCAGTGTACTAGTGGTGTAGGAGAGAGTGGTCTTCAGCTGAGGTGCAGAGCAAAGAACAAAGAGGTCGGCTGCAGAGAAGCAAGAGTGAACGGATTTGGAGCGACCAGGAGTTGGAGTGGACTGATTGCGAGTGGATGCCAGATAAAGCTGGTTCTGAGGATATTTGGAATATCCACCTCCGTAAAGATAAAGGTCTGTTCTGAAATATAAGTCTTGTTCATGCTCTTTGGTCTGGTGTTCTGTTGTGTTTACATGCGTGTGTGGAACCCTATAAAGGCGTAAACAGCTTTACCGCTTCCGTGCCATCAACACTAAGAAAATTAACTTTTCGAGCCTGTGGCACCATCGATGCTTGCCTATTTTTCTCTCTCCCAAAAAATTCCCTCCACTACTTTCCTTGAGTTCCTACACTGAATCCTCCCTTCCATCAAGCTAGCTCCCCTAACATGCATTTGTTATCTTTATATTCCCCTTCTTCTTCCCCTTCCCCTTCCTCTTCATGAGACTCTTTTTCTTTATCACCAAATGGATATGGTGTTAGCTCTTGAAGTTATGTTTCTCTTATGTTTTATTCTAATGCATTTGTTTATGATTCTTCTTCTTCTTCCCCTTCCCCCTTCCCTATTCCTCTTTCTTTTCTTATCCATCACTCTACAAGTGATGGTGTGACCTAATGATTTGGGTTTGCTTCTATTATGCTTAACCTAATGATTTTTAATAAGAAATATAAAGAGATTAAGATCAATGCATAGATTACTAACCTTCTCCTTTTGCTTCTTCTTCTTCTCCTTTTTATGTCTATGCTTAATGTGTATTGGTCTTTTATATGTTTCTTGTGTTTGGTAGGTCGAGTTCATTAAATTTATTGCTAATCACTCTTTTACCTTTTTATGTTGTGTGTAGGTTTTGTACTAATCATCTCTTTTAGCTAGACAATATAGAGGTAAGCTTTCTTTTGCTTGTACTCTTTAGGGTTTTGTGTCTATGCATTAAGATTTTAGGGTTTTGTATCTATGCATTAAGCTTTTAGGGTTTTGTATTACTATTACTTATTTAATCTTTGTTTTGTAGGTCCTCTAATCCTCTCCTCTAATCCTCTCCTTCAATTTCACCAAAAGGAGGTAATCCCTCTAATCATCTATGCTTTTCATCTACCTATTATTGTACCCTTGGGTGCCGAGCTTTAGGATTATATTAACTTAAGCTTAATACATAGATTAAGCTCTATGCATAGAGCTTAATCTATGCATTAAGCTCTATTCAAGCTTTATGCATAGAGATTAATCTATGCATTAAGCTCTATCCATAGAGCTTAATCTATGCATTGAGCACTATGCATAGATTAAGATCTATGCATAGAGCTCAATGCATAGATTAAGATCAATGTATAGAGATTAATCTATGCATTAAGCTCTATGCATATATTAAGCTCTATGCATAGAGCATTAAGCTCTTTGCATAGAGCTTAATCTATGTATTGAGCTCTATGTATAGACTACGCTCTATGCATGATAGAGCTTAATGCATAGATTAATCTCTCTACATAGACCTTAATTTATGCATTAAGCTTTATGCATAGAGCTTAATCTATGCATTAATCTCTATGCATAGATTGAGCTCTATGCATATATCTTAATCTATGTATTGAGCTCTATGCATAAATTAATCTCTATACATAAAGCTTATGCATTGAGATTAATGCATTAAGCTTAATGTATAAATCTTTAATGCATTAAGATTAATGCATGCATAAAGCTTTATGCATTAAGATTAATGTATAAATCTTATGCTTTATTCCTAATGCATTAGTCTTAATGCATAAAGATTTATGTGTTAAGCTTATGCATTAATCTTAATGCATTAAGCTTATGAATTGAGATTAATGCATCAAGCTTTAATGCATTAATATTAATGCATAAAGTTTTATGCATTAAGATTAATGCATTAAGCTTAATGCATAAGATTAATGGATAAGATTAAAGCATTAAGCTTAATGCATTAAGATTAATACATAATCTTTATACATAAAGCTTTATGCATTAATCCTAATTCATAAAGCTTAATGCATAAGCTTTATGCATTAAGTTTTATGCATTAATCTTAATGCATCAAAGTTTATGCATTAAGCTTATGAATTAATCTTGATGTATTAAAGCTTAATGCATTAAGCTTTATGCATTCATTAGTGTATTAAGCTCTATGCATAGATGGAGAGTAGAAGCTTTTTTTTCATGTTATGTTTATAAATGTGTTACTTGTTTTTTGCATGTTATTTTTTTAAGGTCTTGCTTGTTGTGCCCTCCTTCTACATAAAACGACTCTAGTATCATTCCACTTCTTGAGGTACTCTCCAATGTTCTTATTCTTCGCATTTATTTGCTTTTTGCACCTTCTTTGAGTGCTTGGGTTCTAATTTTTCTATTCTCTTAGGCTTAGAGCAAACACATAGAGATATGGGGCATTATTATAGACCTTTTAGAATGTTGCTTAACACTAGTTCTGTAATTGGACACTTAAGTGTCCTGAGACACTAAAGTGTCTTGAAAAGTTCTTGAATTTTTGTGGGCAATCTATTAAGAGTTTTGAAAATGCTTAACATCCACAGATGTTCCTCAAGACCCAAAAAATCCTTGAGATTTTTTAAATTGCACTTTTCTTAGCTTTTGCAAGGTAATATTTTAATTTTTTTAGACACATGCTGAAAAAATGCATGATTTTTGCTGTTTTCAAAAAATAGTAGTAATTTGGACATAACTTTTAGAAGGGACACAGTTTGATCATGAAACTTGGCTTGATGGAAAGCCCATGATGTAAACTAAATCCTGGAATCATCAAACGACAATTATTGGATAAATTTTTGACTCGCTAATATTGAAATGACGTTTTTTATATAGGTGGAGCATGAATTTTTCTCCTTCCATATGCAAGCTAATAATGTAAAACTTGAGGTGCACCCATGTTATATAGGGTAAATACTACTTTGTTTTGAATTTTCCAAAACTTTATAGCCACTTTTTGGGCCTCTTCTCATACATGGCCTTTTGCGCAACTTGTTTTTAATACATAAAATGTCTAATTATGAGCCTAATTTTGATTTTCATCAAAGGGGAAAGCTATGTAAGTACATTATTTGTTGTAACTATAGATGTAGACTACTTGTGCAAGCATAGTTATGATTAGTTTTTGATAAAATATGATCAAATTTTACATTTTTATTTTTTATAGTTTTTTTAGAACTAGGCGATAAGAACCTACTTAAGTGGAGGCCAAGTTAGTGTCATACACATCAAATTATGGCTTATTTATCTCATCTCAAGCATGAAAACCAATAATCAACATTCTCATTGATAGGGCTACATTATTTTTTAGTGGCGTGATTGAGTTTTGATAATACGTGTTACTTTTGCTGATTTTATGTAACTTTTTTGGAAAAAATTCTAGGAAAGAAAAATGATTTTTTTGGTGAACTTCTACCTCCTTGGACTGATGTATGCTATCAAAATATATTGGGAAAAATGCTATTGATATCACTGGATTTTTTTTTAGAGAATGATGCTTGCATATTTAGAAAAATCTTGAAAAATGTTCATTTTCAAGACATATGCTACTTTGTTGCTTATGTACTTCCAAATAAAAAGGCATTTTATATGTTTAGCATTTTTTACATAAGCATAGGGTTATGTTCTACATGCCCAATGAAGCATTTTGGTTTTTAAAGCCTACATTAGGAGTTTGATTTTTTTTTCGCAACCCCCAAAAAAGGACACTTAAGTGTCCTGTTTTGGTACCAAACTAGTGTTAAGTCAAGTTAGGAGTGGTTATCCACAAGTAGGTGGTTATAGTGGAGGGATAGCCCTCGATATTTTCACTATCCTTCTCTTGTAAAAGAGAAGTTTCCTTTGGCTTAAATAGTGTGGAGTGTGTGGAAAGTCCTCAAAAGCTATCATCCAAAAGGGGAACTATCCACCCTGCTTGTCTAAGAAGTATTCTAGAAGGCCACAATAAAGTTATAATATCACATGAGTAGTATAAGAGTTCTAAGTTTGAGCATGCATAAGGTATAAGATTTCTAATGTGTTCTTGTGTTATTTAAGTTTGAGTATATAAGATTCCTCCCCATCCTCTCAAGATGTCCAGCATCTTCCCCTATAATCAAATCCCTCTTCAGAAATATAAAAGATCTTGTTTCTACCAGTTTTGGCCTAGAGAGAGAAAATCTTCTAGAGAGTGGTAATTTAATTTTTAAATATTTTTAGATAAAAAAATATCTCATCTTATTAAAATAAGTTTTCCTAAAACAGAAGTTCAAAAAGACTTTCAGATGGTGCGTTAGAAATTAAGTATAATTTGTTCAAGAGGCATTATTCTGGGGGTCAAGATTTTTTCGAAATTTTAAATTAAGGTTCCTATGGACCAATAAGATTCATCCAAATGTAGGGAGGAGATAAATGAAGAAATCAAAGGAAAATCCCCCAAAAATGAGTAAATACTCACATAAGATGAAGAGTTGACTAAGGACAAGGTTAATAGTTAAAAAAGAGAGATATTTAGAAGTAATGATGCATTTTTGACACCTCAGTATGGGGGAATTTCCCTCATGAAGGAGGCGCCTATTTCACATCTGTGGGAGAGTTTTAAACTCCCAAATAATGAGATATTTTTATCTCTCCTCTCTCCTATTTCAATTAAATCCAAAAAGTAGACTAAACTGACCCAAAAATGGTCAAAAATTGATCAAACTGATCTGAAAAATTCTAGAATCAGTTGGCTTGGTTAGAAGCTCACTTTTTCCTATAAATAGAAGCCTTCCCCTTTGTTGAAACTCAATAGTGTTTTGCACTGTTACCCTGCTTCCCCCAAGTGCCAAAAACTGTGAATTTTACTCATAATTCATTAGTTTTTGACCTTTCCTCTTCCAAAAGATTGGTGGCCACTCTTGTTTCAAACAAGAGTAGAACCCTCAAACCAAGCCAAAGGAAAGCTCTCAAATTATCCATGTAAGTTGGAGATTCTTCTCTTTTCTATTTCTTTTATGGTTTTTTATGATTTTTGTCTTCTCTAAAATGAAATGATGTTATGCCTCATTGAAAAAAGGCATTCCCCTCTCTTCTTTAGTAAATCCAACCATTCTTTATCCTAGATGATTGATTATTGGATAAAATCAAGTTTTTCATAATGTTTCTCTTAAATAAGTAGAAAATATTTACATTAGAATGATTTAAATACTCTTGGTGAACTTCTAATTAATTTTAGAGGGTTAAAAATTGAAAAATGGTCAGCCATACAAAGGAGGTTATGGTAAAATTTTTTGAAAATTTGTGAAATAAATTTCATCTTTTATTAATCAAAAAGAGTAATCCCCATTGTTAGAGTATTCTAAAAGTGTCATTTTCATTCATGCATAGAAAGATGCATATTGATTATTTTTTATAAAAGAATAATTTTCAATAGAATTAAATTCTATATATAGAAAGATACATATTGATATTTTTTTTAATTATGAAAGTGTTACTTTCTTCATAATGGATTTTTATGCATAAAAGTATATTTTTTAATTATAAAAGAGTTACTTTCATCATATTGATTTTTATGCAAAAGTGTTACTTTTATCATTATTGAATTCTATGCATAAAAGTATGCATAAAAAAATATTTTTTTTATTATAAAAGTGTTACTTTTATCATTATTGAATTCTATGCATAAAAGAATATTTTTTTATTATAAAAGTGTTACTTTTATCATTATTGATTTCTATGCATAAAAGAATATTTTTTTATTATAAAAGTGTTACTTTTATCATTATTGAATTCTATGCATAAAAGAATATTTTTTTATTATAAAAGTGTTACTTTTATCATTATTGATTTCTATGCATAAAAGAATATTTTTATTATTATAAAAGTGTTACTTTTATCATTATTGAATTCTATGCATAAAAGTATGCATAAAAGAATATTTTTTTATTATAAAAGTGTTACTTTTATCATTTTTGATTTCTATGCATAAAAGATATTTTTTAATATTAAAAGCCTGATTTTCATCATGAATGATTTTTATGCATAAACATATGCATAAAAGATATTTTTTTATTAAAAGTGTGATTTTCATCATAAATGATTTTTATGCATAAATGGATGCATAAAAGAAATTCTTTTATATTAAAAGAGTGATTTTTATCATAAATGATTTGTATGTATAAACATATGCAAAAAAAATATTTTTATATTAAAAGTGTGATTTTCATCATAAATGATTTTTATGCATAAATGGATGCATAAAAGAAATTCTATTATATTAAAAGAGTGATTTTCATCATAAATGATTTTATGATGATAAAAGTGTGACTTTCATCAGAATTAGATTTTATGCATAAATAGATGCATATAGAATGATTATATTTAAATAAGGGTTCTCTTAATTCTCTGTTTAATTTTCACAAAAATTGGAAAAATGAATAAGTAGATAATCTGTGAGAAGAAATGCTACCGTTTCATATTCACTAAGATGGTAGTGAGAAAATTCAAATAAACTGCAGGAAAGCAAGACTCCTCAGAAAATGAGTCGAGTTCTTGGGTACAAATTGGATGAAGGATGCATGTATTATAATAATCGGCTATGTATTCCCAATGATGAGGAAATAAAGGGAAGAATTCTGAGAGCCCATGATAGCCTGATAGCTGGACATCAAGGGTTTATAAAAACCTATATGTCTATGAAGAAAAGCTTCTTCTAGCCAGGACTCAAAAAGGATGTACTTAATCATGTGCGAAAATGCTTGATGTGCCAAAGAGTCAAGGCAGAGAGAGTCAAGATGCCAGGGAAACTACAGCCTCTAGACATTCCTCAGATGAAGTGGGAATACATCAGTATGGACTTTGTCACTAGATTACCTTCAGCAGCGCAATCAGGTTACAACTCTATTTCCTTAAGGAGATCTTCAGATTGTATGGTTTACCCAAGAGGATAGTAAGTGACCAAGATCCAAAATTCACATCGAAATTCTGGACTGTGTTCTTTGAAGCAGTAGGAACTTTCTTGGATCTCAGCACAGCCTATCACCCTGAAACAGATGGCCAGATGGAAAGGGTGAATCGAGTAATTGAAGATATCCTTCAATCATGCTACAGCAGGGAACCCAAGAAGTGGTTAATTCATCTGCATTTGGTCAAATTCGCTTACAATGCTTCTTATCATCAAAGCATTGGGATGAGTCCTTTCAAAGCTTTGTATTTAAAGCTTTGTATGGACAAGATTGCCTTACACCATTGACTTGGTCTGATCCATTGATCAGAGTCAAAATGTCCAGACAAATGCTTGATGACATGGACCAGCAGATGCAATCAATCCATAAAGATATAAAGGCAGCCCAAGACAAACAAAAGCATTATGCAGATAAAAGATATCTGAGAGAGAGTTCGAAGAATCAGATATGGTCTTCATTTGGGTACGACCAACAAGAAGTTCCTTATCCTTAGGGAAGTACAAGAAGCTCTCTCCCAGATACTGTGGGCCGTATGCTGTCATAATGAAAGTGGGCGATCTAGCCTACAAACTTCTTCTGCCTCCCCATCTAAAGGTACATGATATATTCCATGTCAGTTTGCTTAAGAAGTATGTACCTAGCCCGAGTCACATGGTTGATGTGATGATGAACAATTGATCTCTCCGACTCAAGGCCAGATATGGTACTCCAACCTGAGCAAATCCTTGACGTTTGGGAGAAGATTCGCAAGAGCAGAGTCCTTAGAGACTTCTTAGTAAAGTGGAAGTTCTTCCCTCTAGAAGACGCCACCTGGGAGAAAGAAGAAGAGTTCGCAAAGGATTACCCCCCCCCACTTTGCGAGATGAGGACATCTCGCATTTTTCAAGTGGGAGAGGATGTAAGATTCCTCCTCGGTCTGAATATTGATTAAGCCTCTACTTCAATCCCTTGTAATCATTCTATGTTTCTGAATATAAGAAAATATTATTTTTCCTTGTTTGGCCTAGTGAGATAAAAATTTCTAGAGAGTGGTAAATCAATATTGGGATATTTTTGGATAAATAAATTCTACAAATATCAAAAAAATGTTTCCCTAAAACAGAAAATCAAAATAGATTTTCCAATGTGCAATTGGAATTAATAAAATTTGATTTAAAAGACCTTATCCTAAGGGTCAAGATTTTTTAAAAATTTTAGATTAAGGTTCCTATGGACCAATAAGATTAATCCAAGTGTCGGGAAGAGAAAAATAATAAATAAAAGAAAATACCCAAAAATGAGTAAATGCCCACATAAGATGAAGAGTTGACTAAGTACTAGGTTTATTAGTTAAAAATTATGAAGTATTACTCCAAAATGAGATATTTTGGAGTAATCATTCATTTTTGACACATGGGTAAGGAAAAGGGGACCCTTCAAGGAGGCGCCTATTTCACATGTGTGGATGAGTTTTAAACTAAAAAATAATAGGATATTTTTATCTCTCCTCTCTCTTAAATCAAACCAAATCAAAAAGGGAGCCAAACTGGTCCAAAGCTTATCCAAATTGAGCCAAACTGCAGCTGAAAAATTCTAGAACTCAGCTGGACTTAGTTATAGTGGCCTCCCTCACCTATAAATAGACCCTCATTCCTTTGTATTCTCATCTGTGAAACTAAACTATGCCGATATTACTCTAAGTTAAGCTTATTTTCTATTATCCTCTAAAAACCCTCTACAAATTGAAGAGATTGGAGCTTCTCTCTCTCTCTTCAATCTTCCTTGGAGACTCCAACAACATACCAAACCAATTGATTGGTTAGGGGCCTCTACTGTGATCAAAGAATCAAGTAATTTAGGAGGTAAAGTGTGTATTATTATCTTCTTTTTCTTAAATCTCCAAATGTTTCTCTTCTCAACCCCTCTCAAGCTTGAGAAGCATTAATTTGAATGGCTTTTGAATACCATTGAAGTTCTAAATAATGTATTGTAATAAAGAAACACATAAATTTCTATTTATGCTTAATTTATATAACGATTTTTAAGCATTTCTCTCTCCCCCCCAAAGAATGGTAATTCCTATGACCTATTCTCAATTTGAATGAAGCTTCTCATGAAGCATTTCTCTAATCTAAAAGTAATTTCTATGCTTATCTAATTGGAGGCCAAAATAATAGCTTTTTAATACTTTTATGATATTTCACTTATGGTAAAATTAAGAATCAATCCATAATTGGATAATGATCCAATTAGTGGTTATTCTAATCACATGAATAATACTAAACTTTATTCTTTCAAATTTATTGAGAATTATCATTAATAACAGTGAAGATATGGCAAAATTTCTAAAAAATAAACACAAAAAATCATTTTCATTTATATTAGCAAAAGAGGACTAAATTTATTTTTATGTTTAGGCATAAATAGTTAATTAGGAAAAAGAGAAATTTCTAGTAATCCATTTTTATGTTAAAAGAGTAATCCCCATGACAATGGAAATCCATGTACTCCAATGAAGTAAGAGAAAAATTGTGATGCTAAAATAATGCATATTTTATTTTAAAATTAAAGAAGAATTTTAGTTAAATTTTTCTTTTTGCATAGATAAGTTTTAAATGATGAAAGAGGAATTCCCAATATATTGGAATCCAAATATTTAAATGAGGAAAGTGTAATTCCTAGTGTAAAGGAATTAACGAAGATTTTTATTTAATTTTTTTAGAGAAAATTTAGTTAAATTTATCTTTTTGCATAGATAAATTTTAAATGATGAAAGAAGAATTTCCACTATATTGGAATCCAAATATTTAAATGAGGAAAGTTTAATTCCTAGTGTAAAGGAATTAATGAAGATTTCTATTTAAATTTAAGGAGAAAATTTAGTTCAATTTATCTTTTTGTATAGATAAGATTAAATGATGAAAGAGGAATTCCCACCATATTGGAATTCAAATGTTTAAATGAGAAAAGTGAAATTTTTAGCTTAATGGAATTAATGGATATTTTATGTAATTTTTTAAGAAGAATTTTAAGTAGATTTAATTTTTGGGTAAAAGAGGAATTCCCACGATAATTGGATTGCACTCATTGAAATGAGAAAAAGAAGGATTTCAAGTTTATTCAAAAAAAAAGGTATTGATATTTCAGTTAAAAGAAGAATTTTTATGATATTTAAGAAAAGATAGATTTAAATTAAATTTTAGTATCAAAAGATGAATTTCCATCATAGTTCTACCTAACCAATCAAGGCTGAGAAATTATGTGGCATAAAGATCTCTTTGGATATTTAATTAGTGAAATCACTAAATTGATATTTACCTAAAATCTAGATGTTTAGTTGAAGGGAATCCTTGTAGAACTAAACCGAGTGAATTTGGTTAGACCACCTGAGGGACCGACAGTAAACCTAATTGTCCTTCTCTCGATTTGAATCAGACAAAAATTTGGTGACCAATTCTAGTTACTAAATCCAAAGAATAGACTACCGAAACTAATCTAGTTTTTCCTTGACCAAACTCACCAAGAATCTAGTTAGACAAATGGACAAAATGATGGGTAGATTACCCTCATGAGAGATCAAGGATCCTCATTATTGAAACTGGGAATTATGGAAAAAGGGTTTTCGGAACCAATCTCAAACTGGAATTTTACTTGCATTGGAACCTATGTTTTTTTCATTCAAAGGACTGTTTTACACCAGAATGCTGGAGGAAACAATGATTTTTATGTTTAGGCATAAATAGTTAATTAGAAAAAAGAGGAATTTCTAGTAATCCATTTTTATGTTAAAAGAGTAATCCCCATGACAATGGAAATCCATGTACTCCAATGAAGTAAGAGAAAATTTGATTTTTATGTTTAGGCATAAATAGTTAATTAGAAAAAAGAGGCATTTCTAGTAATCCATTTTTATGTTAAAAGATTAATCCCCATGACAATGGAAATCCATGTACTCCAATGAAGTAAGAGAAAAATTACGATGCTAAAATAATGCATTCCTTATTTTTAAATTAAAGAAGGATTTTAGTTAAATTTATCTTTTTGCATAGATAAATTTTAAATGATGAAAGAGGAATTCCCACTATATTGGAATCCAAATATTTAAATGAGGAAAGCGTAATTCCAAGTGTAAAGGAATTAACGAAGATTTTTATTTAAATTTTTTAGAGAAAATTTAGTTAAATTTATCTTTTTGCATAGATAAATTTTAAGATGAAAGAGGAATTCCCACTATATTGGAATCCTAATATTCAAATGAGGAGAGTTTAATTCCTAGTGTAAAGGAGTAAATGAAGATTTTTATTTAAATTTAAGGAGAAAATTTAGTTAAATTTATCTTTTTGTATAGATAAGATTAAATGATGAAAGAGGAATTCCCACCATATTGGAATTCAAATGTTTAAATGAGAAAAGTGAAATTATTAGCTTATTGGAATTCATGGATATTTTATGTGATTTTTTAAGAAGAATTTTAAGTAGATTTAATTTATGGTAAGAGAGGAATTCGCACGATAATTGGATTGCACTCATTGAAATGAGAAAAAGAAGTATTTCAAGTTTATTCAAAAAAATAGGATATTTCAGTTAAAAGAAGAATATGATATTTAAGAAAAGATGGATTTTAATTAAATTTTAGTGTCAAAAGATGAATTTCCATCATAATTCTACCTAATGAATCAAGGCTGAGAAATTATGTGGCATAAAGAATATCTTTGGATATTTAATTAGTGAAATCACTAAATTGATATTTACCTAAAATCTAGATGTTTAGTTGAAGGGAATCCTTGTAGAACTTAACCGAATGAATTTGGTTAGACTACGTAAGGGACCGACAGTAAACCTAATTGTCCTTCTCTCGATCTGAATCGAACAAAAATTTCGTGACCAATTCCAGTTACTAAATCCAAAGAATAGACTACCGAAACTAATCTAGTTTTTCCTTGACCAAACTCACCAAGAATCTAGTTGGACAAATGGACAAAATGATGGGTAGATTACCCTCATGAGAGATCAAGGATCCTCATTATTGAAACTCGGAATTATGGAAAAAAGGTTTTCGGAACCAATCTCAAACTGGAATTTTACTTGCATTGGAACCTCTGTTTTTTTTCATTCAAAGAACGGTTTTACGCCAGAATGCTGGAGGAAAAAATGATTTTTATGTTTAGGCATGAATATTTAATTAGAAAAAAGGAAAATTTCTAGTAATCCATTTTTATGTTAAAAGAGTAATCCCCATGACAATGAAAATCCATGTACTCCAATGAAGTAAGAGAAAATTTGATTTTTATGTTTAGGCATAAATAGTTAATTAGGAAAAAGAGAAATTTCTAGTAATCCATTTTTATGTTAAAAGAGTAATTCCCATGATAATGGAAATCCATGTACTCCAATGAAGTAAGAGAAAAATTACGATGCTAAAATAATGCATATTTTATTTTAAAATTAAAGAAGGATTTTAGTTAAATTTATCTTTTTGCATAGATAAATTTTAAATGATGAAAAAGGAATTCCCACTATATTGGAATCCAAATATTTAAATGAGGAAAGTGTAATTCCTAGTGTAAAGGAATTAACGAAGATTTTTATTTAAATTTTTTAGAGAAAGTTTAGTTAAATTTATCTTTTTGCATAGATAAATTTTAAGATGAAAGAGGAATTCCCACTATATTGGAATCCTAATATTCAAATGAGGAGAGTTTAATTCCTAGTGTAAAGGAGTTAATGAAGATTTTTATTTAAATTTAAGGAGAAAATTTAGTTAAATTTATCTTTTTGTATAGATAAGATTAAATGATGAAAGAGGAATTCCCACCATATTGGAATTCAAATGTTTAAATGAGAAAAGTGGAATTTTTAGCTTAATGGATATTTTATGTAATTTTTTAAGAAGATTTTTAGGTAGATTCAATTTATGGTAAAAGAGGAATTCCCACGATAATTGGATTGCACTCATTGAAATGAGAAAAAGAAGGATTTCAAGTTTATTCAAAAACAATAAGTATTGATATTTCAATTAAAAGAAGATTTTTTATGATATTTAAGAGAAGATGGATTTTAATTAAATTTTAGTGTCAAAAGATGAATTTCCATCATAATTCTACCTAATGAATCAAGGTTGAGAAATTATGTGGCATAAAGAATATCTTTGTATATTTAATTAGTGAAATCACTAAATTGATATTTACCTAAAATCTAGATGTTTAGTTGAAGGGAATCCTTGTAGAACTAAACTGAATGAATTTGGTAAGACTACGTGAGGGACCTAAAGTAAACCTAATTGTCCTTCTCTCCATCTGAATCAGACAAAAATTTCATGGACCAATTCCAGTTACTAAATCCAAAGAATAGACTACCGAAACTAATCTAGTTTTTCCTTGACCAAACTCACCAAGAATCTAGTTGTACAAATGGACAAAGTGATGGGTAGATTACCCTCATGAGAGATCAAGGATCCTCATTATTGAAACTGGGAATTATGGAAAAAGGGTTTTCGGAACTGATCTTAAACTGGAATTTTACTTGCATCGGAACCTCTGTTTTTTTTCATTCAAAGGACTGTTTTACACCAGAATGCTGGAGGAAAAAATGATTTTTATGTTTAGGCATAAATAGTTAATTAGAAAAAAGAGGAGTTTCTAGTAATCCATTTTTATGTTAAAAGAGTAATCCCCATGACAATGGAAATCCATGTACTCCAATAAGTTAGAGAAAATTTGATTTTTACGTTTAGGCATAAATAGTTAATTAGAAAAAAGAGGCATTTCTAGTAATCCATTTTTATGTTAAAAGAGTAATCCCCATGACAATGGAAATCCATGTACTCCAATGAAGTAAGAGAAAAATTACGATGCTAAAATAATGCATATTTTATTTTAAAATTAAAGAAGGATTTTAGTTAAATTTATCTTTTTGCATGGATAAATTTTAAATGATGAAAGAGGAATTCCCACTATATTGGAATCCAAATATTTAAATGAGGAAAGTGTACTTCCTAGTGTAAAGGAATTAACGAAGATTTTTATTTAAATGTTTTAGAGAAAATTTAGTTAAATTTATCTTTTTGCATAGATAAATTTTAAGATGAAAGAGGAATTCCCACTATATTGGAATCCAAATATTTAAATGATGAGAGTTTAATTCCTAGTGTAAAGGAATTAATGAAGATTTTTATTTAAATTTAAGGAAAAAATTTAGTTAAATTTATCTTTTTGTATAGATAAGATTAAATGATGAAAGAGGAATTCCCACCATATTGAAATTCAAATGTTTGAATGAGAAGAGTGCAATTTTTAGCTTAATGAAATTAATGGATATTTTATGTATTTTTTAAGAAGATTTTTAAGTAGATTTAATTTATGGTAAAAGAGGGATTCCCATGATAATTGGATTGCACTCATTGAAATGAAAAAAAGAAGGATTTCAAGTTTATTCAAAAAAATAGGTATTGATATTTCACTTAAAAGAAGAATTTTTATGATATTTAAGAAAAGATGGATTTTAATTAAATTTTGGTGTCAAAAGATGAATTTCCATCATAAATCTACCCAATGAATCAAGGATGAGAAATTATGTGGCATAAAGAATATCTTTGGATATTTAATTAGTGAAATCACTAAATTGATATTTACCTTAAATCTAGATGTTTAAATGAAGGGAATCGTTGTAGAACTAAATCTAATGAATTTGGTTAGACTACGTGAGGGATCGACAATAAACTTAATTGTCCTTCTCTCAATTTGAATCAGACAAAAATTTTGTGACCAATTCCAGTTACAAAATCCAAAGAATAGACTACCGAAACTAATCTAGTTTTTCCTTGATCAAACTCACCAACAAGAATCTAGTTGGACAAATGGACAAATGATGGGTAGATTACCCTCATGAGAGATCAAGGATCCTCATTATTGAAACTCACCAACAAGAATCTAGTTGGACAAATGGACAAAATGATGGGTAGATTACCCTCATGAGAGATCAAGGATCCTCATTATTGAAACTGGGAATTATGGAAAAAGGGTTTTCGGAACCGATCTCAAACTGGAATTTTACTTGCATTGGAACCTATGTTTTTTTCATTCAAAGGACTGTTTTACGCCAGAATGCCGGAGGAAACAATGATTTTTATGTTTAGGCAAAAATAGTTAATTTCTAGTAATCCATTTTTATGTTAAAAGAGTAATCCCCATGACAATGGAAATCCATGTACTCCAATGAAGTAAGAGAAAATTTGATTTTTATGTTTGGGTATAAATAGTTAATTAGGAAAAAGAGGCATTTCTAGTAATCCATTGTTATGTTAAAAGAGTAATCCCCATGACAATGGAAATCCATGTACTCCAATGAAGTAAGAGAAAAATTACGATGCTAAAATAATGCATACTTTATTTTAAAATTAAAGAAGGATTTCAGTTAAATTTATCTTTTTGCATATATAAATTTTAAATGATGAAAGAGGAATTCCCACTATATTGAAATCCAAATATTTAAATGAGGAAAGTGTATTTCCTAGTGTAAAGGAATTAACGAAGATTTTTATTTAAATTTTTTAGAGAAAATTTAGTTAAATTTATCTTTTTACATAGATAAATTTTAAGATGAAAGAGGAATTCCCACTATATTGGAATCCAAATATTTAAATGAGGAGAGTTTAGTTCCTAGTGTAAAGGAATTAATGAATATTTTATTTAAATTTTAAGAGAAAATTTAGTTAAATTTATCTTTTTGTATAGATAAGATTAAACGATGAAAGAGGAATTCCCACCATATTGGAATTCAAATGTTTAAATAAGAAAAGTGGAATTTTTAGCTTAATGGAATTAATGGATATTTTATGTAATTTTTTAAGAAGATTTTTAAGTAGATTTAATTTATGGTAAAAGAGGGATTCCCATGATAATTGGATTGCACTCATTGAAATGAGAAAAAGAAGGATTTCAAGTTTATTCAAAAAAATAGGTATTGATATTTCACTTAAAAGAAGAATTTTTATGATATTTAAGAAAAGATGGATTTTAAATAAATTTTAGTGTCAAAAGATGAATTTCCATCATAATTCTACCCAATGAATTGAGGCTGAGAAATTATGTGGCATAAAGAATATCTTTGGATATCTTTGAATATTTTATTAGTGAAATCACTAAATTGATATTTACCTAAAATCTAGATGTTTAGTTGAAGGGAATCCTTGTAAAACTAAACCGAATGAATTTGGTTAGACTACGACAGGGACCGACAATAAACTTAATTGTCCTTCTCTCAATCTGACAAAAATTTCGTGACCAATTCCAGTTACTAAATCCAAAGAATAGACTACCGAAACTAATCTAGTTTTTCCTTGATCAAACTTACCAAGAATCTAGTTGGACAAATGGACAAAATGATGGGTAGATTACCCTCATGAGAGATCAAGGATCCTCATTATTGAAACTGGGAATTATGGAAAAAGGGTTTTCGAAACCGATCTCAAACTGGAATTTTACTTACATTGGAACCTCTGTTTTTTTCATTCAAAGGACTGTTTTACGCCAGAATGCTGGAGGAAACAATGATTTTTATGTTTAGGCATAAATAGTTAATTAGAAAAAAGAGGAATTTCTAGTAATCCATTTTTATGTTAAAAGAGTAATCCCCACATGACAATGGAAATCCATGTACTCCAATGAAGTAAGAGAAAATTTGATTTTTATGTTTAGGCATAAATAGTTAATTAGGAAAAAGAGAAATTTCTAGTAATCCATTTTTATGTTAAAAGAGTAATCCCCATGACAATGGAAATCCATGTACTCCAATGAAGTAAGAGAAAAATTGTGATGCTAAAATAATGCATATTTTATTTTAAAATTAAAGAAGGATTTTAGTTAAATTTATCTTTTTGCATAGATAAATTTTAAAAGATGAAAGAGGAATTCCCACTATATTGGAATCCAAATATTTAAATGAGGAAAGTATAATTCCAAGTGTAAAGGAATTAACGAAGATTTTTATTTAAATTTTTTAGAGAAAATTTAGTTAAATTTAACTTTTTGCATAGATAAATTTTAAGATGAAAGAGGAATTCCCACTATATTGGAATCCAAATATTTAAATGAGGAGAGTGTAATTCCTAGTGTAAAGATATTAATGAAGATTTTTATTTAAATTTTAAGAGAAAATTTAGTTAAATTTATCTTTTTGTAAAGATAAGATTAAATGATGAAAGAGGAATTCCCACCATATTGGAATTCAAATGTTCAAATGAGAAAAGTGGAATTTTTAGCTTAATGGAATTAATGGATATTTTATGTAATTTTTTAAGAAGATTTTTAAGTAGATTTAATTTATAGTAAAAGAGGAATTCCCACAATAATTGGATTGCACTCATTGAAATGAGAAAAAGAAGGATTTCAAGTTTATTCAAAAAAAATAGGTATTGATATTTCAGTTAAAAGAAGAATTTTTATGATATTTAAGAAAAGATGGATTTTAATTAAATTTTAGTATCAAAAGATGAATTTCCATCATAATTCTACCTAATGAATCAAGGCTGAGAAATTATGTGGCATAAAGAATATCTATGGATATTTAATTAGTGAAATCACTAAATTGATATTTACCTAAAATCTAGATGTTTAGTTGAAGGGAATCCTTGTAGAACTAAACCGAATGAATTTGGTTAGACTACGTGAGGGACCGACAGTAAACCTAATTATCCTTCTCTCGATCTGAATCAGATAAAAATTTCGTGACCAATTCCACTTACTAAATCCAAAGAATAGACTACTGAAACTAATCTAGTTTTTCCTTGCCCAAACTCATCAAGAATCTAGCTGGACAAATGGACAAAATGATGGGTAGATTATCCTCTCATAAGAGATCAAGAATCCTCAATATTGAAACTGGGAATTATGGAAAAAGGGTTTTCGGAACGGATCTCAAACTGGAATTTTACTTGCATTGGAACCTCTATTTTTTTTCATTCAAAGGACTGTTTTACGCCAAAATACTGGAGGAAAAAATGTTTTTTATGTTTAGGCATAAATAGTTAATTAGAAAAAAGGAAAATTTCTAGTAATCCATTTTTATGTTAAAAGAGTAATCACCATGAAAATTTTGATTTTTATGTTTGGGCATAAATAGTTAATTAGGAAAAAGAGGAATTTCTAGTAATCCATTTTTACGTTAAAAGAGTAATCCCCATGACAATGGAAATCCATGTACTCCAATGAAGTAAGAGAAAAACTGCGATGGTAAAATAATGCATATTTTATTTTAAAATTAAAGAAATTTTTTAGTTAAATTTATCTTTTTGCATAGATAAATTTTAAATGATGAAAGAGGAATTCCCACTATATTAGAATCCAAATATTTAAATGAGGAAAGTGTAATTCCTAGTGTAAAGGAATTAAGGAAGATTTTTATTTAAACTTTTTAGAGAAAATTTAGTTAAATTTATCTTTTTGCATAGATAAAATTTAAATGATGAAAGAGGAATTCCCACTATATTGGAATCCAAATATTTAAATGAGGAAAGTTTAATTCCTAGTGTAAAGGAATTAATGAAGATTTTTAACTAAATTTTAAGAGAAAATTTAGTTAAATTTATCTTTTTGTATAGATAAGATTAAATGATGAAAGAGGAATTCCTAACATATTGGAATTCAAATGTTTAAATGAGAAAAGTGTAATTTTTAGCTTAATGGAATTAATGGATATTTTATGTAATTTTTCAAGAAGAATTTTAAGTAGATTTAATTTATGGTAAAGGAGAAATTCCCACGATAATTGGATTGCACTCATTGAAATGAGAAAAAGAAGGATTTCAAGTTTATTCAAAAAAATAGGTATTGATATTTCAGTTAAAAGAAGATTTTTTATAATATTTAAGAAAAGATGGATTTAAATTAAATTTTAGTGTCAAAAGATGAATTTCCATCATAATTCTACCTAATGAATCAAGGCTGAGAAATTATGTGGCATAAAGAATATCTTTGGATATTTAATTAGTGAATCACTAAATTGATATTTACCCAAAATCTAGATGTTTAGTTGAAGGGAATCCTTGTAGAACTAAACCAAATGAATTTGGTTAGACTACGTGAGGGACCGACAGTAAATTTAATTGTCCTTCTCTCGATCTGAATCAGACAAAATATTTGGATTCCTATTTCTCTTTTAAAAGTGAAATTTGATTAGTTTAGAGTGCTGAAAACCAATTGGGGATAATTTTTAAGTAATTTTAAGTTAGGAAAATTTAAAAAATGGTCAGCCATACAAAGGAGGTTAATGCAAAATTTTCTAAAAATTGGTTAAATAAGTTTTATCTTTTATTATCCAAAAAAAAGAGTAATCCCCACCAATTGTGTATTTTAAAAGTGTAATTTTGATTTTATGCATTGAAAGATGCATAAAGATTTTTTTTTCAAAAGAATTATTTTCATCAATTTTTTTTTTATGCATAGGAAGATGCATAAAGAAATTTATTTTTTTCAAAAGAGTTATTTTCATCAATTTTTATTTTATGCATAGGAAGATGCATAAAGAAATTTATTTTCATTAATTTTCATTTTATGCATAGGAAGATGCATAAAGAAATTTATTTTTATTTCAAAAGAGTTTTTTATTAATTTTCAATTTATGCATAGGAAGATGCATAAAGAAATTTATTTTTATTTCAAAAGAGTTATTCTCATTAAAATTGAATTTATGCATAGAAAGATGCATAAAAGATTTATTTTTATTTCGAAAGTGTTATTCTCCTTAAAATTGAAATTATGCATAAATAGATATGTAAAGAATCTTTATATAAAAAATTAAGGATTCTCGTGCATTCTAAGAATGGATGGGATGAGATGGGACATGAATTAGATAGATGAGAATGAATAGAGAATAGATGTGATGAAAATTGAAGTAATGAGAATGAGAGGTAGATAGACGTGATGATATGTGACATGAATCAAATAGATGAGAATGAATGGATGGATAGATGTGATGAGAATGAGAGGTAAATAGATGTGATGAAATGGGATGCGAAGTAGATAGATGGGAATGAATGGATGGATGGATGTGGATGTATGTGAAGAATAGAAGTGGATGTATATTAAGAATGGATGTGGATGGGTGTATTTGAAAGGATAAATGTGGATGTGTATGTGATAAGTATGGATGTGGATGTATGTGAAGAATAGAAGTGGATGTATGTGATAAGTATGGATGTGGATGTATGTGAAAGGATGGATGTGGATGTATGTGAAAGGATGGATGTGGATGTGTATAAGTATGGATGTGGATGTGTATGTGATAAGTATGGATGTGGATGTATGTGAAGAATAGAAGTGGATGTATGTTAAAGAATGGATGTGGATGGGTGTATGTGAAAGGATAGATGTGGATGTGTATGTGATAAGTATGGATGTGGATGTGTATGTGATAAGTATGGATGTGACGTGTATGTGATAAGTATGGATGTGGATGTATGTGAAGAATAGATGTGGACGTATAATAAATAATGGATGTGGATGAGTGTATGTGAAAGGATAGATGTGGATGAGTGTATGTGAAAGGATAGATGTGGATGTGGATGTATGTGAAGAATAGAAGTGGATGTATAATAAATAATGGATGTGGATGAGTGTATATGAAAGGATAGATGTGGATGAGTGTATGTGAAAGGATAGATGTGGATGTGGATGTGGATGTATGTGAAGAATAGAAGTGGATGTATAATAAATAATGGATGTGGATGAGTGTATGTGAAAGGATAGATGTGAATTTGTATGTGATAAATATGGATGTGGATGTATGTGAAAGGATAGATGTGGATGTGTATGTGATAAGTATGGATGTGGATGTATGTGAAAGGATAGATGTGGATGTGTATGTGATAAGTATGGATGTGGATGTATGTGGGAGAATATATGTGGATGTAAATGTGATGGATATATGTATGGAAATTGAAGCCATGAGATGTGAAGTAAATTGGATAGATATGAATGATAAAGAATGTGAATGAATGATTTAGGATGTGAATGAATGTGATAGCATATGAATCGGGATGTGAATGAATGATATAGATTGTGAATGAATGATAAGGGATGTGAATGGATGTGATGTGATGTGAATCGGGATGTGAATGAATGATATAGGCTGTGAATGAATGATAAGGGATGTGAATGGATGTGATGTGATGTGAATCGGGATGTGAATGAATGTGATGTGATGTGAATCAGGATGTGAATGAATGATATAGGCTGTGAATGATTGATAAGGGATGTGAATGGATGTGATGTGATGTGAATCAGGATGTGAATGAATGATATAGGCTGTGAATGAATGATATAGGCTGTGAATGATTGATAAGGGATGTGAATGGATGTGATGTGATGTGAATCAGGATGTGAATGAACGAAAGAGATGTGAATGAAAATGATGTGATGTGAATTGGAATGTGAATGAACGATAAGGGACATGAATGAATGTGTTAGCATGTGAATCAGGATGTGAATAAATGAGATGTGATGTGAAATGAATGTGATAAGACGTGATGTAAATTGGATAGATGTTAATGTATGTGAAGTCATGAGATATATGGGTAGATGTTAATGTATGTGAAGTTATAAGATATATGGGTAGATGCAAGTGGGTGAGATTTGATGAGGAAAAATGAGGAAATAAGTAATGAGATAGAAATTGATGTGATTAGATGAGAATGGGAATGCTTATGAAATGAGGTGGAATAATGTGCATGGATGTTTGAATGATGTGGATTGACGTGTGGATTGATGTGAATGGATGTATTGAAGATATGGATGGATGTGTGGATAATGTGGATTGATATGGATGATGTAGATTGGTGTGTATGATGAGTAAATGATGTGGATTGACGTGTGGATTGATGTGGATGGATGTATGTATGATGTGGTTTGATGTGGATGGATGTATGGAAGATATGGATGGATGTGTGGATAATGTGGATTGATGTGGATGATGTAGATTGGTGTGTGTATGATGAGTGAATGATGTGGATTGACGTGTGGATTGATGTGGATTGATGTGTGGATGATGTGTGGATGATGTGATTGGATGTGATTTGATGTAGGAATGATGTGATGTGATAGGGATCGATGATGAAAATAAAATTGTGGTAAGATGAAAAAAAAGATGGAGTCTAACGTGAAAGCATGCGGAGTAAAGAGAAAAGATAGAAATATTGTTGGAATTGTATTTGTTTGTGAAATCTGTTCTTAAATGACTGTTTTATGTCACGAATGCTGGGGAAGCATTTTGACCGTCTTGTGAATGAGGTCGTTGGAGACCTATCTGTTAAAGTTGCAACTGCTGATGGAGAGTCATCAGAGGACGTCTTGCGTAGCAAGGTTGGCCGAGGTCTTGACCAGCCTCGGTTTGATTAAATGGTGAGCTCCCAGTACACTGGATGAGGGACCATGGAAGCCGCCTATGAGTGAAGTGCTAGGTGACCTCCGAAGGATCCTAGAGGGTACTAACCATATGGTGCTCGGGCTCTGGGTCGCCGAAGATACCCACGAGTACATCGGGGAAGATATTGGAACAAGGAGTAAGAGTTGTTTTCTGAATTCAGGCATAGATCTGGTTGATTGACCTTGCTGGTCCTCAACGAATGAGTCCATGGCTCTTTTATATGGATCTATTGGTTGATCTTGCTGATCTTCAACAACGGAGATTCCATCTGGATATTTTTCTGTGATTATATTGTTTGGTACTACAAGCTAGAAACTATTGAAAAGACCCCTGAGTGAACAGGTGGTTAGCGTTCTGGTTGCCAATGATGCCATAGTTACACTAATGAAGGAAGGAATTGGAAATTAGCATTCAACTGGATAATTAGAGGATTATGATCAGTAACACTATGGTTTCATTAAATGATTGTTTTAAAGAGTGTTGAATCTGTGAAAAAGGCAAGTTCATATTGGGTGTGTAAGTGGTGTGACTAGTTTTATGTTTGCATGAATATCCAGCTAGGGGGCTTGGGAACTCTTTTCCTCCATTTGGTACCCGGGACAAAACCTAACCAAATTCCGAATTGGATCCCATCACTAAAGTGGTTGGGCGGTTGGCTAACCCATGGGACTGGATGGGGTTAGGCTAGACTAATGGATCTGTAAATCGAGACTCAATTTCTGTATAGTACGATAGATGAGGTAAATCTTGAATAAAAATTGTTCTATGGAAAAGAATCAATGGTTGTGTCTCTCAATGAGGAAAAAAGCATTGGTCTCTATGATCCAAGTACAATCTTTTCCCTGATTTGATTATGGGACTTACGGGTTCGGTTAGATTAGTTCAGTTAGTTCAGGCTTTTCACTACGTTAGAGAAAAGTTATCCTGGAGGAATCGCCCGTGCTTTCTGGGTGGTAAGGGAAGTTTTTTCGAGTTCAATTTTAGAAGAACCGATGGATTAGTCTCTTGTCTAGATATCCGTGGGCGAGGCCCCGAGTGTGGGACCTTGCCCCGTGCAAGAAGTGCTACTTCTGCTGCTAGCACCCCCAAATTCGTTGCGCAGCGGGGTCAGGGATCCTACAGCTAGTATCAAAGCAAATTTGGCTAATGAGGATCAATTGAGAATCCAAAAATATCAAATTTTTTTGAAGAAGCAGTAAAAGGTTGTAATTGCGTGATAAAATTCATACAAACTAATATTCAAACTGAAATTCGTAAATTGGTAATTGGGTCTTCAGATGGAAGTACCGTAATTGTATGGAATCCGTGACTTGCTTGAGGCTCAGACATGATGGTATTTACCTTATAGTTCCAAGGACCGTGACTACGCGTATATACCGAGAGTATAATTGCAGCTCTTTACTGGCAGTATATACGAGTAAATATAAGACTTGAAATTGTAAGCATTAATACTATCTAGATGATGAATTCGAATGTGGTTGATATGATTTTAAATTCTGATTGAGAACTGATGAGTTGATTTGGATTCTGATTGAAAAATGAAGATTTCTGAATTTCGGCTGAATTGTAAGGCTGAATTGTAATAACTAAGCAAAACCACAATAAGGATGAATGGGGCGAGTCCTTGTGATAATGTTTGTAGCTGGAATTTCAGCAAATCACTATGAGATTAGTGGATCGTGCTGACTGCCAGCACAATCCACTATGAGATTAGTGGATTGTGCTGGCAGATTGCTCCTGTTAACATTTGACCTAGTGGATCAAAGTTAAGGGGTGTCAAATTAAGGGGATTGTTCAGATAGAAATCTCGGTCTAATGGACCATTATTGTGATAAGGATTGAATGTTACGATCTAAGTGAATTATTATCTGATGATGAGTTTTATATAAGGGATCTTTATCCCAAGATTCTGTTTGGTTCTCTAGACTATAAGGACCCTAAATCAGTTGGATCTTAAGGAAAATAATTCTCCTCTAGTTTTGCGAGATAAGGACATCTCACGTTTTTTAAGTGGGGTAGAATGTAAGATTCCTACCCAGCCTCTCAGAATGTCCAGTATCTTCCCCTGTAATCAAATCCCTCTTCAGAAATATAAAAGATCTTGTTTCTACCTGTTCTGGCTTTGAGAGAAAATGTTCTAGAATGCAATTTTCCTCCCCAGCCTCTCAGGATATCCAGTATCTTCCCCTGTAATCAAATCCCTCTTCAAAAATATAAAAGATCTTGTTTCTACCTGTTCTGGCTTTGAGAGAGAAAATGTTCTAGAGAGAGGTTATTTAGATTTTGAATATTTTTGGATGGAAAAATATCTCTTCTTATTAAAATAAGTTCCCCCGAAACAGAAGTTCAAAAAGATTTTCAGAAGGTGCATTAGAAATCAAGTATAATCCGTTCAAGTGGCCATATCCTAGGAGTCCATATTTTGGAAAAATTTTAAATTAAGGTTTTGAGGGGCCAATCAGATTCATCCAAATGTGTGGAGAAGATAAATAGAAGAAATAAAGAAAATCCCCCCCAAAAATGAGTAAATACTCACACATAAGATGAAGAGTGGACTAACGACCAAAGGAATTATTAAAAAAATATATTTTTGACACCTCACAATGGGAATTCCCCCTCATGAAGGAGGCGCCTACTTCACATGTGTGGTGGAGTTTAAAATTATCAAAAATTGAGATATTTCATCTCTCCTCTCTCCTAATTCAAGTCTAGCTCCAAAAAGTAAGCTAAAATGACCTAAAACTGGTCGAAAATTGACCAAATTGATCTGGAAAATTCTAGAATCAGTTTGCTTGGTTCCTTTAAATAGAAGCCTCCCCCTTTGTTGAAGCTTAATAGTGTTTTTTGCATTGTTACTCTAGTCCTCCCAAGAGCCAAGAACTGTGAATTTCTTAATAATTCACTAGTTTTTGACCATTCCCTCTTCTAAAGAATTGGTGGCCACTCTTGTTGCAAACAAGAGTAGATCCCTCAAATCATCAAGCCAAAGGAAAGCTCCTAGAATTTCATGTAAGTAAGAAATCTTACTTTTGCTTATTATTTAAATGGTTTTCTAAATTGTTTGTTATCTTAAAATGATAAACAGATGCTATGCCTTGCTGGAAAGGCTTTCCCCATCTCTCATTCTTAAATTGAGCCCTTCTTTTTCATTAAAATTGAATTTATGCATAGAAAGATGCATAAAAGATTTATTTTTATTTCGAAAGTGTTATTCTCCTTAAAATTAAAATTATGCATAAATAGATGTGTAAAGAATCTTTGTATAAAAAAAAGGATTCTCTTGCATTCTAAGAATGGATGGGATGTGAAGAATGAATAGAGAATAGATGATAAAAATTGAAGTAACGAGAATGAGAGGTAGATAGATGTGATGATATGTGACATGAATCAAATAGATGAGAATGAATGGATGGATAGATGTGATGAGATGGGATGCGAATTAGATAGATGGGAATGAATGGATGGATGAATGTCGATGTATGTGAAGAATAGAAGTGTATGTATATTAAAGAATGGATGTGGATGGGTGTATTTGAAAGGATAGATGTGGATGTGTATGTGATAAGTATGGATGTGGATGTATGTGAAGAATAGAAGTGGATATATGTGATAAGTATGGATGTGGATGTATGTGAAAGGATAGATCTGGATGTGTATGTGATAAGTATGGATGTGGATGTATGTGAAGAATAGAAGTGCATGTATGCGATAAGTATGGATGTGGATGTATGTGTAAGGATAGATGTGGATGTGTAAGGATAGATGTGGATGTGTATGTGATAAGTATGGATGTAGATGTATGTGAAGAATAGAAGTGGATGTATGTTAAAGAATGGATGTGGATGGGTTTATGTGAAAGGATAGATGTGGATGTGGATGTATGTGATAAGTATGGATGTGGATGTATGTGTAAGGATAGATGTGGATGTGTATGTGATAAGTATGGATGTAGATGTATGTGAAGAATAGAAGTGGATGTATGTTAAAGAATGGATGTGGATGGGTTTATGTGAAAGGATAGATGTGGATGTGTATGTGATAAGTATGGATGTGGATGTATGTGAAGAATAGAAGTGGATGCATGCTAAAGAATGGATGTGGATGAGTGTATGTGAAAGGATAGATGTGGATGTGTATGTGATAAATATGGATGTCGATGTATGTGAAAGGACAGATGTGGATGTGTATGTGATAAAACTGGATAGATGTTAATGTATGTGAAGTCATGAGATATATGGGTAGATGCAAATGCGTGAGATCTGCTGAGGAAAAATGAGGAAATAAGTGATGAGATAAGTGATGAGATAGAAAAAGATGTGATTAGATGAGAATGGGAATGCTTATGAAATGAGGTGGATTCATGTGCATGGATGTTTGAATGATGTGGATTGACGTGTGGATTGATGTGGATGGATGTATGGAAGATATGGATGGATGTGTGGATAATGTGGATTGATGTGGATGATGTAGATTAGTGTGTGTATGATGAGTGAATGATGTGGATTGACATGTAGATTGATGTGGATGGATGTATGGATGACGTGGATGGATGTATGGAAGATATGGATGGATGTGTGGATAATGTGGATTGATGTGGATGATGTAGATTGGTGTGTGTATGATGAGTGAATGATGGATGTATGGAAGATATGGATGGATGTGTGGATAATGTGGATTGATGTGGATGATGTAGATTGGTGTGTGTATGATGAGTGAATGATGTGGATTGATGTGGATGGATGTATGGATGATGTGGATTGATGCATGGATGATGTGATTGGATGTGATTTGATGTAGGAATGATGTGATGTGATAGGGATCGATGATGAAAATAAAATTGTGGTAAGATGAAAAAAAGATGGGGTCTAATGTGAAAGGATGCGGAGTAAAGAGAAAAGACAGAAATATTATTGGAATTGTATTTGTTTGTGAAATCTGTTCTTAAATGACTTTTTTATGTCACGAATGCTGGGGAAGCATTTTGACCATCTTGTGAATGAGGTCATTGGAGACCTATCTGTTAAAGTTGCAACTGCTGATGGAGAGTAATCGGAGAACGTCTTGCATAGCAAGGTTGGCCGAGGTCTTGACCAGCCTCGGTTTGATTAAATGGTGAGCTTCCAATACACTGGATGAGGGACCAAGGAAGCAGCCTATGAGTGAAGCGCTAGGTGACCTGCAAAGGATCCTAGAGGGTACTAACCATATGGTGCTCGGGCTCTGGGTTGCCGAAGATACCCATGAGTACAACGAGGAAGATATTGGAACAAGGAGTAAGAGTTGTTTTCTGAATTTGGGCATGGATTTGGTTGATTGACCTTGCTGGTTCTCAACGAATGAGTCCATGGCTCTTTTATATGGATCTATTGGTTGATCTTGCTGATCTTCAACAACGGAGATTCCATCTAGATATTTTTATGTGATTATATTGTCAGCGGGTACTATAAGCTAGAAACTATAAAAAGGCCCCTGAGTGAACAGGTTGTGAGCGTTCTTGATTTGATTATGGGACTTACAGGTTCGGTCAGATTAGTTCAGTTAGTTCAGGCTTTTCACTACGTTAGAGAAAAGTTATCCTGGAGGAATCGCCCGTGCTTTCTGGGTAAGGGAATTTTTTTCGAGTTCGATTTTAGAAGAACCGATGGATTAGTCTCTTGTCTGGATATCCATAGGCGAGGCCCCGAGTGTGGGACCTTGCCCCGTGCAAGAAGTGCTACTTCTGCTAGCACCCCCAAATTCATCGCGCAGTGGGGTTAGGGATCCTACAACTAGTATCAGAGCAAATTTGGCGGCTAATGAGGATCAACTGAGAATCCAAAAATGTCAAATTTTTTTGAAGAAGCAGTAAAAGGTTGTAATTGCGTAATAAAATTCATACAAACTAATCTTCAAACTGAACTTCGTAAATTGATAATTGGGTCTTCAGATGGAAGTACCGTAATTGTATGAAATCCCTGACTTGCTTGAGGCTCAAACATGATGGTATTTACCTTAAAGTTTCAAGGACCGTGACTACCCGTATATACTGAGGGTATAATTGCAGCTCTTTACTGGCAGTATATACGAGTAAATATAAAACTTGAAATTGTAAGCATTAATACTATCTAGATGATGAATTCGAATGTGGTTGATATGATTTTTGAATTTTGGCTAAATTGTAATAACTAAGCAAAACCACAATAAGTATGAATGGGGCGAGTCCTTATGATAATGTTTGTAGCTGGAATGACGTTAATGACTTCAGCAAATCACTATGAGATTAGTGGATTGTGCTGGCAGATTCCTGCTGTTAACACTTGACCTAGTGGATCAAGTTAAGGGGTGTCAAATTAAAACTCTGTAAAATTAAAAATTTCCATGGCGCGGGACTGTTCAGATAGAAATCTCAGTCTAATGGACCATTATTGTGATAAGGATTGAATGTTACGATCTGAGTGAATTATTATCTGATGATGAGTTTTATATAAGGGATCTTTATCCCAGGATTCTGTTGGGTTCTATAGAGACTATAAGGACCCTGAATCAGGATCTTAAGGAAAATAACTCTCCTCTAGTTTTGCGAGATGAGGACATCTCGCGTTTTTTAAGTGGGGTAGAATGTAAGATTCCTCCCCAACCTCTCAGGATGTCCAGTATCTTCCCTTGTAATCAAATCCCTCTTTAGAAATATAAAAGATCTTGTTTCTACCTGTTCTGGCTTCGAGAGAAAATATTCTAGAATGTAAGATTCCTCCCCAGCCTCTCACGATGTCCAGTATCTTCCCCTGTAATCAAATCCCTCTTCAGAAATATAAAAGATCTTGTTTCTACCTGTTTTGGCTTTGAGAGAGAAAATGTTCTAGAGAGAGGTTATTTAGATTTTGAATATTTTTAGATGGAAAAACATCTCTTCTTATTAAAATAAGTTCCCCCGAAACAGAAGTTCAAAAAGATTTTCAGAAGGTGCATTAGAAATCAAGTATAATCCATTCAAGTGGCCTTATCCTAGGGGTCCAGATTTTTGAGAAATTTTAAATTAAGGTTTTGAGGGGCCAATCAGATTCATCCAAATGTGTGGAGAAGATAGATAGAAGAAATAAAGAAAATCCCCCCCAAAAATGAGTAAATACTCACATAAGATGAAGAGTGGACTAACGACCAAAGGAATTACTAAAAAAAAATATTTTTGACACCTCACAATGGGAATTCCCCCCTCATGAAGGAGGCGCCTACTTCACATGTGTGGTGGAGTTTAAAATTATCAAAAATTGAGATATTTCATCTCTCCTCTCTCCTAATTCAAGTCTAGCTCCAAAAAGTAAGCTAAACGGACCTAAAACTGGTCAAAAATTGACCAAACTGATCTGGAAAATTCTAGAATCAGTTTGCTTGATTAGAAGCTCACTTTTTCCTTTAAATAGGAGCCTCCCCCTTTGTTGAAGCTTAATAGTGTTTTATGCACTGATACTCTACTCCTCCCAAGAGCCAAGAACTGTGAATTTCTTAATAATTCACTAGTTTTTGACCATTCCCTCTTCTAAAGAATTGGTGGCCACTCTTGTTGCAAACAAGAGTAGATCCCTCAAACCATCAAGCCAAAGGAAAGCTCCTAGAATTTCATGTATGTAAGAAATCTTACTTTTTCTTATTCTTTGAATGGTTTTCTAAATTGTTTGTTATCTTAAAATGATAAACAGATGCTATGCCTTGCTGGAAAGGCTTTCCCCCTCTCTCATTCTTAAACTCAACCCTTCTTTATCCTAGTTAAGTAATCTAATTGTTGGAATTGAACTTTTCATATTGTTTCTCTTTTAAAAATGAAATTTGGTTAGTTTAGAGTGCTTAAAACCAATTGGGGATAATTTTTAAGTAATTTTAAGTTAGGAAAATTTGAAAAATGGTCAGCCATACAAAGGAGGTTATGGCAAAATTTTCTAAAAATTGGTGAAATAATTTTTATCTTTTATTATTCAAAAAAAGAGTAATTCCCACCAATTGTGTATTCTAAAAGTGTAATTTTGATTTTATGCATTGAAAGATGCATAAAGAATTTATTTTTATTTCAAAAGAGTTATTTTCATCAATTTTCATTTTAAAAGAAAATGAGTTGGAGTTGTTTTCTGAACACGGGCATGGATCTGGTTGATTGGACTTGCTGGTCTTCAACGGATGAGTTTATGGCTCTTTTAAATGGATGTTGGTTGATCACTACAAGAGCTTGAGCACATACCGACGTCAAAATACCGACGCAAATGTCGAACGTCGGTATGTCCGTCGTCATGTTGGAGGAGACAAGCATGGCGGGGTTTTTTTAAATTTTCGTATTCCGTAGCATATACCGACGCCTATACCGACGCTTATTCCGACGTCTATACCGACGCATATTCCGTAGCATATACCGACGTATATTCCGACGTATATTCCGTAGCATATACCGGCGCTCGTAAGTTTTTCACAGCCGAGAGCCTATTTTCTGGTTTTTTCGGAGAAGAAGCGCAAGTAGAAGCGAGTTAAGGTGCTTTCTCTCCCTCTTCTCTTTCTCTCTCTCTCCTCTTTTTTCCTCTCTCCTCTTTTCTCCTTCTTTCTTCTTTTCTCCTCTTCTCCTTCTCCTAACATGTTATTGCAATTGCTTTTAGTTTTTAATTCAAGAATTAGGACATTTAGGGTTTTGTGTTTTTTTGGCTCTCTATGCATGTTGAGAGCTCTCTATGTATGCATAGATCTCCTAATGCATGCATAGAGATTTTAGGGTTTTGTATTAGTTCTTTTTCTTGTGTTTAATTTACTAATTAGTTTGTTTAATATTTTGTTTTGGAGCTCTTTCACCTCACCAATCTTTCACCAATCCTCTCCTTCAGCTTTGCAAAAAAGAGGTAGATCCTCTTTCGATTTTTCTTGTTTATGCTATTTTCTATGAATTTTTGCATCCCTGTTTTATGGTTTAGGGTTAGTTTTGGGTTCTTGTAAGCTTACACATAGGATTAATTTAATATCTATGCATAAAACCTATAATAAGCTTGCAATCTCTATTATCCATGTACGTAAAACAAGATCATGTTTATTACACCATTGGGTGATGAGATTAAGGGTTAGCATAGTGCATAAGGCATATAGCATAGAGCTTATGCATAGAGCTTATGCATAAGTCTTGCATAGAGCGTATGCAAGAGACTTATGCATAGAGCGTATGCATAAGACTTATGCATATGACTTATGCATAGAGTTTATGCATATGGCTTATGCATAGAGCGTACGCATAAGACTTATGCATATGGCTTATGCATAAGGCTTATGCATAGAGCGTGTGCATAAGGCTTATGCATAGAGCGTAATTGCATAGAGCGTGTGCATAAGGCTTATGTGAAAGGGATTAAGGGTTAGCATAATAGTGCATAAGGCATATAGCATAGAGCTTATGCATAAGTCTTGCATAGAGCGTGTGCAAGAGACTTATGCATAGAGCGTATGCATAAGACTTATGCATAGAGTTTATGCATATGGCTTATGCATAGAGCGTACGCATAAGACTTATGCATATGGCTTATGCATAGAGCTTATGCATAAGGCTTATGCATAGAGCGTGTGCATAAGGCTTATGCATAGAGCGTAATTGCATAGAGCATGTGCATAAGGCTTATGTGAAAGGGATTGTTGAAATGCAATTGCAAATGCCTTGATTGTGGTTAACAAATGCTTATGCAAATGCCATGGTGAGGGCATTGTGAATTGTTGGTTTGTGTTGGAGCTTTTGGATGATGGATTGAGGCATGAGTCCATGCTTTATTGATGAGTTCTAAATTGTAAAAGGGCATGAGTCATGCTCAATACTTGTAAGCCAACAAACTTGTTCTATCATTTGATATTATCCACATCATTTTGTACCTACACTCACCATTGCAACCACTTCAAGTTTCTATAGAATCTAGCAATGTGTGAGGGTACCTTGGCATTGGTTGGAGAGGCCAAGGGGAGAATGGCTTGAACTCTTTGTGCCGTGATTGCTTGGTAAAGCGGTACGAAGGGGGATTAGGTACACCGGTGTGAAGAAATGGCCTCAACCTTCACCTTGGAGGAAAACTCGGTGAAGGGGTGAGAAGAGCTTGGCCGGGAGATTGGCAAGCTTCAACGCGCGTCCTCAACAATCCTCACCATCGACTTTGTGGATGCATTTGGGCAATGGGGCCCCTTTTCCGTCATTGTGTGGATATTGAAAATGCATATGATCTTTCATGACATTGTGGGATACAAAGAGTATTGCGTACAAGTTTTAAGAAGTTTAGAGTTTAGGGTGAGATTTGGTTCCAATTACAAAGGAGACTCTGGCGGAATTTACAAAACCGTAATTCAGTCCTAGGGTTTTTGGGATTAGGTCCGAGCTTTTGGCTTATGCATAAGACTTGTGCATAGAGCGTGTGCATATGGCTTATGCATAAGACTTATGCATAGAGCGTGTGCATAAGGCTTATGCATAAGGCTTATGCATATGGCTTATGCATAGCATAGAGCTTATGCATAAGACTTTTGCATAAGGCTTATGTGCATAGAGCTTATGCATAAGTCTTGCAGCCTTATTATGCAAGCTTATACTTATAATATGCATTTAGATTATTGCATAAGGCCTTTATAAACAGCTATTTATGAATAGAGATAGCTTCTCTCTCCATCCTTGTTCAAATTCTATTTAATTTTGTATGGAGAGGAGATAAGCTGATTTGTGTTTAATGAGCTGCATGTACATGTTATCCTGCTAGATGTAGCCTCTCAATCTTGAAGAGAGAATAGCGTGTCCATGCATGCGATGTAAGTACCAAATCTTTCGAAAACGAAGGATTTGCAACGAGCATGTTCATGACGCTGGCATATTTCCAATGGAGCGCTTGCAAAATTTACGGTTTCAATCGTACAACCAAGCAAGTGTGCAGCCGCATCTTGATAACATTGCGCCTGTGAATTCTCGTCCCCAACAAAGGATGAGGATATCGCAGGAGGGAGTGACAGATGGAGCTCAATTAACAGCACCCGAGGGAATGGAAGAAGGTCAGGAAATGGAAGAAGGTCCAATGGAAGAAATGTTGGATGCCTTCATCGAGCAACAAGAAGCTCTCTTCGAGGAGCATGAACATGAAGATCATCAACCACGACATTCTCAACGGTCAAATTATGAACCAGAGGAAGAGGCCATGCGTAAACTTGCACGCCTTCCATTATACAATATGGGGCGTTTTGGTCACATGGACGTCATTTTCGAGTAGAACGAATAGACCAAAGAAGAGCAACTTTTGATTGTGGTGTCACAGCACAGTTTGTTCAAGAAAGTCGTGCAAGTGCAAGTGATGATAACACAATTACTGGAATGCTTGATTACTTTGGAACCATTCAAGATATATTAAAGGTTGGCTTCAGAAGTTTTGAGTTGTTTATCTTTGATGTGAAGTGGTTCAAGGTAATCATGAATGGGCCACATGCAACTGTACGTAGAGACAAGAGTGGCCTCATCCAAGTGGACTCCACAAAGGTATGGACCGATCAGCAAGATACTTTTGTGCGCCCAGAGCATTGTGAGCAGGTTGTCTTTAAAGCGGATCCAAAAGATCCACGCTGGCTGTTTGTGGTTCAAGTCGCCCCCCGTAGTAAGCAAATTTTTGAAGAATTTGAGCTACAACAAGGTGATGTGGATGCACATGGTAATGGAGAGCAGCAAGAACAAGCCGAGATCAACAATGAAGAGGAGCAAGCAAAGGAAGAGGAGCAACTAGAGCAAGATCCAAATGAAGAGGTGCAAACCAAGGAAGCTGAAAAACAAGTTGAGGAAGAAGACATAGATGATGAAGACATCCTTCATCAAGGGACTTTTAATGATGAGGATGCTGAAATGTACATAGACATAGATCTCTTTGGGGCTACTGATCTTAATGAGGATGATAGAATAGATAACGATTTTTAAAATGATGTATCTCAATGATTATGCAAATAGTTTTGACATATTTGTAATGGGTTTATAACATTGAAGGTCCATTCATTGTTTACCATTGTTAATGTTTACCATCATAATCACTACTATAGGAGCAAGTTGATATAGTTTTACCAATGTTGTTTATCATTGTTAATGTTTATCTTATGGTTCTTTCATTCATTGTTTACCGTGTAATTTTCATTTCGTACAAGTTTGTCATATGGTTTTTTGTCCAACAGGCCATGGGTGACTCACCGCCCTACGACTACAGTCCAGATTTCTCATTTAATCCTACACCGCAGGGCATGAGTCCCCAGCAGTTATATGGTTTTCTTTCGTCCATGACTCCAGAGCAGAGAGCCATGGCTCAGAGTTATTGGGGTTCTGGAGCAGGGACATCTGCCTCACCATCTGGCTTCCCGACGCCAGTTCCCACACCCGTGGGTACGACAGCAGCTCCCACACCTCATACCACACAGCCTTCCACTCCTCTTACAGCTCGATCTACCACCTCTTCACATAGACGGTGCTCACGTAGTAGGTCTTCAGGGGGAGGTTGTTGTGGTGGTAGTGCCACAGATGCTGTGACACCACCACCACGTGAGCGTCGTCCTTCGCTCTCATCTGTTGATAGCACACCCATAGGGTCACCTTCCACTCCCTGGGGTGCACATGACCATGACAACAGCAAGATTTACACAATTAGAGATGGGGCACCAATAATGGATAGTGCAGGGAAAGCAATGAAGACACGCATTCGACAATTGTGCACTATACAGTTTCATGACTCTGTCATGACTAAATGGGATCAGCAAGACAAGGGGAAGAAAAATTATATAAACACAAAGATAAAGCAAGAGTTCCAGCCATCTGACCCTATGAATGTCGTCTCTAATGAGTGGATACAGTATACAGCTCGCATTTTGATGGGGCATCGTAGGTCAGAGGCGAGGGACGCATTTAGAGAGGGAAAGGAGAAACCTGTTTGGCTAGATGACAGGGAGTGGGCAGCCATTGCTCAGGAGCTCACCGAGACACCAGACAGGTTTCAACAACAAAGAGAGGCGGCAAGGGCAAGACTCCAAACAATAGGGGCTTCTCATCTCGGGAGTGGTGGTTACGAAACCATGCGCCATGAATTCGTAAGTGTTTGTAGCAATTTTATTTAGGTAAATGTATGTTTGTGGACTAAATGTTGATTTCTAAAAGTTATAATTGTTAATCGTGTGTGCAGGAGTTGGCCATGAATCGCCCACCAAGTAGGCGAGAGGAGAAGTACGCTCACAAACATGGCCTTGTGGCCTTGTTTGAGATGCTTGAAGAAGAAGGAGAGACCGTCAATTGGGAGGCATTACCATGATGTAAAATGACCTTCAAACTAATGAAATATGATCAAAACATTCTTGAGTATTAATGTTTAATTTAATTTCTTGTTTGTCGATCAGGAGAATATGCAAACGAGCACGGTTGTTTTTGTGCTCTATTGTAGACAGAATGGTGCTGTCTGTTACTATTGTTGATCCTGCTCATTGCAGGCAGCTAGGCAACAGCCAGGCAGCACTATTCTGCACAAAAAAAAATTTCTGCTATAGCGTCGGTATATGCCCCGGTACCGACGTCGCTATATTCGTTGGTATTTTCGTCGGTATTAAGGCCGGTACAGACGCTGGTATAGGCGCCGATATAGACACCGGTATAGACATCGGTATAGGTGCCGGGTGTATTACCCGACAGTTATACCGACGCTATGGTTCCGGCGCATATACCGGCGCTTATACCGATGACGTGGCTTTTTTACACCCCGTTAAATAGCGCCGGTACAAGCCCCGGTATTAGGCTAACACTTGACCTAGTGGATCAAGTTAAGGGGTGTCAAATTAAAACTCTGTAAAATTGAAAATTTCCATGGCGCGGGACTGTTCAGATAGAAATCTCAGTCTAATGACCATTATTGTGATAAGGATTGAATGTTACGATCTGAGTGAATTATTATCTGATGATGAGTTTTATATAAGGGATCTTTATCCCAGGATTCTGTTGGGTTCTATAGACTATAAGGACCCTGAATCAGGATCTTAAGGAAAATAACTCTCCTCTAGTTTTGCGAGATGAGGACATCTCGCGTTTTTTAAGTGGGGTAGAATGTAAGATTCCTCCCCAACCTCTCAGGATGTCCAGTATCTTCCCTTGTAATCAAATCCCTCTTTAGAAATATAAAAGATCTTGTTTCTACCTGTTCTGGCTTCGAGAGAAAATATTCTAGAATGTAAGATTCCTCCCCAGCCTCTCACGATGTCCAGTATCTTCCCCTGTAATCAAATCCCTCTTCAGAAATATAAAAGATCTTGTTTCTACCTGTTTTGGCTTTGAGAGAGAAAATGTTCTAGAGAGAGGTTATTTAGATTTTGAATATTTTTAGATGGAAAAACATCTCTTCTTATTAAAATAAGTTCCCCCGAAACAGAAGTTCAAAAAGATTTTCAGAAGGTGCATTAGAAATCAAGTATAATCCATTCAAGTGGCCTTATCCTAGGGGTCCAGATTTTTGAGAAATTTTAAATTAAGGTTTTGAGGGGCCAATCAGATTCATCCAAATGTGTGGAGAAGATAAATAGAAGAAATAAAGAAAATCCCCCCCAAAAATGAGTAAATACTCACATAAGATGAAGAGTGGACTAACGACCAAAGGAATTACTAAAAAAAAATATTTTTGACACCTCACAATGGGAATTCCCCCCTCATGAAGGAGGCGCCTACTTCACATGTGTGGTGGAGTTTAAAATTATCAAAAATTGAGATATTTCATCTCTCCTCTCTCCTAATTCAAGTCTAGCTCCAAAAAGTAAGCTAAACGGACCTAAAACTGGTCAAAAATTGACCAAACTGATCTGGAAAATTCTAGAATCAGTTTGCTTGATTAGAAGCTCACTTTTTCCTTTAAATAGGAGCCTCCCCCTTTGTTGAAGCTTAATAGTGTTTTATGCACTGATACTCTACTCCTCCCAAGAGCCAAGAACTGTGAATTTCTTAATAATTCACTAGTTTTTGACCATTCCCTCTTCTAAAGAATTGGTGGCCACTCTTGTTGCAAACAAGAGTAGATCCCTCAAACCATCAAGCCAAAGGAAAGCTCCTAGAATTTCATGTATGTAAGAAATCTTACTTTTTCTTATTCTTTGAATGGTTTTCTAAATTGTTTGTTATCTTAAAATGATAAACAGATGCTATGCCTTGCTGGAAAGGCTTTCCCCCTCTCTCATTCTTAAACTCAACCCTTCTTTATCCTAGTTAAGTAATCTAATTGTTGGAATTGAACTTTTCATATTGTTTCTCTTTTAAAAATGAAATTTGGTTAGTTTAGAGTGCTTAAAACCAATTGGGAATAATTTTTAAGTAATTTTAAGTTAGGAAAATTTGAAAAATGGTCAGCCATACAAAGGAGGTTATGGCAAAATTTTCTAAAAATTGGTGAAATAATTTTTATCTTTTATTATTCAAAAAAAGAGTAATTCCCACCAATTGTGTATTCTAAAAGTGTAATTTTGATTTTATGCATTGAAAGATGCATAAAGAATTTATTTTTATTTCAAAAGAGTTATTTTCATCAATTTTCATTTTAAAAGAAAATGAGTTGGAGTTGTTTTCTGAACACGGGCATGGATCTGGTTGATTGGACTTGCTGGTCTTCAACGGATGAGTTTATGGCTCTTTTAATTGGATGTTGGTTGATCTAGATGATCTTCAACGGAGAGTCCATATGGATTATATGAGATTATACTCCTAGGTACTATGAGTTCATGGCTCTTTTAAATGGATGTTGGTTGATCTAGATGATCTTCAACGGAGAGTCCATATGGATTTTATGAGATTATACTCCTAGGTACTATGAGCTAGGAACTATTGAAAAGGCCCTTGAGTGACCAAGCGGTGAGCGTTTTAGTTGCCAATGATGCCATAGGTACGCGGAGGAATGAATGAATGGAATATGGATTTCATGGAAAAATCTTGATTATATTCCTAGGTACTATGGGCTAGGAACTATTGAAAAGGCCCCTGAGTGAAGTACTAGGTGAGCCTAGAGGGACTGACCAGGTGGTGAGCGTTTTGGTTTAACGATGATGCCATAGGTACGTTGAGGAAGGAATGGCTAGAAATTGGATTTGGAATGAGGTCCTGGGGACCTAAGTGGAAAAGTTGAAAAGTGGACCCTAGAACTGGAATAATTCAGAGGATTATGATGGAAACACTGTGGTTTTATTGTAATGCTGTTTTGGAAATAGTTGAATCTAAGAAAAGGTAATTTCATATTGGGTGCGTAAGTGGTGTGTCTATTTATTTTTTGCATGAGTACTGGTTAGGGGGCCTGGTAACTCTTTTCCCTAGTACTCGGGATAAAACATAACCAAATTTTTATAATGGATCTTAAAATACAGTGGTTGGGTGGTTGGCTAACCCATGGGATTGGATGAGGTTAGGCTGGATCGATGGATTCCTATAAAAATTCAATTCTGTTCAAGTTACGATAGTTGAAGTAAGTCACAGGATAATTCTTGTTCTATAGATAAGAATCCAACAACTGTGCCTCTTTCGATGGGGAAAAAAGCGTTGGTCTCTATGAACCAAGTGCAAGTTTCTCCTTTGATTCGGCCATGTGACCCGCAGGTTCAGGCAAAATACAAAGGATAGTTAAGGCTCTTGACACGTTAGAAGATTTTTCCTGGAGGAATCACCTATGCTTTTTGGGCGAGGAAAGTTTTTTTCGGGTTCAGTTTTGGAAGAGCCACCAGACTAGTCCCTTGCCCGGACATTCGTGGGCGAGGCCCCGAGTGGGAAGCTCTACCCTACGCGTGAGGTTGCTACGTCCGCTTGCCAACACTCCAGAATTTGATGCTCAAAGAGGACAGGGATCTCAGAGCTTGTATCAGAGCAATTTTGTTGAAGTTGATAAACCAAGAAGCAAGAAATGTCAAAAATTTATGAGTTACCAATGAAAGATTGTAATTGTGTGTTGAAATTCGTTTGAGTTTATATTCATAATGTAGATTCATAAATTGGGAATTGGGTTTTTAGATGGAAGTACTACAATTATGTGGAATCCCCAACTTGCTTGAGGCCTAGATATGATGGCATTTGCCTTATAACACCAAGGGTTGTGAATACCTATATATACTGTGGGTATAACTACAGCTCTATACTGACAATATATACAAGTGGGTATAACTACAGCTCTATACTGACAATATATACAAGTGAATCTAAGACCTTGAAGTTATGAGCAGAAATGCTATCCTAGATGATGATTTCGAATGCTAGTTGATATGATTTTAGAATTTTGGTTGAAAATTGATGAATTGATTTGGATGCTGATTGAAGTATGATGTTTTTGAATTTTGGTTGAAAGTAGATGAGTTGAATAAGTCATGATGATGACGAATGGAGAGAATTCCAATGATGTTGTTACTAGTTTGGTAGACGATCAAGACTTTGAGCAGATCACTATGAGATTAGTAGATCGTGCTGACAGATTGTTCGTAGCTTGTTGACCTTGGCCCAATAGACCCGATTGTGGAATGACGAATCGAGAACCTGTATAACTGAAATTCCCATAGGGAATGTTCAGATGTTAATTGAAAATTATTGGTCTGACAGACCATTATTATGTTAAGGATATGAATGATCTATTTTCTAATAATGAGTTATGTATGTTCTTCTTATAGAAGGGATCTTTATCCCAGGATTTTGAGAGGGTTGACCAAACTTTAAGGAACCCTAGAATCATTTGGATCTAAAGTTTAATTCCTTTTTGGATTTGAATTATAAATAAAGTGGTCTTTTCACCTGAGATTCCTTGAGCGTCTTGTTAAGTTGGAAAAACCGACTTGACAAAGAAGAGAAAGAGTCCCACCCCAGATAGCTGTATAGTGGGAGCCACCACAATAGCTGATGTAATGGAGGAAGAAAGAGAACGGATAGATTTATGTCACCATTGATGATCAAGTCTAAAATCTTCAGTTCAGTGTCATGAATTTATTTTTGGAATTAAGTACTGTCCTTGGAGTAAGAAGATGATCCTACCAAGATTATCCTCTAGCTACGAGAGGACATCTCGCATTTTTTAAGTGGGGTAGGATATAAGATTCCTCCCTCCAGCTTTTGATGATGTAAAGATGTAAGAACCTCCCCTTCAGTCTCTTGTAATCATCCCCCCTTCAAAAATGGAAAAAGATTTTGTTTGGCCCTGTTTTAGTTTAGAGAGAGAAAATATACTAGAGAGAGATAATACAGTTTTGAAATATTTTTGGATAAGTATTTTCTTCTAGCCAATAGGAAGTGATCCCCTAAAACATAATTTTAATCAAAAATTCCTAAGTTGCATTAGATTTGGACGGTGGGTGAACCAAGGAGTCTCCTAGTTCAAAATTCTAACCCTTATTAAATTATTCTAAGTTTAAAAATGTGATATCCTTATCCATTAAGGTTGGAAAATAAAATTAAAAGAAAAATAGAAATATTTGGAAATATTTGCAAGAAAATAATCAAGAAAGGCTCACATGAGGTGAAGGTTCCATAATTATGAGTTTTCAGATATTTTAGGAGACTTGGGAGGCCTTGTGACACCTCATGAGAGACAAAAACCCCTCATCAAGGAGGCACCTAGAAATCACATCAAAGGGGAATTTTTTTATTCAATAGAATCATAAAGTGGCTAGATATTTCATCTCTCATCTCTCCTCTTCCAAACTAGATCAAAAAGTGGGCATAACTTATCTAAAACTTGTCCAAATTGGATCAAACTGAAGCTGGAAGCCTCTAGATCCCAGTTGGACTTGGTTGGTGGCCTCCCTCACCTATAAATAGAGCCCCATTCCTTTGTATTTTCATCTTAGTGTATTTACATGCTAGTATAATTTTCATTTTAGTGGATTTCCTTTATCCCTCTTCCTTGCCTCTCCATTATAAAGCTTTAGTGCTTCACTAAACCTCTTCTTATCTTGAAGATTAACCTCTTCTCTTGGTGGCCAATCCTCTTCCTTGAGGGCTACACATCTTTTGCATGGTAAAGAATCAACAAGCAAACCAAGGGTAAGCCTAAACAATGAAGTCTATTCTCTCTTTTTGATGTTAATCTTCTTCCTAAGCTCCCTCATGCTTGGGAAGCATTTTATCTTATGCTTTACTCTTAAAACCATGCTTTTCTTGATTTATGTTATTGTTTAGATGAATTAATGTTTATTTTTATGCATAAACTAATCTTTATAGTAAAAGTAAAATTTTAACCAATCTCAATTCATAGAAAATGTGGTGAAATTATGTCAATTTTTTATCATTAGAAAATGAAGGTTTATGCATAATTAATTTTTATTCTAAAAGTGAAATTTTAAGCATTCTCATTTCATAGAAAATGTGGGAAAGTTATGGCAAAATTTTATCATTAGAAAATGAAGGTTTATGCATGATTAATTTTTATACTAAAAGTGGAATTTTAAGCATTCTCATTTCATAGAAAATGTGGGGAAGTTATGGCAAATTTTTATCATTAGAAAATGAGGGGTTATGCATAATTAATTTTTATACTAAAAGTGGAATTTTAAGCATTCTCATTTCATAGAAAATGTGGGGAAGCTATGGCAAACTTTTTATCATTAGAAAATGAATTTATGTATAAATAATTTTTATATTAAAAGTAGAATTTGAGCATTATCATTTCATAGAAAATGCAAGGAAGCTATGGTAATATTTTTATCATTAGGAAATGAATTTACACATAATAAATTTTATGCCAAAAGTGGAGTTTTGAGAATTATTCATTTACCAAAAAAATAAAGAAGGTTATGTATATGTAAGGTTCTCCCCTTCCACAAATGGGGGAAACGCTTAAGATAGTCCGCTAAGTCTTATCTTAGAGAAAATTTCCTACTCATCGACACCTTGACCATACAGAGATTCAAGGATATGATTCATAGGTAAGACCTAGTTCTATCGCGCAGGGGGAGCGTGGTCTTCTAAAATCAAATCACCCATAGGGTAATTGATCACATAAATTGGGTAACTACTAGTCTTGATTCCTAGAGACAACGCTTTTTTTCTCATCCATGCAAGGCACAGCCGTTGGCCTAGTCTTCTAGAATAGAATTGCTCGAGAACCTATTTATCTAACGTAGGGCTTTCACTTAGTATGTTGGAAAGCTACCCGACTAATCGGGTCCACCCGTCCGTAGGATGGTGCCGTCGGGGCATTCCATCCTCCCACTTTTCACCCTACTCATGCGTCAATTTGTTTTCTAATTAATCCTACCACACTGTTTGACATAAACAAACATGTTCCTTAATTAAGGCCCTTTCACAAGGTTTATTAAAACAGCCTTTGCCTTTTTTCACAATACAATAATGCCAAAGATAAGATTTATAAAAACAAAGTTTAAACATGAATCAATTTCATACAAGCCAAACTGGCTCTCTTATTCTTTTCCTTTATACCGCCGATGATCTAGAATTCGGCCTTCCAGCCTCCACATGCTGGGCAAAACCCTACGGGACCATACACCTCATTGTCGGCCGCTGGCGAGGACTCAAGCCGGCCTGTCGCCCTCTCAGGCTCCATCGCTCGATCCTCCCGCCCCTCAGAGGGATGTCTGCGCACTAGGGTGGGCTAATTCACCGCACTAGCCTGGGCCCTCAGAACTAGGCAGCATTATCACAATCACTTGCCTCAATCGGCAAACCTCATTCTCCCAATGGTATGAGGGATACCATGGGCCAACTCCGGGCCTTACTAACGTCTCCGCCGCCCGGCTACACAAGCACAAGAACGGGGCAGCGTCAAGGCAGGGAGAAGTTGTACCTGTACCTTAATTTAACCAAGATAACAATCCATTTACTCACTAAACCATATGACTAGGATCCATGTCACCTTTTTTAAGAAAACAATCTTTTTCACAAAGATTTTAGCATTTCAACTTGAGATTGCGATAAGACATTCTTTATTAAGGCATATGCTATTGCTTAAAACTTTAAATGGTAAATCAATCAAATAGATCACTGTAACAATCAATAGAGAAGCCGGGGCCATACCTCAACCCCTAAGAATGATATATAATTGAAAAACAAAATATGTGTATACCTTATAGAAATTTGTCGTTTATCGTTGCCTTTGCTTGTTAACAAGAGCTTTAGAACTTGACATATGAGAATAGAGTCTTCTAATACCTTGTCTTATGATTGAAATCATCCAATCATCTTCAAGTTTTATCTCCTCTTACTCATACTGTGACTCTTCTCTCTTTCTAAGATCTATGGCAAAATAGCCTTCTCTTACAGGGCTATGGCATACTATTCTTTCTCTAAAAGAAAAGCTATGGAGTTTTGGTCTCTTCCTCCAAAAGACTATAGAAATCTAAGCTTCTTTTCTGAGATATTAGATAAGAATGAAGGGATATATGCATCTCAAACTCTAGGATTACCTTGAGACTACTTGCTGTCTTCTCACAGTTTTCTCTATGTAGAGACCCTGACAGAAACAGCAAACTGTTTCGGCCATAACTCTCTGATAAAAACTCAGAATATGGTCATGTAACCAGTCAAAAGAACGGGAAGGCATGTGGTCTACAAGCCATCGTGGGCAGAATAGGCAAAAACGTCTGTATATAGCCGCAAACGCACCATCTTTAGAAACGCGTTGTTTTTCCACATTTTTAGTATGCATGGACTCTAAATGTATAAAAATACTCTAAATATGACCTGTTATCACCTAAAATCGAAATTCTATTTTTGGGGATACTTATCTCTTAATAGAACTATTCTTATGTTCTTATTTCTTTTAGGATTTTTGGAGCTAATATTTTTATTCTAACACTTTTCTAATGTTTCTAGCCTTATTGTCTCACTCTTTCTAATTACACTCTCTTTTCTTATTGAAATCTATATTAAAAGAGACACATACATACATGGCTTGGGAGGGACGTTACAGTATAAATTTTCTAAATTCATTTAATTTTTGAGAATTATGGAAATGATTATGAATATAATTAATTTAGATAAAAGTGAATTAGTAGGTGTGCATAAGTATTTTATGCTAAAAGAGAGATTTTCATAATATTTTTTTTTGGTCAAGAAAAAGTTGTCTGAACCAAGTAATTGGCCGAGACTTATAAAGTTCTATTAGTAAAGTAACTGTACTCTTAACCTAGTTGATTATGGAACAAAAATTCTGATAACTAGATCAAGGAAAGTTGATAACCTGATTCGCTCAAAGCGAAAAGAGACCATCTTGTTTGTAAGAAATCTAAATGATGTAGATTGATGTGGTTGATGTGTGGAATGATGTGAAGTGATGTGGATTGATGTGGATTGACGTGTGGAATGATGTGAAGTGATATGATTTGATGTGTGGAATGATGTGGAATAATGTGAATGAATGTGGGAATGATTTGGGATGATGTGAATGAATGTGGAAATGATGTAGGATGATGTGAATGATGTAGGATGATGTGAATGAATGTGGGATTATGTGAATGAATGTGGGAATGATGTGGGATGATGTGAATGAATGTGGAATGATGTGGAATAATGTCAAATAATGTGAAATGACATGGAAAGATGTGGAATGATGAGAAATGGTGAGGAATGATGTGAAAGGATGTCAATTGATGTGGAATGATATGGAAAGATGGAAACTTTGTTCGGGACCTGTATTTGCATGTGAAACCTGTTTTTTAAAGATTGCTTTACATCAAGAATGCTGGGAAAGCATTTTGACTATCTTATGGAATGAGGTCGTGGGGACCTAAGTGGAAAATGTTGCAACAGCTGACGGAGAGTCAAAGAAGGACGTCTCGCATGGCAAGATCGCGATCGAGGTCTTGACCAGCCTCGGTTCGTTTAAAATGGTGAGCTTTTGGTGTACGATGGATGAGGGGCCAAGGAAGCGGCCTATGAGTGAAGCGCTAGGTCACCTGCGAAGGAGCCTATAGGGTGCTGACCATACGGTGCTTGGGGGGTCACCCAGGATACCCACATGTGCATCAAGGAAGAAAATGAGTTGGAGTTGTTTTCTAAACACATGCATGGATCTGGTTAATTGGCCTTGCTGGTCTTCAACGGATGAGTTCATGGCTCTTTTAAATGGATCTTGCTAGTTGAACTAGCTGATCTTCTCAACGGAGAGTCCATATGGATTTTATGAGATTATACTCCTAGGTACTATGAGCTAGGAACTATTGAAACGGCCCCTGAGTGACCAGGTGGTGAGCGTTCTGGTTTCCAATGATGCCATAGGTACACTGAGAAAGTAATGAATGGAATATGGATTTTATGGAAAATTCTTGATTATATATTCCTGGGTACTACGGGCTAGGAACTATTGAAAAGGTCCCTGAGTGAAGTACTAGGTGAGCCTAGAGGGACTGCTGACTAGGTGGTGACCGTTCTGGTTGCCAATGATGCCATAGATACGATAAGGAATGGCTCGAAATTGGACTTGGAATGAGTTCATGGGAAGCTAAGCGAAAAAATTGGAAATTGGACCCTAGAACTAGAATAATGAGGATTATGATGGAAACACTGTGGTTTTATTGCAATGCTATTTTGGAAATAGTTGAATCTAAGAAAAGGCAATTTCATATTGGGTGTGTAAGTGGTGTGTCTATTTAATTTTTGCATGAGTACCAGCTAGGGGGCCTGGGAACTCTTTTCCCTGGTACCCGAGACAAAACATAACCAAAATTTTATAATGGATCCCATCAATACAGTGGATCCCATCAATACAGTGGTTGGGCGGTTGGCTAACCCATGGGATTGGATGGGGTTAGGCTAGATTGATGGATTCCTACAGTAAAATTCAATTCTGTTCAAGTTACGATAGTTGAAGTAAGTCATAGAATAATTCTTGTTCTATGGAAAAGAATCAACGGCGGCTGGGCCTCTTTTGATAGGGAAAAAGTGTTGGTCTCTATGAACCAAGTGCAAGTTCCTCCTTTGATTCGGCCATGTGACCCGCGGGTTCTGTCAGAATACAAAGGATAGTTAAGGCTCTTGACTACGTTAGAAGATTTTTCCTGGAGGAATCGCCTATGCTTTCTGGGTGAGGAAAGTTTTTTCCGAGTTCAGTTTTGGAAGAGCTGCCGGACTAGTCCCTTGCCCGGATATTCGTGGGCAAGGCCCCGAGTGGGAAGCTCTGCCGCCCTGCACGTGAGGTTGCTACTTCCAGTGCCAGCACTCTTGAGTTCGCAGAGAGGGCACGGATCTCACAACCCTCAACCCCAATTTCCAATCTCATCTCCTCACAAACCTTACCTGAAGTTCCCGATGATGAATCTGAAGTATGCGAGAAGTGGCATGATGTGTACCTAGTATGACGAGTCTGAAGTATGTGAGAAGTGGTGTGATGTGTACCTAGTCTGAAGTATGCGAGAAGTGGTGTGATGTGTACCTAATATGACACTACTAGAGACAATTACGTAAGTGCTGATCTAGGAGTAGCTAATCCATCTGAATGCATCTTATGCTTGAGTGTGCTATAGGAATGTCTCACACTTTGTAGCACACTAGCACCGTCCCGACTTAACTGTGGGTTGCAAATAGTGGAAGCAATAGTACACTATGCCGGCCATACTAGATGGAGGAGTGGAGAGCTAATAGGTATCACCCAACAGAGGTGATAAAAACTTGAGGGCACAACCGAGGGTGGAGTGGCCAGAAATGGTTAACAATATAATCAGTGTTAAAGGAAGTACATGGGTACCACTTTGAGGAGGAGTGGCATCAAGATCATGGGCCATACTAGATGGAGGAGTGGAGAGCTAATAGGTATCACCCAACAGAGGTGATAAAAACTTGAGGGCACAACCGAGGGTGGAGAGGCACTTCTTAGAGGAGTGGGAGAAAGGAGTGGCAAGCTCAGAGAGGGTGCACTCGAAGATGGAGAGGCACCCAATAGAGGAGTGACCAGCTCATGGGTGACCAGCTAAGAGAGGAGTGCCAACCTTAGAGGACATGCAAAAAGGTGGAGAGGTACCAAAGATAGGAGTGTCCACCTCATGGGTGACACCCATAAGGTGGAGAGGTACTGAAGATAGGAGTGTCCACCTTGTGGGCAATGCCCAAGGGTGGATTGGCAACAATTGCCCGAGGTTAGAGATGCACCAAAGATAGGAGTGTCCACCTCATGGGCAAAACCACGCCTGAGGGCCGAGTGGCAACAACCGCATGGGCAGCATGCAAGGAAGGAGTGGCAAAGGGCTCAAAATAGTGTAGCAAAAGAATTGTGGGAGAATGAGGAGGAAAAAGACGTGGAGTGGGGCCATGGTGGGGAAGAGATGGAGAATGAGGAGAAGAAGGTGGTGGAGTGGGGTCAAGGTGGGGAAGAGATGGATAATAGGTGGGGGGAGGAGATGATGCCTCATCACCAATCAAACTTGCCATGCACTATAATGTTTGAGCCCTTGTTGCTTTGCACTTAAGATCTCTTCTCCTTCGTTCCTCCATGTGAACCCTTGCTTGTTCCTCATAAATAAGGTGGATTGGGGGATCCTACTACCTATTACTTTTTCTACTCTTACAACTTTGTGAATCCATGCTAAGGTAGGCCGAAAGAGATTAAGCACATAAATTTGAAGATAATTAAGATTGAAGTAATATGAGAACAAGATTAACATAAGCTTGGAATTGAGACATCTCCAAAATTAGTGAAGCTGCAAGAATGGGGGTGACTCAAAAAAATAGGCTATGTATACTAAGCTAGTAAGCATTTCATATAGAGAATATTTAGAATTTTGTCAATTTAACTAATCTTTTAAAAGATAACAACAATTTTTAAAATTAAAAAATTAGTCAATTATTTTAAATAAATAATAATTTTATTTAATATATAATCTTTATTTATTTAATATATAATCTTTATTTATTTAATATATAATCTTTATTTATTTAATATATAATATTTATTTATTTAATATATAATATTTATTTATTTAATAAATAATATTTATTTCATAAATAATATTTATATAATAAATAAATTTTACATACACTTATTTTTAAAAAAAATTAAATATATGTATATATATAATTACTAATATTTTAAAAATTAAAAAACCAAGAAAATGATAATGAGGTGGGTGTTTTGTCATGTGGTAAATATTTGCTAACATGGAATCTCCACATGGTCATTTCTTATGCTTAAAGGTGTGGTGGCAATGCCATACATATACCTGATGTTTCATGCTATGTAAACAAGAGATAGTCAACCAAGTTGACATGGAACCTCCACCTTTGGGCATTCCTCATACTCAAAGGTGTGGTGGAAATGCCATGCATGCAGCTGATGTGGCATGCCATGTAAACAAGAGGTAGTCAACCAAGTTGACATGGAACCTCCACCTTTGGGCATTCCTCATACTCAAAGGTGTGGTGGAAATGCCATGCATGTAGCTGATGTGGCATGCCATGTAAACAAGAGGTAGGCAACCAAGTTGATTGTGCTAAGGTGGTGAGATAATATAGACATTCTTCATTGTGTGGTAATGATATGTATGCATGTGATGTGGCATGCCATGTAGGCTTTAGGAAGTTAACCTTGTTGGGGTATCATCCACATCAATCCACATTATCCACACATCCATCCATATCTTCCATACATCCATCCACATCAATCCACATCATCCATACATCCATCCACATCAATCCACACGTCAATCCACATCATTCACTCATCATACACACCAATCTACATCATTCACTCATCATACACACCAATCTACATCATCCACATCTAGGATCCTTCATCGCAGGTCACCTAGCACTTCACTCATAGGTCGCTTCCTTGGTCCCTCATCCACTGTACCGGAAGCTCACCGTTTAATCAAACCGAGGCTGGTCAAGACCTCGGCCGACCTTGCTACGCGAGACGTCCTCCGATGCCATCTCAGCAGTTCCAACTTTAATAGATAGGTCTCCACAACCTCATTCACAAGACGGTCAAAATGCTTCCCCAGCATTCTTGACATAAAACAGTCATTTAAAAACAGATCTCACAAACAAATACAATTCCAACAATATTTATATCTTTTCTCTTTACTCCGCATCCTTTCACATTAGACCCCATCTTTTTTTCATCTTACCACAATTTTATTTTCATCATCGATCCCTATCACATTACATCATTCCTACATCAAATCACATCCAATCACATCATCCACACATCAATCCACATCATCCATACATCCATCCACATCAATCCACATCATTCACTCATCATACACACACCAATCTACATCATCCACATCAATCCACATTATCCACACATCCATCCATATCTTCCATACATCCATCCACATCATCCATACATCCATCCACATCAATCCACATCATTCACTCATCATACACACACCAATCTACATCATCCACATCAATCCACATTATCCACACATCCATCCATATCTTCCATACATCCATCCACATCAATCCACATCAATCCACACGTCAATCCACATCATTCTGCACATGAATCCACCTCATTTCATAAGCATTCCCATTCTCATCTAATCACATCTTTTTCTATCTCATCACTTATTTCCTCATTTTTCCTCATCAGATCTCACCCACTTGCATCTACCCATATATCTCATGACTTCACATACATGAACATCTATCTCATCACTTATTTTCTCATTTTTCCTCATCAGATCTCACCCACTTGCATCTACCCATATATCTCATGACTTCACATACATGAACATCTATCCAGTTTATATCGCATCTTATCACATTCATTTCACATCACATCTCATTCATTCACATCCTGATTCACATGCTAACACATTCATTCATGTCCCTTATCGTTCATTCACATTCCAATTCACATCACATCCCTTATCATTCATTCACATCCCGATTCACATCACATCACATCCATTTACATCCCTTATCATTCATTCACATCCTATAGCATTCATTCACATCCCGATTCATATGCTATCACATTCATTCACATCCTATATCATTCATTCAAATTCCTTATCATTCATATCTATCCAATTTACTTCACATCTCATGGCTTCAATTCTCGTTCATATATCCATCACATTTACATCCACATATATTCTCCCACATACATCCACATCCATACTTATCACATACACATCCCACATCTATCCTTTCATATACATCCACATCCATACTTATCACATACACATCCACATATATCCACATCCATATTTATCACATACACATCCACATCTATCCTTTCACATACACATCCACATCCACATCTATCCTTTCACATACATCCACATCCATATTTATCACATACATTCACATCCATATTTATCACATAAACATCCACATCTATCCTTTCACATACATCGACATCCATATTTATCACATACACATCCACATCTATCCTTTCACATACACTCATCCACATCCATTCTTTAACATACATCCACTTCTATTCTTCACATACATCCACATCCATACTTATCACATACACATCCACATCTATCCTTTCACATACACCCATCCACATCCATTCTTTAACATACTCCACTTCTATTCTTCACATACATCTACATCCATACTTATCACATGCACATCCACATCTATCCTTTCACATACATCCACATCCATACTTATCACATACATCCACTTCTATTCTTCACTTAATGAAAATAGCTCTTTTGAAATAAAAATAAATTTCTTTATGCATCTTCCTATGCATAAAATGAAAATTGGTGAAAATAACTCTTTTGAAATAAATTTTTTTTTAATGCATCTTCTTAAGTGAAACATTGCTCCTTGGAAGCCCATTTGTTACTAGATCACCAAGAGGATGCTTATCCATCCTCTCTAAGTTATGTAAACAACTTGCAATTGAGCCAATTGTTAGATTAGGATCAGATGGCCATAAACCATTCAAAATAAAGTGTCCATAATGACCTTCTGCATGGCCATGAGTGATCATACCAATCAATGCAATTGGTAAATTATATCCCGAATCCACACCCTTAGGAAGGACCCGTAGTCTGGGAATGACTGTTTTCTTTTGATCCATCTTGTCATGGATGATGCATACATACTTTTGTGGTTGGGTTTCCGAAAATATGCGCCATGCATAGTATAAGCTCCTGCAACTTTGTTGTTGTCGCATGTGAATATCTCTTTCACTGAGGAGCCTTGCTCTTTCTTCTAGACTAGGTTTGGCTTCTAGTTTTGCCTTGAGACCACTACACAAGGTGCACTTGGAGAACTCACTTGCCTTTGTTAGGGACACTTGTGGGTACTCTTTATTCCAAATTCTACTAAATGATGACTTTGATAGCCTCTTCTCATGTCCCAACTGCTCAAGTGTTGCGTTGATTTCATTTAAAATGTCAACTTGCTTGAATATTGATGGAATCGACAACTTGGTTTCCCTTGAGCCATCTAGCATTGTTCTACTTTTGTGTGGCGCAGGCTCGGAGTTCATGTTCACAAATTCATCAAGTAGTGCTCTTGCCTCACTAGCATGTTGTAGGCCTCTCCTCAATACCCCTGTGTTTCCATGCAGATATTGACACACACCGGACTCAAACTTTTCCCTGTAACGGTAAAAGGATGTCTTTGGTATACCATGCATCTCATACCATGCTCTGCAACAAACAATCACCCCATTTAACCTAAATTCATATTTAATTTTTTGAGCTGAATCACGATGCCAAGCTGTAGAAAGCACATCATATACATAATTTGTACGAGACTCCTGAGATTGTCCTCAAAAGTCTTGTCGTATCCTCATTAGTACATCACGATCGATTAGCTGACAACATTTTTTTGCACAACAATCAATGGATGAAATCCTTTGAACTGATTCACGTGACATATATAATGTAGATGCTGGTTGTGGTCTCTGCTTCGGAATCCTGTTTATGAAAGTGTAGCGTCTTTTTGCAGAGGTTTGGGCAACAATAACCTCATTAGTTACATCTCCATCATTATCCTCATTACATACATCAGCATGTTCAACATGCATGCCATTAAGCGGAACATAGCGTTGCAATGGGTTCCCATCCAGCATTGTCAGCTGTTTAATAGGCCATTTAACTAGGGTGATACTATCCACTTGCGGCATAGTTTGAAATTCATTTGCACTTTCAATAGCCACACCCACACAATCATCACCAAGTTGTTGAAAGTTGACACATTCAAATGGAAACACATATAAGATAGTCCCTTGATAGATAGTTTGCATCATGCTCTCATCCTTTAGAAGAACCATCTCATTCTTCCAAGATTGTCGGATTTGCATGTCAAGTTCTGGAGATGTTATCGGTATTGCATCTATAATTGGAGGTTCCACACAGACTCTTCTTGATCTGCATCACTGCATCTTTCACTCCACTCTCGAAATTCCAGCTCCCTTGTGAAAGGCCTTAAAAGCATTTTTGGCCAACGAACATTACTCCATAATGCATTTTTTAGATAAATGGTATCCATTGTAGGGAATGGTAGTTCCACATCCTTCAAGCATTCCTCCACAAGTAATGACACATTTCCTTGACCAATCTTTGTTCCACTACAAGTGGAATTTGGATCAATTCTACACACGCAGCCAATACCAACAGAATCATTGTTCAACATCATGTAGACCCTCCCTCCAGATTGGAAATCCATCCTGCACATAATCATGTTGGACAACTAGTAATCAAATCTAGTAACCATTTTTTTTAGATTGGAACCTACATCAGACTCTACCATGAAGTATAGCTCTACCATGTGGCCGAGGTAGAACTAGAGCTAGAACTAGATCTATCATTAATGGTAGAGATAGAACCCATTGAAGACTATCTCTACTATGTAGTGGAGTTAGACTTCAAAGCATTCTAGCGATACCATGGTGTCTAGATAGATTATTTTGATATAGCTCTACCACATGGTAGAGCTAGATCAATGAACTCTAGCTCCGTTACATGATATAGTTACATTAATGCATTCTAGCTCCACCACATGATATAGTTACCAGATAGTAGAGCTAGTTCAATGTATTCTAGCTCCACCACATGGTAGAGCTAGACCTCTAGCCATTCTACCACGTGGTAGAGCTAGACCTTAAATACAATTCTAGCTCCACCACATGGTAGAGCTATACCTTAAAGTATTTGGTCTAGCTCCACCACATGGTAGAGCTAGACCTTACATGCAATTCAAGCTCCACCACATGGTAGATCTAGAGTCTGACCTTAAAGTATTTGATCTAGCTCCACCACATGGTAGAGCTAGACCTTAAATGCAATTCTAGCTCCACCACATGGTAGAGCTAGACCTCAAAGTATTTGATCTAGCTCTACCACGTGGTAGAGCTGTATTCTACCTAGACCACATCGTAGAACTTGCTCTACTATCTGGTAACTATATCATGTGGTGGATCTAGAATGCATCAATGTATTCTAGCTCCACCACATGGTAGAGCTAGACCTCTAGGCATTCTAGGTCTACAACATGGTTTATGGTACAGCTAGATTGATGCATTCTAACTCCACCACATGGTAGAGCTAGACCTTAAAGTTCTACGATATGGTACAGCTAGATTGATGCATTCTAACTCCACCACATGGTAGAGCTAGACCTTAAAGTTCTACGATATGGTCTAGGTAGAATACAGCTCTACCACGTGGTAGAGCTAGATAAAATGCAATTATTGCTCCTTGGTTCTTGTCATGTGAAGTTGGTCTCTTCTTGGAGTAATTGGTTTAAATTTGTTGATGTGTATGGAACACAGCTAGATCGATGCATTCTTGCTCTACCACATGGTAGAGCTAGACCTCAAAGCTTTCTACCTCTACGACTCTAGCTCCACCACATGGTAGAGCTAGACCTGAAATGTAATTCTAGCTCCACCACATGGTAGAGCTAGACCTTAAAGTATTTGGTCTAGCTCTACCATGTGGTGGAGCTAGAATTGCATGTAAGGTCTAGCTCTACCATGTGGTGGAGCTAGAATTGCATGTAAGATCTTCCCTAGTCCTTGATACCTAACAATCTATGGTAGGAATCAATGTTTCAAATTCAGGGCTTGTTATAGGAATTGCATCTAAAATTGGAGGATCAGAATGATCCCCTTCTTCATCACTGCTATAGCTTTCGTTCAATGATCAAATTAAGTTGCCATTCATGATAGTAGTTTGCAAAATAATCTTTGGCCATCGAACGACACTCCATAATGAGTCTTGGAGAGATGAAGTATCCATTACAGTAGGAAAAGGTAGGACCACATCTTTCAAACATTCCTCCAATCGTATGAAATCCGATACATTTTCTTGCCCTATCTTTGTACCAAAATTCCCTTGAATTTATACATATACTTTAACCTATAATAAAAACTATAATCAAACTTATAAGCTTAGTACAGTTATATTTATTAAATAAGCTATAATATAGTAGCATTAAAATAAGCTTTTATTAACTACAAGTTACTATAATAAGCTATATAATTATAAATATTAATATAATTTAAGTTACTGTAAGTTACATAGTTATAGTTGTAGGTTAATATATTATAGGTTAATGTACATAACTTAAGTCAGTATAGGTTATAACTTATAAACTTTAAATTATATAGGTTTATATATAAATAGGATTGATTTATATAGCTATAGAAAGTGACTGTTTATATATAAATAGGATTGATTTATATAGCTATAGAAAGTGACTGTTTATAAATAAGATATATATAGTATAATCATAAACTATAAATAGGCTAAATTAAGTTACTATAGTGAACCTATTAAAACTATAATTAATATTAAGCCAATTTATATATATCTTTAAGTCTATTTATATAATCAAATCTATAGTTACTATAGTTAATCTATTAAACCTGTAAGCCTATTTATATATCTTTAAGTTAGTAATATAGTTAACCTATTAAAGTTAACTTATTATATATCTAAATTAAGCCTATTTATATATAATTAACCTATTATATATCTTTAACCTATTATATATCTTTAAGCCTATTATATATGTTTAAGCCTATTTATATATAATTATTAAACAATCCTATAAGCTAGGCCCTACTAAATTAAAGCATGCACGGTGGCCGCGTCTCTTTGTGGCGTAAATTGAAACCTAGGTTAACCCTATCTGAGTCAGACAATTTATGGTGCAGGTTCGTTGGCGCGGCTGATTCTTGGGGAGAAGCGAGCGAACAGAATTGTTGGGCGCTCTTTGAATCAGCTTCGTTGGGCGCTCTGGCATGCACGCGGCTGATTGCCGCTCCCCGCTCTCTTCAAGGCAAAAGCTAAGCTTAGCCAAGCTTAGCTTATAGGCAGCAACTGTTACAGTAATATTGAAATCAAGCGTGCAGTGCGGTGGCGCACACAGCAGGGCAGCGCGGTGTCGCAAGCAAGGCAATCGGCGGAAGGTGGGTGCGGGGGAGGCAGAGCAGCACCAGGACGGATGCGTGGTCTCCTCCCAGCCCGCCAGAAGATCCCAACGCCGCTCCACATCATCTTCCTCCACTTGCTGCTGATGTACCCTGTCTGTGGCGATTCCCTTTCCGGCAGCCTCCTCTTCCCCACAATACCGCGTTAGCAGACGTGGGCAAGGTTTTAACGCGTGCGCCGTCTCTCTCTCAAGGTGTTGAACAAGCTCTTTTTTTTCTTATTAAAAAACACACACACACACACACAGAGCACCTCTCTCTCTCTCCTCTGCAACAATACTGTAACAGCCATGCGCCTCCCCATAGTATGACAGCAGGACCTGGTATTCATGTATGGTGGAGGGGGCTGTTCTCATCGACACCTTGATGCCTTCCACGATGCTCTCCAAAGCTTTTTGATCAAGAAATTCTTTGACGGATGTTCCTGCCTTGGCTGTAGGGGTCGTCTACCAGTAACTTCTCGTATCAGTTTCAATACCTTCAGAATCTCTCCCGGGGCCGTATCAATTTCAACATCACCATTCAATTTGCTAAAGAAGTGCAACCCAAATCTGTATCAGGTTTTTTCTCTTCAACCATTCCTAATTTTTTGAATTCTTGCATGCTTTTATTTTCTACATCTGAATTTTAATTGACAAATTGTTCAAAACTTTAAATCTAATCATAGATAATGATTTAATATGAGACAAAAATGTGTGTACCTTGTTGTATCGTTGAATTTGATAATGGATGCGGTGTTGTCCAAGTGCTAGTTGTCAATGAAGATGGGAAAGAGAAACTTTGTATTACACAAGCGACATGGATGTTCAAGGAAATTTTGAAAAAGACCAAGACCATTTTAAATTTTAAAAGGGCGGGAAGATTTGAATTTAAATTTGGGCGGGATAATTTGAATTGTCTACCACATGCTAGAGCTGGAGAAAATTTCTAGCTCTACCACATGGTAGAGCTGGAGTTGAAATGACTTAAACTAGTGCAAGATGACTTGAAATGACAAACCATCCATCTAGTATCGTACCTCTATCTTGACTTGAAGAGATAATATCTAGCTCACCTCTCTCTCCCTCGTGATTCTGCCCCCGTGCACACACATGGCAATCTCTCTCTCTTTGCTCCATCTTCCACCGCCATAGCTAGGCTCCTTCATTCAAATTTCAAATTTGAATTTCCCTCCCTCCAGTCAAGGGGCCATTCCCACGTGCCACTTCCACAAACACTAGGGTCTTTTCACATTACAATTAAAAAAAGACCTAACGAGGCTTGAAAAAGGTAAGTTGAAGAAGTTATAAATATCTATACGAAATAATGATCAAAACTAGGGCAATGTTCAGCCTCAATACCTGTTAACTTGAGGCTCTTGATCATCAATTAATACACACATAAGCATAAATTTGTTGGTGGTTCTAGATTTGAGATAATCTCAAAGAGCCCTCTATGCATAATTGATAACACATGTATCATAGTAAATAAAAGTATGTAAATAATTCTCTATTGTGTTATTCTCTTGACCTCACGTCCTGACCATGCTTTGGTGTTAGGTCCTCACCACCTACCAAGTTGTGGTAAGCTCTAAACCCAATGCTCTTTTTTTTATGTTGCAACCCATAAGGGTGCCATGGGAGTTTTTTATAAGAGCATTAGATATCTCATGGCTTCTAGCTCTACCACATGGTAGAGCTAGACCTCAAATGCAATTCTAGCTCCACCACATGGTAGAGCTGGACCTCAAAGCATTCTAGCTCTACAATGTGGCCTAGGTAGAATACAGCTCTACCTCATGGTAGAGCTAGATTAAATGCAATTCTAGTTTCTTGGATCTTGTCATGTGAAGTATGTCTCTTCTTGGAGTAATTGGTTTTGTTAATGTGTATGGAACACAGCTAGATCGATGCATTCTTGCTCTACCACACGGTAGAGCTAGACCTCAAAGCTTTCTACCTCTACGATTCTAGCTCCACCACATGGTAGAGCTAGACCTCAATTGCAATTCTAGCTCCACCACATGGTAGAGCTAGACCTCAAAGCATTCTATCTCTACAATGTGGTTTAGGTAGAATACTTCTCTACCAATGTCACATTCAACCTCAGCCGATTACATTCATTGAAGTCTAGCTCTACCACATGGTGGAGCTAGAAGAATGCATTCTAGCTCCACCACATGGTGGAGCTGGACCTCAAAGCATTCTAGCTCTACGATGTGGTCTAGGTAGAATACAGCTCTACCACGTACTAGAGCTAGATCAAATGCAATTCTAGCTCCTTGGACCTTTTCATGTGAAGTAGGTCTCTTCTTGGAGTAATTGGTTTTGATGTGTATGGAACATAGCTAAATCGATGCATTCTTGCTCTACCACATGGTAGAGCGAGACCTCAAAGCTTTCTACCTCTACGACTCTCATGGTAGAGCTAGACCTCAAATGCAATTCTAGCTCCACCACATGGTAGAGCTAGACCTCAAAGCATTCTATCTCTACAATGTGGTTTAGGAAGAATGCAGCTCTACCACAGTTACATTCAACCTCAGCCGGTTACATTCATTGAAGTCTAGCTCTACCACATGGTAGAGCTAGACCTCAAATGCAATTCTAGCTCCACCACATGGTAGAGCTGGACCTCAAAGCATTCTAGCTCTACGATGTGGCCTAGGTAGAATACAGCTCTACCTCATGGTAGAGCTAGATCAAATGCAATTCTAGCTCCTTGGATCTTGTCATGTGAAGTAGGTCTCTTCTTGGAGTAATTGGTTTTGATGTGTATGGAACACAGCTAGATCGATGCATTCTTGCTCTACCACATGGTAGAGCTAGACCTCAAAGCTTTCTACCTCTACGACTCTCACGGTAGAGCTAGACCTCAAATGCAATTGTAGCTGCACCACATGGTAGAGCTAGACCTCAAAGCATTCTATCTCTACAATGTGGTTTATGTAGAATACAACTCTACCACAGTTACATTCAACCTCAGCCGATTACATTCGTTGAAGCTAAGCTCTACCACATGGTAGAGCTAGAAAAATGCAATTCTAGCTCCACCACATGGTAGAGCTGGACCTCAAAACAACATAGCCCTACGATGTGGTCTAGGTAGAGCTAGATCAAATGCAATTCTAGCTCCTTGGTTATTGTCATGTGAAGTAGGTCTCTTCTAGGAGTAATTGGTTTTGTTACTGTGTATGGAACACAGCTAGATCGATGCATTCTTGCTCTACCACATGGTAGAGATAGACCTCAAAGCTTTCTACCTCTACGACTCTAGCTCCACCACATGGTAGAGCTAGACCTAAAATACAATTCTAGCTCCACCACATGGTAGAGCTAGACCTCAAAGCATTCTAGTATCTCTATAATGTGGTTTAGGTAGAATACAGCTCTACCACAGTTACATTCTTGAAACCTCAGCCGGTTACATTCATTGAGGTCTAGCTCTACCACATGGTAGAGCTAGACCTCAAATGCAATGCTAGCTCCACCACATGGTAGAGTTGGATCTCAAAGCATTCTAGCTCTACGATATGGCCTAGGTAGAATACAGCTCTACCTCATGGTAAAGCTAGATTAAATGCAATTCTAGCTCCTTGGATCTTGTCATGTGAAGTAGGTCTCTTCTTGGAGTAATTGGTTTTGATGTGTATGGAACACAGCTAGATCGATGCATTCTTGCTCTACCACATGGTAGAGCTAGACCTCAAAGCTTTCTACCTCTACGACTCTCATGGTAGAGCTAGACCTCAAATGCAATTCTAGCTGCACCACATGGTAGAGCTAGACCTCAAAGCATTCTATCTCTACAATGTGGTTTATGTAGAATACAACTCTACCACAGTTACATTCAACCTCAGCCGATTACATTCGTTGAAGCTAAGCTCTACCACATGGTAGAGCTAGAAGAATGCAATTCTAGCTCCACCACATGGTAGAGCTGGACCTCAAAGCATTCTAGCCCTACGATGTGGTCTAGCTAGAATACAGGTCTACCACGTGGTAGAGCTAGATCGAATGCAATTCTAGCTCCTTGGTTAGTGTCATGTGAAGTAGGTCTCTTCTTGGAGTAATTGGTTTTGTTGATGTGTATGGAACACAGCTAGATCGATGCATTCTTGCTCTACCACATGGTAGAGCTAGACCTCAAAGCTTTCTACCTCTACGATTCTAGCTCCACCACATGGTAGAGCTAGACCTCAAATGCAATTCTAGCTCCACCACATGGTAGAGCTAGACCTTAAAGCATTCTATCTCTACAATGTGGTTTAGGTAGAATACAGCTCTACCAATGTCACATTCAATCTCAGCTGAATACATTCATTGAAGTCTAGCTCTACCACATGGTAGAGCTAGAACAATGCATTCTAGCTCCACCACATGGTGGAGCTGGACCTCAAAGCATTCTAGTTCTACGATATGGTCTAGGTAGAATACAGCTCTACCACGTGGTAGAGCTAGATCGAATGCAATTCTAGCTCCTTGGTTCCTGTCATGTGAAGTAGATCTCTTCTTGGAGTAATTGGTTTTGTTAATGTGTACGGAACATAGCTAGATCGATGCATTCTTGCTCTACCACATGGGTAGAGATAGACCTCAAAGCTTTCTACCTCTACGACTCTAGCTCCACCACATGGTAGAGCTAGACCTGAAATGCAATTCTAGCTCCACCACATGGTAGAGCTAGACCTCAAAGCATTCTATCTTTACAATGTGGTTTAAGTAGAATACAGCTCTACCACAGTTATATTTAACCTCAGCCGGTTACATTCATTGAAGTCTAGCTCTACCACACATGGTAGAGCTATAGGAATGCATTCTAGCTCCACCACATGGTAGAGCTAGATTTCAAAGCATTCTAGTCAATACATTTATTAATCTTGCTATGCCACCTGGTAGAGATAATATCCATTAAAAAACCAGCACTAGAATACTTTGAAGTCCAGCTAGAATGCATTTATCTAGCTCTACCATGTGGTAGAGCAAGACTAATAAATGTATAATTGAGAGCTCCAAGATGGAGTAATTAAGATACAATGCCTTGAGGTCTAGCTCTACCATGTGGTGGAGCTAGAATTGCATTTGAGGTCTAGCTCTACCATGTGGTGGAGCTAGAATCATAGAGGTAGAAAGCTTTGAGGTCTAGCTCTACCACAGTTACATTCAACCTCAGCCGGTTACATTCATTGAAGTCTAGATCTACCACATGGTAGAGCTAGAAGAATGCATTCTAGCTCCACCACATGGTAGAGTTGGACCTCAAAGCATTCTAGCTCTACGATGTAGTCTAGATAGAATACAGCTCTACCACATGGTAGAGCTAGACCTCAAATGCAATTCTAGCTCCACCACATGGTAGAGTTGGACCTCAAAGCATTCTAGCTCTAAGATGTGGTCTAGGTAGAATACAGCTCTAGCACGTGGTAGAGCTGGACCTCAAATGCAATTATAGCTCCTTGGCTCTTGTCATGTGAAGTAGACCTCAAAGCATTCTATCTCTACAATGTGGTTTAGGTAGAATACAGCTCTACCACAGTTACATTTAACCTCAGCCGGTACATTCATTGAAGTCTAGCTCTACCACATGGTAGAGCTAGAAGAATGCATTCTAGCTCCACCACATGGTAGAGCTAGATTTCAAAGCATTCTAGCTCTACGATGTGGTCTAGGTAGAATACAGCTCTACCACGTGGTAGAGCTAGATCAAATGCAATTCTAGCTCCTTGGTTCTTGTCATGTGAAGTAGGTCTCTTCTTGGAGTAATTGGTTTTGTTGATGTGTACCGAACACAGCTAGATCGATGCATTCTTGCTCTACCACATGGTAGAGCTAGACCTCAAAGCTTTCTACCTCTATGATTCTAGCTCCACCACATGGTAGAGCTAGACCTCAAATGCATTTCTAGCTCCACCACATGGTAGAGCTAGACCTCAAAGCATTCTATCTCTACAGTAAGATTTAGGTAGAATGCAGCTCTACCACAGTTACATTCAACCTCAGCCCGTTACATTCATTGAAGTCTAGATCTACCACATGGTAGAGCTAGAAGAATGCATTCTAGCTCCACCATATGGTAGAGTTGGACCTCAAAGCATTCTAGCTCTACGATGTAGTCTGGATAAAATACAGCTCTACCACATGGCAGACCTAGACCTCAAATGCAATTCTAGCTCCACCACATGGCAGACCTAGACCTAGACCTCAAATGCAATTCTAGCTCCACCACATGGTGGAGCTGGACCTCAAAGCATTCTAGCTCTAGGATGTGGTCTAGGTAGAATACAGCTCTAGCACGTGGTAGAGCTGGACCTCAAATGCAATTATAGCTCCTTGGTTCTTGTCATGTGAAGTAGGTCTCTTCTTGGAGTAAATGGATTTGTTGATGTGTATGGAACACAGCTAGATCGATGCATTCTTGCTCTACCACAAGGTAGAGCTAGACCTCAAAGCTTTCTACCTGTATGATTCTAGCTCCACCACATGGTAGAGCTAGACCTCAAAGCTTTCTACATCTACGATTCTAGCTCCACCACATGGTAGAGCTAGACCTCAAATGCAATAATAGCTCCACCACATGGTAGAGCTAGACCTCAAAGCATTCTATCTCTACAATGTGGTTTAGGTAGAATACAGCTCCACCACAGCTACATTCAACCTCAGCCGGTATATTCATTGAAGTCTAGCTCTACCACATGGTAGAGCTAGAAGAATGCATTCTAGCTCCACCACATGGTAGAGCTAGATTTCAAAGCATTCTAGCTCTACGATGTGGTCTAGGTAGAATACAGCTCTACCACGTGGTAGAGCTAGATCAAATGCAGTTCTAGCTCCTTGGTTCTTGTCATGTGAAGTAGGTCTCTTCTTGGAGTAATTGGTTTTGTTGATGTGTACGGAACACAGCTAGATCGATGCATTCTTGCTCTACCACATGGTAGAGATAGACCTCAAAGCTTTCTACCTCTACGACTCTAGCTCCACCACATGGTAGAGCTAGACCTGAAATGCAATTCTAGCTCCACCACATGGTAGAGCTAGACCTCAAAGCATTCTATCTCTACAATGTGGTTTAAGTAGAATACAGCTCTACCACAGTTATATTTAACCTCATCCGGTTACATTCATTGAAGTCTAGCTCTACCATATGGTAGAGCTATAGGAATGCATTTTAGCTCCACCACATGTTAGAGCTAGATTTCAAAGCAATCTAGTCAATACATTTATTAATCTTGCTCTGCCACCTGGTAGGGATAATATCCATTGAAAAACTAGCACTAGAATACTTTGAAGTCCAGCTAGAATGCATTTATCTAGCTCTACCATGTGGTAGAGCAAGACTAATAAATGTATAATTGAGAGCTCCAAGATGGAGTAATTAAGATACAATGCCTTGAGGTCTAGCTCTACCACATGGTAGAGCTAGACCTCAAATGCAATTCTAGCTCCACCACATGGTAGAGCTAGACCTCAAAGCATTCTAGCTCTAGGATGTGGTCTAGGTAGAATACAGCTCTCGCACGTAGTAGAGCTGGACCTCAAATGCAATTATAGCTCCTTGGTTCTTGTCAAGTGAAGTAGGTCTCTTCTTAGAGTAAATGGTTTTGTTGATGTGTATGGAACACAGCTAGATCGATGCATTCTTACTCTACCACAAGGTAGAGCTAGACCTCAAAGCTTTCTACATCTACGATTCTAGCTCCACCACATGGTAGAGCTAGACCTCAAATGCAATAATAGCTCTACCACATGGTAGAGCTAGACCTCAAAGCATTCTAGCTCTACGATGTGGTCTAGGTAGAATACAGCTCTACCACGTGGTAGAGCTAGATCAAATGCAATTCTAGCTCCTTGGTTCTTGTCATGTGAAGTAGGTCTCTCCTTGGAGTAATTGGTTTTGTTGATGTGTACCGAACACAGCTAGATCGATGCATTCTTGCTCTACCACATGGTAGAGCTAGACCTCAAAGCTTTCTCCCTCTATGATTCTAGCTCCACCACATGGTAGAGCTAGACCTCAAATGCAATTCTAGCTCCACCACATGGTAGAGCTAGACCTCAAAGCATTCTATCTCTACAGTAAGATTTAGGTAGAATGGAGCTCTACCACAGTTACATTCAACCTCAGCCGGTTACATTCATTGAAGTCTAGATCTACCACATGGTAGATACTAGAGCTAGAAGAATGCATTCTAGCTCCACCACATGGTAGAGTTGGACCTCAAAGCATTCTAGCTCTACGATGTAGTCTAGATAGAATACAGCTCTACCACATGGCAGACCTAGACCTCAAATGCAATTCTAGCTCCACCACATGGTGGAGCTGGACCTCAAAGCATTCTAGCTCTAGGATGTGGTCTAGGTAGAATACAGCTCTTGCACGTGGTAGAGCTAGATCTCAAATGCAATTATAGCTCCTTGGTTCTTGTTATGTGAAGTAGGTCTCTTCTTGGAGTAAATGGATTTGTTGATGTGTATGGAACACAGCTAGATCGATGCATTCTTGCTCTACCACAAGGTAGAGCTAGACCTCAAAGCTTTCTACCTCTACGATTCTAGCTCCACCACATGGTAGAGCTAGGCCTCAAAGCTTTCTACATCTACGATTCTAGCTCCACCACATGGTAGAGCTAGACCTCAAATGCAATAATAGCTCCACCACATGGTAGAGCTAGACCTCAAAGCATTCTATCTCTACAATGTGGTTTAGGTAGAATACAGCTCCACCACAGTTACATTCAACCTCAGCCGGTATATTCATTGAAGTCTAGCTCTACCACATGGTAGAGCTAGAAGAATGCATTCTAGCTCCACCACATGGTAGAGCTAGATTTCAAAGCATTCTAGCTCCACCACCCCACATGGTAGAGCTAGATTTCAAAGCATTCTAGCTCTACGATGTGGTCTAGGTAGAATACAGCTCTACCACGTGGTAGAGCTAGATCAAATGCAATTCTAGCTCCTTGGTTCTTGTCATGTGAAAAAGGTCTCTTCTTGGAGTAATTGGTTTTGTTGATGTGTACGGAACACAGCTAGATCGATGCATTCTTGCTCTACCACATGGTAGAGATAGACCTCAAAGCTTTCTACCTCTATGACTCTAGCTCCACCACATGGTAGAGCTAGACCTCAAAGCATTCTATCTCTACAATGTGGTTTAAGTAGAATACAGCTCTACCACAGTTATATTTAACCTCAGCCGGTTACATTCATTGAAGTCTAGCTCTACCACATGGTAGAGCTATAGGAATGCATTCTAGCTCCACCACATGTTAGAGCTAGATTTCAAAGCAATCTAGTCAATACATTTATTAATCTTGCTCTGCCACCTGGTAGGGATAATATCCATTGAAAAACTAGCACTAGAATACTTTGAAGTCCAGCTAGAATGCATTTATCTAGCTCTACCATGTGGTAGAGCAAGACTAATAAATGTATAATTGAGAGCTCCAAGATGGAGTAATTAAGATACAATGCCTTGAGGTCTAGCTCTACCACATGGTAGAGCTAGACCTCAAATGCAATTCTAGCTCCACCACATGGTAGAGCTAGATCTCAAAGCATTCTAGCTCTAGGATGTGGTCTAGGTAGAATACAGCTCTAGCACGTAGTAGAGCTGGACCTCAAATGCAATTATAGCTCCTTGGTTCTTGTCAAGTGAAGTAGGTCTCTTCTTGGAGTAAATGGTTTTGTTGATGTGTATAGAACACAGCTAGATCGATGCATTCTTGCTCTACCACAAGGTAGAGCTAGACCTCAAAGCTTTCTACATCTACGATTCTAGCTCCACCACATGGTAGAGCTAGACCTCAAATGCAATAATAGCTCTACCACATGGTAGAGCTAGACCTCAAAGCATTCTAGCTCTACGATGTGGTCTAGGTAGAATACAGCTCTACCACGTGGTAGAGCTAGATCAAATGCAATTCTAGCTCCTTGGTTCTTGTCATGTGAAGTAGGTCTCTTCTTGGAGTAATTGGTTTTGTTGATGTGAAGTAGGTCTCTTCTTGGAGTAATTGGTTTTGTTGATGTGTACGGAACACAGCTAGATCGATGCATTCTTGCTCTACCACATGGTAGAGCTAGACCTCAAAGCTTTCTACCTCTACGATTCTTGCTCCACCACATGGTAGAGCTAGACCTCAAATGCAATTCTAGCTCCACCACATGGTAGAGCTAGACCTCAAAGCATTCTATCTCTACAATGTGGTTTAAGTAGAATGCAGCTCTACCACAGTTATATTTAACCTCAGCTGGTTACATTCATTGAAGTCTAGATCTACCACATGGTAGAGCTAGACCTCAAAGCTTTCTACATCTACAATTCTAGCTCCACCACATGGTAGAGCTAGACCTCAAATGCAATAATAGTTCTACCACATGGTAGAGCTAGACCTCAAAGCATTCTATCTCTACAATGTGGTTTAGGTAGAATACAGCTCTACCACAGTTACATTCAACCTCAGCCGGTACATTCATTGAAGTCTAGCTCTACCACATGGTAGAGCTAGAAGAATGCATTCTAGCTCCACCACATGGTAGAGCTAGATTTCAAAGCATTCTGGTCAATACATTTATTAATCTTGCTCTGTCACTTGGTAGAGATATAATCCATTGAAAAACCAGCACTAGAATACTTTAAAGTCCAGCTAGAATGCATTTATCTAGCTCTACCATGTGGTAGAGCAAGACTAATAAATGTATTGAGAGCTCCAAGATGGAGTAATTGAGATAGAATGCTTTGAGGTCTAGCTTTACCATGTGGTGGAGCTAGAATTACATTTGAGGTCTAGCTCTACCATGTGGTGGAGCTAGAATCGTAGAAAGCTTTGAGGTCTAGCTCTACCACAGTTACATTCAACCTCAGCTGGTTACATTCATTGAAGTCTAGCTCTACCACATGGTAGAGCTAGAAGAATGCATTCTAGGTCCACCACATGGTAGAGCTGGACCTCATAGCATTCTAGCTCTACGATGTAGTCTAGATAGAATACAGTTCTACCACATGGTAGAGCTTGACCTCAAATGCAATTCTAGAACCACCACATGGTAGAGCTGGACCTCAAAGCATTCTAGCCCTACGATGTGGTCTAGATAGAATACAGCTCTACCACGTGGTAGAGCTAGATCAAATACAATTCTATCTCCTTGGTTCTATCTCTACAATGTGGTTTATATAGAATACAGCTCTACCACAGTTATATTTAACCTCAGCCGGTTACATTCATTGAAGTCTAGCTCTACCACATGGTAGAGCTATAGGAATGCATTCTAGCTCCACCACATGTAAGAGCTAGATTTCAAAGCAATCTAGTCAATACATTTATTAATCTTGCTCTGCCACCTGGTAGGGATAATATCCATTGAAAAACTAGCACTAGAATACTTTGAAGTCCAGCTAGAATGCATTTATCTAGCTCTACCATGTGGTAGAGCAAGACTAATAAATGTATAATTGAGAGCTCCAAGATGGAGTAATTAAGATACAATGCCTTGAGGTCTAGCTCTACCACATGGTAGAGCTAGACCTCAAATGCAATTCTAGCTCCACCACATGGTAGAGCTAGACCTCAAAGCATTCTAGCTCTAGGATGTGGTCTAGGTAGAATACAGCTCTCGCACGTAGTAGAGCTGGACATCAAATGCAATTATAGCTCCTTGGTTCTTGTCAAGTGAAGTAGGTCTCTTCTTAGAGTAAATGGTTTTGTTGATGTGTATGGAACAGAGCTAGATCGATGCATTTTTACTCTACCACAAGGTAGAGCTAGACCTCAAAGCTTTCTACATCTACGATTCTAGCTCCACCACATGGTAGAGCTAGACCTCAAATGCAATAATAGCTCTACCACATGGTAGAGCTAGAACTCAAAGCATTCTAGCTCTACGATGTGGTCTAGGTAGAATACAGCTCTACCACGTGGTAGAGCTAGATCAAATGCAATTCTAGCTCCTTTGGTTCTTGTCATGTGAAGTAGGTCTCTTCTTGGAGTAATTGGTTTTGTTGATGTGTACCGAACACAGCTAGATCGATGCATTCTTGCTCTACCACATGGTAGAGCTAGACCTCAAAGCTTTCTACCTCTATGATTCTAGCTCCACCACATGGTAGAGCTAGACCTCAAATGCAATTCTAGCTCCACCACATGGTAGAGCTAGACCTCAAAGCATTGTATCTCTACAATGTGGTTTAGGTAGAATACAGCTCTACCAATGTCAAATTCAACCTCAGCCGATTACATTCATTGAAGTCTAGCTCTACCACATGGTAGAGCTAGAAGAATGCATTCTAGCTCCACCACATGGTGGAGCTGGACCTCAAAGCATTCTAGCTCTACGATGTGGTCTAGGTAGAATACAGCTCTACCACGTGGTAGAGCTAGATCAAATGCAATTCTAGCTCCTTGGTTCTTGTCATGTGAAGTAGGTCTCTTCTTGGAGTAATTGGTTTTGTTGATGTGTACGGAACACAGCTAGATCGATGCATTCTTGCTCTACCACATGGTATTGCTAGACCTCAAAGCTTTCTACCTCTATGATTCTAGCTCCACCACATGGTAGAGCTAGACTTCAAATGCAATTCTAACTCCACCACATTGTAGAGCTATACCTCAAAGCATTCTATCTCTACAATGTGGTTTAGGTAGAATACAGCTCTACCACAGTTACATTCAACCTCAGCCGGTTACATTCCTTGAAGTCTAGCTCTACCACATGGTAGAGCTAGACCTCAAATGCAATTCTAGCTCCACCACATGGTAGAGATGGACCTCAAAGCTTTCTAGCTCTACGATATGGCCTAGGTAGAATACAACTCTTCCTCATGGTAGAGCTAGATCAAATGCAATTCTAGCTCCTTGGATCTTGTCATGTGAAGTAGGTCTCTTCTTGGAGTAATTGGTTTTGATGTGTAAGGAACACATCTAGATCAAATGCAATTCTAGCTCCTTGGATCTTGTCATGTGAAGTAGGTCTCTTCTTGGAGTAATTGGTTTTGATGTGTAAGGAACACATCTAGATCGATGCATTCTTGCTCTACCACATGGTAGAGCTACACCTCAAAGCTTTCTACCTCTACGACTCTCATGGTAGAGCTAGACCTCAAATGCAATTCTAGCTGCACCACATGGTAGAGCTAGACCTCAAAGCATTCTATCTCTACAATGTGGTTTATGTAGAATACAGCTCTACCACAGTTACATTCAACCTCAGCCGGTTACATTCGTTGAAGCTAAGATCTACCACATGGTAGAGCTAGAAGAATGCAATTCTAGCTCCACCACATGGTAGAGCTGGACCTCAAAGCATTCTAGCCCTACGATGTGGTCTAGATAGAATATAGCTCTACCACATGGTAGAGTATCAAATGCAATTCTAGCTCCTTGGTTATTGTCATGTGAAGTAGGTCTCTTCTTGGAGTAATTGGTTTTGTTGATGTGTATGGAACACAGCTAGATCGATGCATTCTTGCTCTACCACATGGTAGAGATAGACCTCAAAGCTTTCTACCTCTATGACTCTAGCTCCACCACATGGTAGAGCTAGACCTCAAAGCATTCTATCTGTACAATGTGGTTTAAGTAGAATACAGCTCTACCACAGTTATCCTTAACCTCAGCCAGGTACATTCATTGAAGTCTAGCTCTACCACATGGTAGAGCTATAGGAATGCGTTCTAGCTCCACCACATGGTAGAGCTAGATTTCAAAGCATTCTAGTCAATACATTTATTAATCTTGCTATGCCACCTGGTAGAGATAATATCCATTGAAAAACCAGCACTAGAATACTTTGAAGTCCAGCTAGAATGCATTTATCTAGCTCTACCATGTGGTAGAGCAAGACTAATAAATATATAATTGAGAGCTCCAAGATGGAGTAATTAAGATACAATGCCTTGAGGTCTAGCTCGACCATGTGGTGGAGCTAGAATTGCATTTGAGGTCTAGCTCTACCATGTGGTGGAGCTAGAATCGTAGAGGTAGAAAGCTTTGAGGTCTAGCTCTACCACACTTACATTCAACCTCAGCCGTTACATTCATTGAAGTCTAGATCTACCACATGGTAGAGCTAGAAGAATGCATTCTAGCTTCACCACATGGTAGAGTTGGACCTCAAAGCATTCTAGCTCTACGATGTAGTCTAGATAGAATACAGCTCTACCACAGGGTAGAGCTAGACCTCAAATGCAATTCTAGCTCCACCACATGGTGGTGCTAGACCTCAAATCATTCTAGCTCTAGGATGTGGTCTAGGTAGAATACAGCTCTAGCACGTGGTAGAGCTGGACCTCAAATGCAATTATAGCTCCTTGGTTCTTATCATGTGAAGTAGGTCTCTTCTTGGAGTAAATGGTTTTGTTGATGTGTATGGAACACAGCTAGATCGATGCATTCTTGCTCTACCACAAGGTAGAGCTAGACCTCAAAGCTTTCTACCTCTATGATTCTAGCTCCACGACATGGTAGAGCTAGACCTCAAAGCTTTCTACATCTACGATTCTAGCTCCACCACATGGTAGAGCTAGACCTCAAATGCAATAATAGCTCCACCACATGGTAGAGCTAGACCTCAAAGCATTCTATCTCTACAATGTGGTTTAGGTAGAATACAGCTCCACCACAGTTACATTCAACCTCAGCCGATACATTCATTGAAGTCTAGCTCCACCACATGGTAGAGCTAGAAGAATGCATTCTAGCCCCACCACATGGTAGAGCTAGATTTCAAAGCATTCTAGCTCTACGATGTGGTCTAGGTAGAATATAGCTCTACCACGTGGTAGAGCTAGATCAAATGCAATTCTAGCTCCTTGGTTCTTGTCATGTGAAGTAGGTCTCTTCTTGGAGTAATTGGTTTTGTTGATGTGTACGGAACACAGCTAGATCGATGCATTCTTGCTCTACCACATGGTAGAGCTAGACCTCAAAGCTTTCTACCTCTACGATTCTTGCTCCACCACATGGTAGAGCTAGACCTCAAATGCAATTCTAGCTCCACCACATGGTAGAGCTAGACCTCAAAGCATTCTATCTCTACAGTAAGGTTTAGGTAGAATGCAGCTCTACCACAGTTACATTCAAGCTCAGCCGGTTACATTCATTGAAGTCTAGCTCTACCACATGGTAGAGCTAGAAGAATGCATTCTAGCTCCACATGGTAGAGCTACATTTCAAAGCATTCTGGTCAATATATTTATTAATCTTGCTTTTCCACCCGGTAGAGATAATATCCATTGAAAAACGAGCACCAGAATACTTTGAAGTCCAGCTAGAATGCATTTATCTAGCTCTACCATGTGGTAGAGCAAGACTAACAAATGTATTGAGATCTCCAAGATAGAAATACTCTTCATTTCTTCACAGTGTTTTCATGGATATATATTGTGATTTTTGAACATGATATTTTAAGTTTTTTTTAAAGTGTAAGAATACAATAACTATAATTAACAATTGTGGTTTTTGTTGCAGGTGAAAGATGTCTCAGAAAAGAAAAGTGGTGGAAGTTCCGAATAGTGTTAACTTTGCCTCTGCTGATCAACGACGACAGTAGTACTTAGATATTTGGGGTCTTCAGGGTTCACAATTTAACAAAATTCATCTATTTGTTGCTAGTGATGTGGGCATGGATACTTTTGAGGATCTAGGACCAATGACTCTATCTTATATTTCTGTAGTTGATTCTCATCCCGATATTGAATGCATAAATATTGGGGTACCTGGGATCCATGAGTATCAACTAGATCCCAAGGCATTCATTATTGAACGAATAGTAAGAGATAAACAAGATACTATGTTCTCTCGAGGGTGGAAGTTAGATTGTGCAAGTCAAGAAATAACTCTTGAAGAGTTGCAAGCTTCCATTGCTTATTGTGTGAAAGGCAAACAAAAAAAAGAGAAAACGCCCTCTAAAAATCCAGTTCAAAAAAAGGCAAAAAGCAGTACAGGTATTATGGATGTAGATGAAGCAGTTCTTAAATTTACAGTAGAGAAAACAGGCTTGGAAAATTCAACAAAAATAAGATTTGTGGATCCCAAAGTTTTGGAAAATGAGGTGCAAAAGGCACAAAAGAGTGATACAGGGGGTATGGAAAAATACTCTAAGTATTTTCCATTCAAGTACAAAGAGTATGAGATCCCTGTAGATCAATGCTGGCTAGCTCCTGATCACTATAACTCCCGTCAAATAGAACCTCATCGTGTGGATGAATGCGTGTTATTTTTTGGTGCAAGTGCAAACAGGCCAGGAGCGTGTGCATACTTGATGCCTGTAAAGAATGCTGGCAAGAAGAAAGGAATTCCAATGAAACTAAGTGAGGTAACAGAGGAGAAACTCACTGAGTATTCATATTGGATTATTGATGGCCAACATTCCATCTATGCTGCTGCAAGGTATCAAGAAATGGTAAAAGATGGTCGTGCTCAAGACCTGATACAAGTGTATGAAAAAAGAAAGGCTCGAATTGTTGTAGATCCAGAGCCACAAGTTGCGACGGCCATATCTGCTATAGCTAATGAAGAGGCCCAATCATTATATGTCAAACAGCCATACTATGATGTCTTGCAGCACTTGAGGAGTCAGTGGATCTTCAATAATTCTCCGTCAAGGCCAGCATCTGGAGTAACAGAGGGCTCATCATCTCGTGTAGACTGGGATGTATGTCCATATCCCTTGCTCTCTTATAATTATATGTTTTGAAAAAAATACTTGATTTTGATCTTTTTTTCTTTTATTTCTTTGCAGAAATTTTTACGAATGGCTAGAATTACGGTGGGAGCATCCTTCATTTCAAAGCAGTCTCACATGGTCATTTACTCTGATGAAGTTTTCAAAGGTTGGCTTGAAATCATGGAGAAGCAAAACAAGAAACCAACTGCCACAGTTTTCAGATGTCTTGCTGGGCTAGATGAACAAGAAGTCAAACAAATACAATCAGAAATCAGGTCTGGAAAAATAGTTCTTTCAAAGGGTACTAAGGATGTAGATGTGATTGACATGCCAGAGCGTATCAAGCAGCTCAAGCAAGATAAAATTATTCAAGATGCATTGCTTGTAGAGTTCAACACTCTGAACAAGGACAAACAATGTCAAGATTGGTCAGAATTGACTATCACCTATAGCATCAATGAGATTGTATACTCAGTTCTTTTGAAGTTATGTGATGTGTATATAAAGTCAAAGCTACAGGTTGGATCAAAGAAGATTGATTTTCCAGTAGAAGCAAGGCAATATGTGGAGTGGAATATCAGCCTTAGCAAAGAAAGTTCAACCTTGTCCTTGGATCTTCCTTGGTGTATTTATGCTGTGAGTCTTCCATTCGACGGGAGTTACTACTTGAAGCGCCACCTCAACAATCCAATTTCCATTGGGTTATGTGTTCTGGATAACACTGAAGATTTGGGAAGAAATATGCATTGGGATGTGGAATCATTTTGCAATCTTTTGAACGGCATTATGATCATTACAGCAGCTGGTAGATCTTTGCCATCCCAATATGTGTTGCTTACCTTTCTAAATATTACAGATTTTATTCACTTGCAAAATGCTTTAAAAAATTTGAGTGGCATAGCAAAGGAACAATATAATGGGGCATTGCATTTTTGACGTGACAACCGATGCATTGGTGCAATAGAGTTCTTCACATCCTTAGTGTTTTTCAGCAAGGGAGATGCCTTTCAAGGACTAGCAGATGTTCCTGATCCAGGTACACAAGCGACAATATTGGATACTGGACTTCTTGATATAGATAATGAAGATGTTAAAACTATCCCAGACATTGAGTTTCTAAGAATCAAGAAGAATCTTTTGATCAAGCAATGTATTCGGAAGTATTGCAGAGAAGGCTGCAAGCTTGTTGATCTTTTCAGTAATGGCTACATCATCGAGCTAGGGCTAGCACTAAATAAGGATGTGATTTGCCTAGTGGAGAGTATTGAAGATCAAAGAAAGATGGGAACAAGGCTTCTTGACTTTGCAAAGTCAAGAAATGAGCAACCAGTACCACCTATTACTAACAATCCAAGGAATACCACGGAAAGATCGAGCCATGGTGAAGTTCGTTCAGCTCAAGATTTTTTGGATTTTGAAGACAGTATGTAACTTCTTAATGGGCTTTCCTTGTATCTTCAATACTTTGATTTGGTGATGTTTTGATTTGTTATATCCTTGGTTCATTTTTTAGTAGTATTTTTGTAGCTCTCTCCAAATTGGGCAAAGCCTACTTAGTGGTCGCACAATGGCCAGTTGGTGAATCTGAAAATCTTGCTTATAAATCTAAGATGATAGAGCTAGAGATCCTCTCATTTACTTCAATCCTACCCTGTGGTAGATCTAGATTTCAATAGGTCTACAATTTGGTGGAGCTAGCTACCTCTTCAAAGTGCTGGACCAAGAATCCATTAAAGTCTAGCTACCTCTTCAAAGTGGTGGAGCTAGGCCAATGTACCCCCCCAAAGACAGTTTTTGCAGAGCAAGCATCCATTTAAGTCTAGCTCTACCATATGGTAGAGCTAGGCCAATGCATTTCTAGCTCCACCACATGGTAGAGCTAGTTCAAATGCAATTCTATCTCCTTGGTTCTTGTCACGTGCGATGAGCTAGAACCCATTGAAGTCTAGACCTAGAACCTATGGAAGTCTACTAGCTCCACCCATAAAGAGGCTATCTTGATCCCCAACTCAACCACGTGGTAAAGCAAGACTTATAAATTTCAGCTCTACCATATGGAAAATCTAAAACATCTAAAATTTTAGCTTTACCATATAGTTGAGTGGTTTTGTGTTTCTCACCTCCACCTACTCTTGGAGCTCAAGAGTGGATCTCAAGGCCTACTTCCAACAAGAGCTCCCTTGCAAACTAGCTCTACCAAATGGTAGAGCTAGAATAATGGGTGTATTTGGAAATCCATTTTAAACCCTCCAATTCTAGAGTGAGCAAGTAGAATTGAAAATTGGTATCCAAACATGATTTCCTTTTAGATTACACCAATAAACATGTGTTAAGAGTGAGTGTTACAATTGTAAATTCTTTTAGTTTGAAAGATTGTTGAGATGTTACTTTTTTTTCTTTTAGATCCCGAAATTGAGATAGTAGCACCAAGTGAAGTAGCTACGGAATGCCACAATCAAACTATGGATGAGAGCTTCTCCCACACATTCAGTGATGTCCATCCAGAAGGTTTAAAGACAAATGCTGACAATGAAATTGGGGTACCTAAATCTCCAACAAATGAAGCAATGGGTGAGAGCTTCCAGCCCGAAGAAGAAGTACCAAGAAGTACCGAGAAGTACCAAGAAGTACCGACACTGCTATCTCCAAGAAATCAGTGTTGACAATTGTGTTGGACCGGAATGGTCTACTACTGAAACGTTGTAAACAACAACCATCTTCAATACATGAAACTATTCAAATGGATTCAAAACGATATATTGTACTAAGGCCAAGATGTATCCAATTCTTGAAGATTTTATTAAAAAATATTAATGTTGGGATCTGGTCAACAGCGACGACAGAGAGTAATGTTCTTCAAATATTGAGAATATTACAAGACAGAGCAGGAGAGATATTGCCTTTTTTTGTAGTTTGGGCTCAAGAGGCTTGCGAGAAGGATAAAAGTGGCAAAATAGCTAGACCTGATAATCCAACAGTTCAGGCAATGTTCAAGCCATTGTCAAAAATTGCTTCATGTTTTGATTGTGATGCTCGTAGAACAGTTCTTATTGATGACTCTCCATACAAGGGATGTGCTTCTCCTGATAATAATTGTATATATCCTACAAAGTTTGATGAAGAAAAGATGGTCGACAATATTCTCATTGATGAGCTGCTCCCTTACTTATTGCAGCTTGATGAGAGTGAAGATGTGCGTGAGATCATTGGCTCTAATCGCTACGGACAACCTCCAGTATCCAATGAAAATCAATACAGAGGTGTGGTAGATTTTTGGAGAAAGCGCAATTTAAATTGGTCACAGAAGACAATCTACACTGATAGGCTACCACTATCAGAGATTATACAAAAGTATGTCGACAATCAAGAGGTATTAGCAAGACAATATGAAAACAAAAGAGAAGAGATAATAGAAATTATGGCAAAAGAACGAGTCAGCATTGCTAGCATGAGGGGACCACAAGTGATTTCTCTAGCTAGAAAATTGGGTTCTACCACAACGCAGTTGAAGGCAGCCAATGCAAGGGCTTTCATAAACAAGGTGTTAAATGAGTACAATCTTCTCCAACGGGATAGAAATAACTAAGGTACTACCCAACATAAATGATAATTATAACTAAATACATGATTTTATACAACAATTGTGTATTCACAATGAAGAAACTTAATTTATCATGGTTTCTTGCAGATTTATTTCAAGGATATTGTTCCAAGGAGTATTCACTTAAAGAAGCCACCATTTGTCACCAAGGATTGTATTTTTTTTGGAGGAATTTTATCTTTTTGTAATCATGAATTGACAAGAAATTTTGTCCTGTTTTTAAAGTAGTGGCAAATGTATTACTCTTCAAATAATTTTATAAATGTTGGAGTGCACTCTACTATAAGGGGTCTCCTAATTTGAAATTGTATGGAAGCTTGATCTTTGTCTTATGATTTTAATTCCTACATATATGGACTATGGGTAGAGCTAGATCAATGCCTTCTAGCTCCACCTCATGGTAGAGCTAGACTTCAAAGCATTCTAGCTCCACGACATGGTAGAGCTAGACTTGAAAGCATTCTAGCTCTACCATATGGTAGAGCTAGATCAATGCATTCTAGCTCTTCCACGTCACCACATGGTTGAGTTGGACTTCAAACCATTCTAGTTCTACCATGGGGTCTATCTAAAATATTTTGATACAGCTCTACCACGTGCTAGAGCTGGACTTCAAATATTATTTCTAATTTTGCCATGGGATCGAGCTAGAATACTTTGATATAGCTCTATCACATGGTAGAACTAGATTTAAAAATATTCTAGCCCTACCACACGGTTGAGCTAGAACAGTGGATTGATCTAGATCAATGCATTCTAATTTCACCACATTCTGATACCTGCTAGCACATTTTGTCGCGTCTTTTTAGAATCAAATGGAAAGAGTCTTTGCATCTTGGGTCATTTTGTAATGCAACTAAAGTCAACATTTTAGAACAGTATATAGTTTAATGTTAGCGTGCATAGTCACATTTGTTTTGTAATTATTTAAAATCTATCTTTGCATAAAAGTAGTTGTAACATGCCTTCCCTCACATGCCCACCTTTATCATTAAGCATGCTCATTTTTTTCCAGGTCATGTGATTGATTCTAATTGGCAGAGGCAACTTCTTCGTCACAGAGCATTAGTACACCACTTGTCCAAGAAAATCCACAGTGTACGAAGACAGTTGGTTCAGCGCCGTCTTGACCGTCTATGGGAAATTGATGCAAGGTTGCGCTTTGTGCATCCCTCTGAGGGGGTTATCATATTGACATGGTATTCGTCAGACCCAATATGCGTACCCCTACACAAAGAGGATGATAGGAGGGCTATTATTCTAAACCTTAATGGTTTGTTGTGCCATGTTGTCGAAACCCAATATGATGAGAAGGATCCTCCTTATAGCAACGAGTTGGTAAAATACCCAATTAACCAATATGGTTATGTCCTATGTCACAAGGATGCACATGAGTTCTTAGATTGGTGTATTCAATTCTTTTATGTTTTTATTTGGAGCGCATGTAGGAGAACTAAGCTCTCTGGAATAATTGACATAGTATTTCCACAACAAAAGCCCAAGTTTGCAGGTGTTCTCTCACAAAAGCATTGTTCAAAATCCACATGGGTTGTGCAGAATAGACAAGTTTTCTTTAAAAAGCTTGAGACCTTTTGGGGTCTCCATCCTTTGTACAACAAGAAAAATACATTGATAATTGATGATAGCTACTATAAGGTGTTTAAGAATGAACGAGGAACCTGGTTAATAGTCCGAGAATTATACCATCAACCTTCCAAGGAAAGGTATAGTTTTTTGACAGAAGATTTAAGAAATTGGTTGTTTTTATGGCTACAGAATGAAGATCGGCAAGAGTATACATGGGATAATGCCTTTGAAGAAAAACCTAACCAATTCTCAGATGATGTGATGAAGAAATGGCTTGAAGAAGAGAAATTGGAAGTAGAGAATAGGAAAAAGACAGAGGTGTGGAAGCAACAACAGGAGGCTGATGCTGAGGCAGAGAGGCAGGAACAACTTGAAATTCAAAGAAAGCAAAGAGAGGAGGCTGAAGCTGAGGCAGAGAGGCAAGCAGAGAGTGAAAATCAAGCAAAGCAACAAGAGGAGGCATCATGAAAGTAATACACCACCATGAAGCTCATTTTGTTTGTCCCTAATATAATCAAATGTAGAGGATGTGGCCTTTTTTTAATGTAATAAAAAACCATATATTGAAATATGATATTGTAATCAGGCCTCTTATGGAGCATACTGTTCAAATGTTTGCCTTTGCAAAGCATTGAACAAATTCTAGCACAAGCAATAAATTCATGTTCATTTACAATGTCTTATTATAATTGAGTCATAAATGGAGTGCATCCCTCTCTAAGGAGACTCCTTTTATCCTTTTATCTTTTGGTCAAACTTTGCAAATTATTATTTTTTTAGTAAGAGTAGGTGAAGACTTTTAACTATCATTTTGACAAAGGTCATCCTATTGCAAGGAGACTCTTTCTATCTTTAGTAATGTTAATTTGTAGTAGTTGTGTATATAAGGAAACTTTCACCTGGCATGTCAAATTATAAATTCTTGTTTCAAATTATTTAGTCTTTGTTCATTACAATGCAGTCTTGAAATTGGAGAGTGCATCCTACTCTAAGGGGACTCTCAATATACAATCTCTTGTATCAATGTTTTTACTTGGGGGTCTAGATTGAACAAATGGTAGATCCTGGTCCTTTCAATGCATTCTTGCTCCACGTGGTAGAACTAGCATTCTATGTCTATATCTACCATGTGGTGGAGCTACCATCCATTGAAGTCTAGCTGTATAATTTCATGGAGCTAGCTAGCTCCACCATGTGGTATCTTATTGAGCTCTAGCTCCACCATGTGGTGGAGGTAGCAGCCATGGTCTCTTCATGGAATTTTGGCCTTACCACATGGTGGAGCTAGTATCCATGTGTGGTAGACCTAAACCTTTTGAAGTCATACAATACGACTAGAATTTTGAGTCTAGATCTACCGTTTGGTGGAGCTTGCATCCACTAAAGTCTAGCTCTATAATGTCCAAGTGGTGGAACAGGATCTAGAATGGATAAGTCATGGATCAAGAAATCCTTTTCAGCTCTATAATAGACAAGTGCAAGATCTAAAGTGAAGAGATAAAGTGATTGACGTTGGAATGCTCAATATGAGCAAGAAGGCAAATATCTCGCTACATTGTCCATTTCAGGTAAATAACTACACGAGTTTTCTTCAAAAAAGTTCATTTCTTTTGGGGTCTCCATGTTTTGTACAACAACAAGAATACATTGAAACTCGATGATAGCTACTACAATGTATTCAACAATCAAGATAATAATTGAGAGAATAATCTAAGTGTATAATCTTGTGAGTACACAAAATGAACATGCTTAAAAAGAAGCTCAATATCTCATTCAACCAATACACCCCCATGACACTAGTACATTTTGTTACTCCCTTTTGTAATTGAATGTGAATGGTCTTTGTAAATGGTCTCTATTATAATAAAATATAAAGGGTCTTTGTAATCTAGCCATCTTTGCGAGCGTGCTGTTCAATTGTGTGCCTTTTGCAAGGCATTGAACATATTTTAACACAAAAAAATAAATTCATTTTCATTTACAATGTTTTATTATAATGGAGTCGTAGATGGAGTGCATCCTAATCTAAGGAGACTCCTTTTATCTATTTACAAAGTGCATCATACTTTAAGGGGACTCTTTAGTAGAATAAGCTTCATCAAAATGAAATCTTTTAACCGTAATTTTGACAAAGTGCATCCTACTCAAGGAGACTCTTTCTATCTTTAATAATGTTAATGTGTAGCGATTGTATATATAAGTATAATACCTTCACCACCTCAATTTATAAAATCTTGTTCATTTTGTCTTGTTCATTACAATGAAGCTTTAAAATTGGAGAGTGCATCCTACTCTAAGGGGACTCTCAATATACAATCTCTTGTATCAATGTTTGTAATTGGGGGTCTAGATCAATCAAATGTTATATCTTGGTTTCTTATGGACTGTAGAATGGCCAAGTGGTGGATCTAAAAATCTTTAAATCCTCCTCAATGTGTTGTAGCTCCACATGGTAGAGCTAGCTCAAAATTCTAGCTCTACCATGTGGTGGAGCTAGAACCCCTTAAAATCAAAATTACACCCCCATGATACCAGCACATTTTGTTACTTCCTTTTATAATTGAATGTAAATGGTCTTTGAATATGGTCTCTATTATAACAAAATATAGAGGATCTTTGTAATTTGGCCAACTTTGGGAGTAGACTATTCAATTGTGTATCTTTGCAATGCATTGAACAATTTTTAACACAATAAATAAATTCATAGATGGAGTGCATCCTAGTCTAAGGAGACTCCTCTTATGCATCCACAATGTGCATCCTACTTTAAGGGGACTCCTTTTATCCTTTTATCTTTTGGTTGTTAATGCAAAAGTTTTATTATTTCTTTAGTAGAATTAGCTTCATCAAAATGAAAATTTATAATCGTAATTTTGACAAAGTGCATCCTACTCAAGGAGACTCTTTCTATCCTTAATAATGTTAATTTGTAGTGGTTGTGTATATAAGGATACCTTCACCATGTCAATTTTTAAAATTCTTGTTCATTTAGTCTTGTTCATTACAGTGGTCTTAAATTGAAGAGTGCATCCTACTCTAAGGGGACTCTCAATATACAATCTCTTATACCATTGTTTTTAATTGGGGGTCTAGGTTGACCAAATGGTAGAATCTGATCTTGGGTTCTTATGGACTGTAGAATGGCCAAGTGGTGGATCTAAAAATCCTCTTCAATTGTAAAATATACAAGTGGTGGATCTGAAAAATCTTGAAACCTTTCTATTTCTAAGATCAAGCTAGGTTCGATCTAGCATCACTTGATAAAGCAAACCATTTTAAATTTTTTATACTAGATTGAAGAAGGTAGATTCTAGATTAAATGCATCAAATTTTTCAATGTGGGAATGGGATTTTTCCCACTTTACCTAATACGGTCTTTAAAAATAATCCATTGACAAAACAGATATGGTCAGAGATTTCATAACTCAAAATTTTCATTCAATCCCTTGTTTCACAAAAAGAGTACCACTCTGGACTCTCCGTTGGGACCAGCTGGTCAGCAACGAGATCCAATTAACAGATTACAATAATCATTTCGTCAACCTTCATATATATATCTTCCACGACATACGCATGGGTGTCCTAAGCATCGCGAGCCCGTGCATCGCTTGGTCAAAACCCTCCAGGATCCTCCTTAGGTGTCCTGGTACTTCACTCAGGGACCGCTTCGTCGGCCCTCGCCCATCGTACCGGAAGCACACCATTTTTCACCATACCTAGGCTGGTCAAGACCTGGGCAGGTTTTTGCCGCCTGAGCTATCCCTTGAACACTCCCCGCTAGCTGTTGCAACCGAACTTCCCTTAGATAAACACATATGCCAAATGCTCCCTCCAGCATTCTGGCGTAAGACAGTCCTTTAAGAAAACAGGGTTTCTATGCAAATTTTCAGTTTTGATTTTGTTTTTTAATACAATGGTTATATCTTAATTCCGTATCCGAATACTTCTAGATCACAGGTCTGGATTCCCAAGCAAAACTTCTCGAATTCTGTAATCTTGATCCTCGGATCAAAATCAAAGGTCTCAACTTAGTTTCAGATTCGGTGTGATTTGAGTGCATTTTTCCTGAACTGGGCAAATCGTCATTGATTGAAATTGACGAAGGAATTAGGTGTTGGTCAATAACCTGAATCAAAGTTTGGGTCTGGAAAGGTTCTTCCTAAACTATCTTTCTTGAAAGGTAATATTTCAATTTCTCTTTTTCTCAATTTCGTTCATTGAATATTTAAGATAATATTAGATAATTTGGAAAAAATCTCATACTTTGGAAGTTACCTTTTCAACATAGTTTTGGCCATATGTTGAGCATATTAACTCCAAATTTGTCGGACATTATAGATTTAGATCCTACTCTTCAAGATCTTTCTAATGATATGTCACATGATGGGGTTTTGACAAAAGCTTGGATAGGTTCACCATGAATGGGAATGGGATTTTTCCCAAATTATCTAATATGGTGTTATTTGGTTACAGATTTCTAAACTAAACATGAATTCCTATGAGGAATAAAATAATCATTTATCTCGATCTCTGACTTTGATAGTTTATTTGAATTTTCTCATTACCATGAATATGAAACGGTAGAATTTCCTCTCACAGATTATCTACTTATTCATTTTTCCAATTTTACGAAAATCAAACAGAGAATTAAAGAGAACCCTTATTTAAATATAAAAATTTCTTTTATGCATCCATTTATGCATAAAATCATTTATGATGAAAATCACACTTTTAATATAAAAATATCTTTTATGCATATGTTTATGCATACAAATCATTTATGACAAAAATCACTCTTTTAATATAAAAGAATTTCTTTTATGCATCCATTTATGCATAAAAGAATTTCTTTTATGCATCCATTTATGCATAAAAATCATTTATGATGAAAATCACACTTTTAATATTAAAAAAATATCTTTTATGCATATGTTTATGCATACAAATCATTTATAATGAAAATCACTCTTTTAATATAAAAGAATTTCTTTTATGCATAAAAATCATTTATGATGAAAATCACACTTTTAATATAAAAAATATCTTTTATGAACTTTATGATGAAAATCACACTTTTAATATAAAAAAATATCTTTTATGCATAAAAATCTTTGATGGGTGAAAATCACACTTTTAATATAAACAAATATCTTTTATGCATATGTTTATGCATACAAATTATTTATGATGAAAATCACTCTTTTAATATAAATCTTTTATGCATCCATTTATGCATAAAAATCATTTATGATGAAAATCACTCTTTTAATATAAAAGAATTTCTTTTATGCATCCATTTATGCATAAAAATCATTTATGATGAAAATCACACTTTTAATATAAAAAATTATCTTTATGCATATGTTTATGCATACAAATCATTTATGCTGAAAATCACTCTTTTAATATATATAAAAATATCTTTTATGCATCCATTTATGCATAAAAATCATTTATGATGAAAATCATACTTTTAACATAAAAAAATATCTTTTATGCGTATGTTTATGCATACAAATCATTTATGTAGAAAATCACTCTTTTAATATAATAGAATTTCTTTTATGCATCCATTTATGCATAAAAATCATTTATGATGAAAATCACACTTTTAATATAAAAAATATCTTTTATGCATCCATTTATGCATAAAAATCATTTATGATGAAAATCATACTTTTAATATAAAAAAATATCTTTTATGCATATGTTTATGCATATAAATCATTTATGATGAAAATCACTCTTTTATGAAGGTCAAAATAAAATTTTAATAAGCTTCCTTCTATACATAGAATTTAATTCTAAAGAAAGTAACACTTTTTTTTTATTAAAATATTTTTAGTAAGCATTTTTCTATACCTAGGATGAAAAATAACACTTTAAGAATACATATACGATGGGAATTACTCTTTTTGAATAAAAAAAGTAAAACTTATTTTTCACAATTTTAGTAAATTTCGCCATAACCTCCTTTGTATGGCTGATCATTTTTCAATTTTTCACTCTCTAAAATTAATATGAAATTCACCAAGAGTATTTAAATAATTCTAATGTAAAGATTTTCTATGTATCAAAGAGAAACATTATGAAAATCTTGATTTTATCCATTAATCATTCATCTAAGATAAAGAATGGTTGGATTTACTAAAGAAGAGAGGGGAATGCCTTTTTTCAATGAGGCATAACATCATATTCATATTAGAGAAGACAAAAATCATAAAAAACCATAAAATGAAATAGAAAAGAGAAGAATCTCCAACTTACAAGGAGAATTTGAGAGCTTTCCTTTGGTTTGATGGTTTAAGGGATCTACTCTTGTTTGAAACAAGAGTGGCCACCACCAATCTTTAGAAGAGGGAAGGTCAAAAACTAATGAATTATGAGTAAATTCACACTTTTTGGCTCTTGGGAGAAGTAGGGTAACAGTGCAAAAACACTATTGAGCTTCAACAAAGGGGAAGGCTACTTTTTATATAAAAAAGTGAGCTTCTAACCAACCCAACTGATTCTAGAATTTTCCAGATCAGTTTGGTCAGTTTTTGACCATTTTTGGGTCAATTTAGTCCACTTTTTGGATCTAGTTGAAACAGGAGAGAGGAGAGATAAAAATATCTCATTATTTGGGAGTTTAAAACTCTCCCACACATGTGAAATAGGCGCCTCCTTCATGAGGGAAATTCCCCCATACTGAGGTGTCAAAAATGTATCATTTCTTCTAAATATCTCTCTTTTTTAACTATTAACCTTGTCCTTAGTCAACTATTCATCTTATGTGAGTATTTACTCATTTTTGGGGGATTTTTCTTTTATTCTTCCATTTATCTCCTCCCTACATTTGGATGAATCTTATTGGTCCATAGGAACCTTAATTTAAAATTTCAAAGAAATCTTGACCCCTAGGAGGATAAGGCCTCTTGAACAGATTATACTTGACTTCTAATGCACCTTCTGAAAATCTTTTTGAACTTCTATTTCGGGGGAACTTATTTTAATAAGAAGAGATATTTTTCTATCCAAAAATATTTAAAAACTGAATTACCACTCTCTAAAAGGTTTTCTCTCTCTAGGCCTGGTAGAAACAAGATCTTTTATATTTCTGAAGAGGGATTTGATTACAGGGGAAGATGTTGGACATCTTGAGAGGTTGGGGAGGAATCTTATATTCTCTCCCACTTGAAAAACACGAGATGCCCTCATCTCTCAAACTGGGGGTAATCCCGCAACAAATCGGCTTCATTCTCCCATGTGGCATCTGCAAAAGGATAGAACTTTCATTTTACCAATAATTCTCTGAGAATTCTATTCCCTCCTGAGAATCTTTTCTCGAACATCAAGAATTTCTTCAGGTTGGAGTTCCATCTGCCCTTGGGTTGTAGAGGTCAGGATTTCATCATAATAAGCACATGATTTGGGCTTGGCACATATTTCTTTACAAGGCTTACATGAAATACATTATGAACTTTGAGATGAGGAGGCAAAAGAAGTTCGTAGTCTAAGTCACCTACTTTCTTTGTAATCAGATATGGCCCACAATATCTGGGGGATAACTTCTTGTACTTCCCAAGAGATAGAGAACTTCTTTTGGGCCGTACTCTAATGAAGACCATATCTGCTTCTTCAAACTTTCTGTCTGTCCTCTTCTCATTTGCATACTGCTTCTATCGATCCTGGGTAGCTTTAATATCTTTACGAATTGACCGCATCTGCTGCTCCATGTCGTCAAGCATATGTCTGGACATCTCGACCCTAATCAATGGGTCAGACCAAGTTAATGGAGTTAAGCAGTCTTGTTCATATACAGAGCTTTAAAAGGGCTCATCCCAATACTTCTGTGATAAGAAGCATTGTAGGCGAACTCAACCAGGTGCAGATAGCTTAGCTACTTCTTGGGTTCTCGGCCACAGCATAACCGAAGTATATCTTCGATTACCTGGTTTACCCTTTCAGTTTGACCATCGGTCTCAGGGTGGTAAGCTGTGCTGAGATCCAAGGAAGTTCCCACTGCTTTGAAAAATGAAGTCCAGAACCTTGAAGTAAACTTGGGATCTCGATCACTTACTATTCTCCTGGGTAGGCCATGCAATCTGAAGATTTCTTTGAGGGCTTACGCAAGCATCCACCAGGGGAAATCAATGAATGAGAACTACCTGAATCAATCAAAAGCTTAGAAGGTTTACCTTGATACTCTGCCGGAGTATGGATGACTGAGAACTGACGGTTAGGCCCTTGGTTTTCAATTGCAGCATAGATCTGCCCTCTTTCCTCTTCTACTACATCTGAAATTGTGACTGCTCTGGCTGCTGCAGTCTGAGGCAAAACTCTTTCTCTTTGGTTGCCCCAATTCTGAGAAGGAGTTCTGAGGTTACTCTGGACAGAGGCAGATGGCTAACCTGGAGTTCTTCTGGGATTTCCTTGGCTTGGGCGAGACGGACCCTGATTAGATTGGTATGAAGGAGTTGGTCTCTGAACTCGGGGTCCTTGACTTCCCTGTCCTCTTGACATGGCAGGAGTCGGGCAGTCTTTCAGCTGGTGACCAAAACCTTGGCATCCAAAACATCGGTTTTCACTTCTGAGCTCGTCCCTCTGATTTCTTGAAAGAGGTGGGGCTCCTGAGAAAGTATTCTGGGGGAAGGATCTTCCTTCACTTTGGAATCTTCCTACATCTTGATTCTGATTCGGGCCTTGCTGCCTCTTCGGGGGTGGAAAGTTTGAAGTACTTCCCTGGGTTTGGAATCTTTCTTCAGCGGGACCTTTACTACAAAGGCTTTGGCAAAATCCTTTGCCATTCTTACGGCTTTAGCCATGGACACTGGCTTGGCATTTTTGACCAATGTGTCCAAGGGTTCGTTCATTCCCCGAATACCTGGCCATGAGTTGTTCTTCATCTAGAGGTGGTGAATATTTGAGTAGAAGAGCAAAGGCCTGGTGATATTCCTTGATGGTTTTACTCCCCTGCTTTAGCTCTAAGAATTCGTTCATTCTGATTTCCAAAAATCTAGGGGGACAAAATCTCTTTCTCAAATAGTTTTTTAGGTCGTTCCAAGACTGAGTATTTCTGTCCAGACGGTTGGTGTCACAGTGGTTCCTCCATGCTACCCTAGCTATTTCCACTATTTTCAGCCTGGCAAGAGCCATTTTTCTCCGCTCATTGTAGACTGTGAGGTCAAAATATTCTTCCATGGCTTCCACCCATTTCTCCACAGCCTCGCCTAGGTTCTCTCCTTCTCCTTTTGAAGGGTCCTGGCTGACTCCTATGAAGAGCTTTGCGAACATCAAGGTCAAGCTCGTCATCTTCAGAGAGAGGGTCTGGCTGACGGCCACGATTTCCTCGTCTCATGATTTTGCCAAAAGTTTATATATTATTGAATTTTTATTTTGATATCATCCATGAGATCCTAAGATTTATGAGGTTCGGAAAACAATTTCTTAAACAAGACAATGATCTTATTGGAGATCTTCGACATATGTCCGATAACAGATTTTTCTTTATCAGATCGTCCATAAACAATCACTTATACAATAGGGAATTTTTCTCTGGAAAACATTTCTTTATTTATATAAAAGTTGCAATATGTACATAGAGCAGCTTGGCTCCAAAATTCAAAATCTCCTCGAGAGTCGCATAAGATGACAGTACTGGGCCATAGCCATGCCCTCATACAAACGTTCACTTACTGAAAAGGGAGCTATTATTTTCTCCTTAGGAATAAAACAACTAAGGAGTCTGTAGACTTGGCATGAAAGTCTAAAATTCTGAGGTGTCGAATGATATAGAATGACGCCACGCACCATTTTCAACTTTAACAGAATCATTGCCAACAATGAGAGGTTCTACCACCACAGCATTGCACGGCGGTTGCAAGAGGCGTGGACATACTGCCCTGCAAACCACTTATGCTGTTGTCTCTCCGCTGGGTTAGCAAAATATAAATCCTCGAAATGGCATGCGAGTCTTGCTCGGCTTGTTCGAGTTGAAGCAGAAGAAATGAGATGCTCGAAGGCGAACGCAGTCATATCTTGAGACTGGGTGAGGTTGGGAATACCAAATAAATAGGGAACTTCCATCTATAAAAATAATTTCTTTGATTAAAAATTCTTCATTAAAGAAGCTTACGGAATGAAAATGCATTATGTGAAAATGCTTTTTTTGAGTTTTTACTATCAATTTCTAATAAGAATTTGTTTATCCTTATATTAGCTTTCAACGAAGCTCTGATACCAGCTGTGAGATCCCTCTGCTCCCTCCGCGGACTCCCGGTACTGACAGCGGAAGCAGCCCCCTCATGCGCAGGGCAGGGTTTCTCACTCGGGGCCTCGCCCACGAATATCCGGGCACAAGACTAGGCTGGTGGTCACTCCAAAAACCAAAACCGGGAAAATTTCCCATGCCCGGAAAGCGGGGACGATTCCACCTTTTTGAATTTCTTAACAAATTTTTCTAACGAGATCAATCTAAACTATCCTTCACCTGAATAAACAAGATAGAAGGAACTATCACTGAATAATTTGATCATCTGAGCAATTTCAATGCTTTTTTCCTAATCAAGATCAGGTACAGCCGTTGATCCACTCAATTGAGAAAATTTATCAAGGAATTAACTAATTACTCGAATCCTAGCGTAATCCTAAGATTTTTTAGTTTGATTATTAAAACTCCACTGATTCCAGCCTAACCACATCCGGTCCATGGGTTTAGCCACCACCCTACCAGTGGAATCGGTACAACCAAACAAGTACTCACCCACCCATAATTGAATGCCTTTCTTAACTTTAGCTTTAGAAAACAGGTACGCACACACTCCTCTTTAAAACTTTAATATAAAAATAATCCATTGACAAAACAGATATGTGTTGAAAGAACGGTAGAGGGGGAGGAGACACACACACAGGAGCAAACCCTAATGTATATTGCAAACCCTAACCATAGAGGGAAGCCATGTCCACTCTCACACAAAGCATAATGCACTAATCCATAATCCACACAACACACAATGAGTTGTGTCCACACTCTACTAACCCTAGCTAATGTCCACACACTATGACCAGCTGGACACGCGGTCATTTATGTCTCACACATGTTTCTACCTAATCTGCCAGCACATAGCATAGCTGGCTCACATCGAGCTTGAATCTCAACAGCCCCTCTCAAGCTCATGATGTACTGCTGATGAAGATGTAGATGAGCTTGGGATATCAAGACTCTCAACACTCCCCCTCAAGCTCATCCCATGTACTCCCAACATAGTCCGGAAGTACTCGAACTTCTCCCTGCTAAGTGGCTTCGTAAAGATGTCTGCCACCTGCTCATTAGTCTTCACATACTGAAGATCAACTGTACCATCCAGCACCTTTTCTCTGACAAAGTGATAATGGACCTCTATGTGTTTGGTCCTCGCATGAAACACTGGATTCTTTGCCAACTGTATACTGCTCATGTTGTCACAATGTATGACAACTTTGCCACCAATAGGCTCACATAAATCTGTCAAGAGACTCTTTAACCATATAGCCTCACAAGTAGCAATGGCTGCTCCTCTTCTGTACTCAGCCTCTGTACTGGATAAAGCAACTGTAGGTTGCTTTTTGCTACTCCAACTCACCACAGCACTTCCAAGTGTAAAAGCATATCCACTAGTAGACCTCCTGTCATATGCGCTACCTGCCCAATCAGCATCTGTGTAGCCATGTATGTCCAAGCTTTTACCACTCTCATAAAATAAACCATAATGTGCTGTGGTTTTCACATATCTCATGATGCGTCTCACTGCATCCAAATGTGGTTTCCTAGGGCTATGCATAAACTGGCTGACTAGCCCCACCGTATAACTCAGATCCGGGCATGTGATAGTCATATATATGAGACTACCAACCATCTTCCTGTACATAGAAGGATCATCCAATTCCTCGCCATAATCAGCCCGCAACTTCACATTTTGCTCCAATGGTGTACTCATAGGCTTACAACCTGTCATGCCATACTTTGCCCAACATATCCAATGCATATTGGCGCTGTACTAACCAAGTACCTGCATGATCTTTCACCACTTCAATGCCAAGGAAATATCTCAACTCACCAAGATCTTTCATGTCAAATTGCCCACTCAAAGCTTTCTTGACATGCATCACATCTGCACCATGATCACCTGTGATAATCAAATCATCCACATAGATGACTAGTAAAACAATCCCATGCTGTGTCTTCTTCACATAGAGTGAAGAATCTGCTGTAGAAATCTGAAAACCAAGTGAGATAAGATATCTGATCACCTGTGATAATCAAATCATCCACATAGATGACTAGTAAAACAATCCCATGCTGTGTCTTCTTCACATAGAGTGAAGAATCTGCTGTAGAAATTTGAAAACCAAGTGAGATAAGATATCTGCTCATCTTATCACTCCAAGCACGAGGTGCTTGCTTTAGACCATACAATGCCTTTTTCAACCTGCATACGTGAGTGGGATATCTAGGGTGTACATACCCTTCTGGCTGTGCCATGTATACTTCCTATTGTAGATCTCCATTCAGAAATGCATTCTTAACATCCATCTGATGCATTTCCCAGCCATTAGCTGGAGCCATAGCAATGACTACTCTCACTGTGCCCATCTTAGCCACTGGACTAAACGTCTCATCATAATCCAATCCTTGGGTCTGTGCATAACCCTTTGCTACCAATCTTGCTTTATGTCTCTCAATAGATCCATCAGCCAGATTTGCACTTCACTTTGTAAACCCATTTACATCCAATAACATTCTTGTCCTTTGGTAGTGCAACCAAGTCCCATGTATCATTATGGACCAATGCATCCATCTCTACATCCATTGCTTTTTCCCATACATGCTCTCCAATAGCCTTTGTATAGCATGTAGGTTCCACATGCTTCACCATAGATGTCATGTATGCATAGTGCATAGCAAAATCTCTATATGTCAACCTGTCAACACGATATCTGACTCTCTGGGATCTCCGCAATGCCTGCGGGTCACTCTGTACACCTGTAACTCTAGCATGTGGTGGCACATATCTGTCCTATCTAGCACCAGGTGTGCGTAAAACAGGTATGCCAAGCTCCTCATCCAAACTCTCAGAACTAGATGACTCATATCCTGTGATTCCAATTCCTTCGACTTTCTTTTTGCCTTTATCCATAGCACTACTCCCAGTGCTTACACTCTCATGCCTCAAACGTCCTGACCATGGACGTACACTGCTACTCTCAGCTTCTGCTGTCTGCTGGCCCAGACATAGTAGTAGAACTAGAACTTGCTTGTGATGGCAAGTTCACAGGCACATCAGCCTCAAGTGACTCAATAACACCCTCATCTTTTGCTTTGTACCAACTAGCAAGCTCATCAAACACCACATCTCGTGAGATGACCACTTGTCTAGTCTGTGGATTATAACACTTGTAGGCCTTTCGATCCTGTGCATATCCAACAAATACACATTTCTCTGCTTTAGGATCCAACTTCCTTCTTCTTTCATCAGGCACATGTACATAAGCTATGCATCCAAAAACTTTAAGATGTCCAATGTCTGGCCTGTAACCTGTAAGCCGCATCTCTGGCGTGCTTCCATGAATGGCTGCTGTAGGTGTTTTGTTCAATATATACACTGCAGTAGCACATGCTTCTGCCCAATAGTAATCTCGCATGCTCTTTTCATTGAGCATTGCCCTTGCCACTTCACATATGACTCTATTCTTTCTTTCAGCCATACCATTCTGCTGAGGTGTATACCTGCAAGTCAACTGTCTCCTTATTCCATGCTTCCTCAAGAAATGCTCAAAAGCCTTTGAGGTGTATTCACCACCTCCATCTGTCCTCAGACATTTAATCCAACAGCCATATTGCTTTTCTGCAAAAGCTTTGAAATCCATGAATTTTTCCAACACTTCACTCTTCTCTTTCAGAAAGTATATCCATGTCATTCTGCTGAAATCATCTATGAATGTAACATAGTATAAACTGCCTTTGATAGATGGGTTTTGTGCAGGACCCCATACATCATTGTGTACTATCTCAAGTGGCCTGTTACTCATATTTCCTTCTCTAGGAAACCTCAACCTTGCCTGCTTCCCAAACTGACAGGCTTCACAAACATGCATATCTCCATCATATTTGAACCTAGGCAATCCATTGACAATGCCTCTTGTTTGCATGTTCTTTAATCTCTGTATATTGACATGGCCAATCCTCTTGTGCCACATATCAATGTCCTGTACCACATTCCTGCTCTTTGAGAACATGGCTGATTTTAGCTCAGGAATTCCAGCATCCCCAGCTTAAACAGTCTTCCTTCTTTCTTGCCTTTAGCAATCACTCTAGTTACCACCATGTTGTGCATAGTTTCCACCATAATGACCACCACGTTGTGCTCTTCCCCCTCTCAAATCATTCTGTTTGCGGAAACAATCTCTCGCCATATGACCATATTTGCCACAATAATGGCATTCCACATCTTGCATAGAATTTTGTTGGCCTTGCCAACGTCCTCTTCCACGGGGGTTACCTCTGCCTCGCTGAGGTGCATATCCACGACCACCTCGAGCACCATATGAAGGCTGAAAATTCTGTTGTGGAGACCCGTCCTGCCATCCACGACCATTACCACCACGTCCACGTGATGCAAATCTCCCCCTGCCTCTAAAGCCTCTCTGCGAGTAGAAAGCCTGATTTTCTGCCATCATCATGGCTAGTAGATGCATCCAGAAATGAATCACTGAGCTTGATTTCCTCAACCAATAAGAGTGAAACCAACTCATCGAAGTCGAGTAGACCTGTACTCCTCACTGAGATAGATGTATCAAAGGATTTGTATTCCTTGCCAAGACCACGCAAGGTAATATCCACCAAATCATCATCAGGCATGGGGGCATTTATTGTGGCCAATGCATCTGCAAACTTCATGATTTCTTGCACATAATCATGTATGCTCCTTTTATTCCTTTTCACATTGTGTATCTGCTATCGCAATTGAGACTTGCGAGCACTCGTATCTGTATCAAACATCTTGACCAAAGTATCCCATCCATCTTTGGGATTCTCAGCATCCTGAATGTGTATGAGCATAGCATCAGAAATACATATAGACAAATAATGCAGCACTTTGAATGCTCTCTCTGACCATTGCTTATGAGCAATAAGCTGCTGCTGTGTAGGTTGCCGAGGTAACTCAGGCTCAGGCTCAGCACCTGTAATGAGATTCCAAAATCCTTTCCCTTTCAAGAAACTCTTTATCCTGTACTTCCATGCCTGGAAGTTCTTCCTATCCAGCTTTTCACCAACAATCTGAACTGGATTGTCCGACATGTTTCTCAATGCATACACCTTCCGCACACTTAAAATCTGTAAATGAGCCTTCCTCAGCTCAACCACACTCCAATTAATGTTCCAGATACTCCAAGGTAGCCAACAAACTCCAATTTTGATGTAGAAAATCAACCTGTAATCATCCAAGATGAACTGACTCACTCAGTGCGGGATACCCTGAATTGACACGCCTTCCAAGGCTCCAAATCACAATGTAATGGTGAAATCAAGTATGGGCAACTTGCATTGACACCTAATGAACCTCAATGTTGACCCCTTTCTCTGTTTTTGGAAAAACCAGAAAAACTAGAAAAACCAGTAATGATTTGGCCCTAATTTCTTCAATATTTCACCAAATTGAGCAACCAGGCATTCATTGGCTTAGCAATAGTGTCCATCAACTCCATGTAAGAGGAATTTGTCCAATTGTAAAACACCAAAGATTAATTGCTCAATTAAAATGCTCTTTTTCTCTGCAACCACTGGACACCTTGTTTTAATCAGCTCATTCCCAGCTCAATTAAGCATCATTGACCAAACAAATCATGTAGCCCTCTTCCCTCTTCTCCAAGGTGTAAAGCATCCAATTGATAAAGAAGTTGTGGAAGATATCAAGCACCAAGTGAGAAATCAATCTCCTCGTAGGCAAAAAACAGAAAAATGCTCTGTTTTCTCTGTATGGACTGTGCCGCCTGCTGTAGGGCTCTTTGGGAAGGTTGTAATGCTATTTGATGATGTAATCAAGTCCCTAACACTCCTAGGTAGGTGTGTAATCCACCAATGATTGGATTTTTGCCAAATACATGCTCCAAATGCTTCAATTTTGGGCTTCTTTTTTACTATTTTGTGAGAGCTCAAAAACCAGAGTTTTCCACTCAATTAAATGCATTCAAATTGCTCCAAAAGTTGTTCAAGGCTTGCACATGGGTTGCTAATACATCCCTCTTTAATAAATGCATATGTCTTTTGCCAGAATCACACGTATTTCCACCATACATCAATGTTGTCAAGCTTTAATGGAAAGCTTCAAAAACCAGAATTTTACTTTGCTTTGATTTGCTCTAAAATGCTTTGCTTTTGCCTGTTTCACCTGCAATCCGCTCAAGGATGTTTAGAAGACCTTACCCGGTAGGCCAAGCTTTCAGATCTGATAAGATTTCGGTGTGCTCCAAGCTTCACAGCTCCAATGGCAAGCTTCACAGCTTCTCTTCACAGCTTCTCTTCACAGCTTCTTCTTCCCTCTTCACTCACTCACTCATAAACCCTAATAAACAGCACAAGGCTCTGATACCATGTTGAAAGAACGGTAGAGGGGGAGGAGACACACACACAGGAGCAAACCCTAATGTATATTGCAAACCCTAACCATAGAGGGAAGCCATGTCCACTCTCATACAAAGCATAATGCACTAATCCATAATCCACACAACACACAATGAGTTGTGTCCACACTCTACTAACCCTAGCTAATGTCCACACACTATGACCAGCTAGACACGCGGTCATTTATGTCTCACACATGTTCCTACCTAATCTGCCAGCACATAGCATAGCCGGCTCACATCGAGCTTGAATCTCAACAATATGGTCATAGATTTCATAACTCAAAATTTCCATTCAATCCCTTGTTTCACAAAAAGAGTACCACTCTGGACTCTCCGTTGGGACCAGTTGGTCAGCAACGAGATCTAGTAATAGATTACAATAATCATTTCGTCAACCTTCATAAATATATCTTCCACGACATACGCATGGGTGTCCTAAGCACCCTGAGCCCGTGCATCGCCTGGTCAAAACCCTCCATGATCCTCCTTAGGTGTCCTGGTACTTCACTCAGGGACCGCTTCGTCGGCCCTCGCCCATCGTACCACCGGCGGAAGCACACCATTTTTCACCATACCCAGGCTGGTCAAGACCTGGGCAGGTTTTTGCCACGTGAGCTGTCCCTCGCCAGCTGTTGCAACTGAACTTCCCTTAGATAAACACATATGCCAAATGCTCCCTCCAGCATTCTGGCGTAAGATAGTTCTTTAAGAAAATAGGGTTTCTATGCAAGTTTTCAATTTTTATTTTGATTTTGAATACAATGGTTATATCTCAATTCTGTATCCCAATATTTCTAGATCACAGGTGTATATTCTTGACTCAAATCAGACTTTCACTAAACCTAATTCGGATTCATAGAAGTAAGATTGAAATCAGAATACACATTCAGATGACAGAAATGAGTCCGAATGCCATTACAGAACGCAGACGGAACTCCTTAATTCATCATATCAAAAACACAATAGTGCGGCTGATTAAAAGCCCGCATCAGTTATTACAAGTAGTTATAACCGCATTCCTTCATCGGAATGTCCCCAAGACAAAATGAAAGTCCGACTATGGTATTTTGCAAAAAGACTTACAAAAAGGAATTGCTAAACTTGAAAACTGAAACAAAGTAAAGTAATCTATGGTACTGTAAGTAGAGCCCTAACACTGGCACAGCCCGGTGGCCTGAGCCTAACTAGGTGGACCCGTTTTCCATAATCCCTTGATCCGACAAAAATTCTCTTCCGTCTCCTCAGATGTACTAACCATCAAATTCTGACCCTTAGCCATATCACCTCCTGCTGCAACCACAGGCAACAATGCCTCTTGTCCTCCTATCTGCATATCCATTGTGCAAACACACCGGGATTCCACTGGAACTGCATCCTTAACCTCTTGCAATGTCTGCTGTAACAATTGATTAGACAGCTTCATATTCTCTGCTTCAAGCTCTTTAATCCGCATGACATGATATTCCTCATCCACTTCAGAAGTAAACATAGCCTTCACCTCCTAATAAGGCTTTGAAATCCATTCCTCCATTTTCAACAGCAAATCTTCCCACAATTCTAATGCATGCTCTGTCACACTGCTTTCTTCATCACTTCAACATCTTTAGTTGCTATTATCACTCCTTGAACCTGATTCTTTTCCAAGATTTCCCCTTCTAACTCTGATAATGCAGCAATCCGAGACTGTAAAAACTCGTTCTCTGCTTGAACTGCTGCCACTTTGTCCATTGTCTGAGTCCACTCAGACCTGCATTCTTGCTTAAACACCTCTGTCCACTATCTGAAAAATGTTGTGGAATTTCGCACACCCAACAACTCCTCCTTATGTTGCTTAATGAGCTGAACATTCTTCTCCTTCAAGTCCTCTATTTCCTTGTGCATGTCATCCAATCCTGCTGCTTCATTGTCAGCTACCTGCTTTTCCAAAGCCTCCATAGCAGCCTTCTGTCTCTCTCCATGCTTAGCTTGCTGCCTTATACAATGCTGTACTGAGTATAAATTTGTGATGGCCTCTTCAGACCTCATGGCTACATCCAACCCTGTGGATATGATCATCTGAACTGCTGGTGCTACGAGAGTAGATGGTACAGAACTCCCTAAAGCATGTAATGCCAATTTGCCAGTGCCCTTTTGTTTTGGCATCTTTAACTTATGTCTGACGATAGCCGATTCAGGCTTGCTATCCCCTGCTTTATCTCCATCAAACACCACTAAAGAAGGCTTCTTTTTAGCCACTGTCTCTAACACCTCCTACTTTGAATATCCGACAGCAAGCAGATCCGCTTCATTAGTTGCCTTCATACTTGACCCTGCCATGTATTGCAGCTTTCTCTTGAGGTTTCCACTATCCACAGGCTCCTTCATCGACGCCTTCAGCTCTGCATGAATAGGATCGGAATGAAGCCAATCCCTATATGTAAATAACCCGACCATGTATGGGGCTAAACGGTCCACCGAAACTTGCCTTCTTTTATCCTGAAGCCCTGCATAGAACTGCAGGGCTTCGGGATAAGAACTGCAATTTCTCATGGAGAAGAGAACCCCAATCAATACTCAATCCTTTTTCTGCACTGTGCAGCACTGCATAAGATTCCTTACTCATATACAAACTTTTCACCAACATGCACACCTTGGATAAAAACCAGGTACACTGCACTTGCCTCTGTGGAGATGCATTCCTGACCATGAAATACCCCTTTGTACCTTCGGGAGAACCAAACTCCACCCTCATCATCTGGTCAGTCACTTTTAGAAGGTAAATGAAATGCTGCTGCTACATAGTCTGGTGTGTGACAAACCCGCCTGTAGATTTCAGGTAGTCGAACTGCTCCTTTGCATGCGGATTCTTCTCCCACTCCGACCGTGGAAGATTTGCAAATTCCCACAGCTTTATCCGCTTCAGCCAAGCTTCTGTCTCACCATTAGTCAGGTCTAGACAAGCCTCCTGCTCATCACCATCATCCTCATTAATATCCACAAGACTATTCTGACCCTCAACTAGCCCTATCTGAACTATCTCGTCCCCCGTTTTCTTAAAATGTCCTTTCCCTTTCTTCATTGCCGTCGGGACAGAATTACTACGGGTTTGGGGAATGTCTAGCAGCGCTAAGCTTCTCCTAAGCTCGTTCAAGCGGTCCAGCTTTTCTATGGCTGCATTCTGCATTCTGCATGGCCCGCTCAAAAGTAGGACACTTACTAATTTCTATGGCTGCATTCTGCATGGCCCGCTCAAAAGTAGGACACTTACTAATTTGAAACTGCGTCCCGTCTACCCTCTCAAGAGATTCAAGTAGATATTCTATTCTTGCAACTTGAAAACCCCCAATCCTCATTTTGATGTGATTTAGACATTTCACACAAATCAAAACCATCATGTTGAAATTTAAAAATCCCGAATGCCACATCAGCACAAAACACTCCGATGCCTCGGATCCTCCCTTCAGAATCACCCCTTCACACATTGCGGACATGATCTCCACTTCATTCCACTGTGTATCCGTTGAGTCATCGTCGAACCTTCTATCCCGACTTGTTTCATGAATGCCCTTCTGGCCTGGGATAGCTCCATAAAATTTCTTGACCCTGAATCCATTAATTGGTTTCAACACCTCCGTTCTAAAATAGTCTGTCAGTCGGAACGTGCCTTGCCCTAAATCCTCTATAATTTTATAAGGACCCAACTACCTAAGTTTGAGCTTACCAGGATGTGGTCCCAGCTTTGAGTTATACATCATAACCTAATCGCCCTTCTGAAAAATTTTAAACTTGATCTGCCTTGCCATCCATGCTTGTCTCCTCTTTTGTATCACCTCCACTGTAAGAGCACTAAGTAATCTATCTTCATCCAACTGTAACAGCTGCTCTTGCCTGTGCTTCAATGACTCCTCTGGTGACAATCTATATTCTGAAGAAATCCTCAGTGTTGGAACCACAAACTCCATGGAAACAACCGCTTCTATCCCATACACTAATCGGATGGCATCATGCCAGTGGACACTTTGAACAGAGCTGAATCTAATTTATCATCCCAATCCTTATAGTGATCTGCCACTATTTTCTTCAAAATCCTGAGCAAAATCTTGTTTGAACTCTCCGCCTGTCCATTTGCCTGCGGATGATACGGGGATGATTTCTTGTGTACCATCATGTGAGTCCTGGTCAGCTCCTGAATTACTGAATTTAAAAAATATGTCCCCTGATCAGAGACCAACTAACACCATATTAGTGAATTTGGGAATTTCCCAATTCCCATTTTTGAATACTTAAAAAAGGGGACATGGATAACATGTTTGTAAGTTTCTCAAAACCCTATCATATGACCTATCGTTGGAAAGCGCTTGAAAAATGGAATCTAAAGAGCTATAAAGCGCTCATTTTGGATTAGTGGTGTTCAAGTTATGGTTAATCCAAACTTTTGACCACGTGTCCCAAACTTGTAGGAAATTCCCATATTCCCCAATATGGTGTTAACTCCATAGGACATCCAAACCTAGTCATTATGTTCTTGTATAGGAACCTTGCTACACTAGCTGCCTTGTTGTCTCTCAAAGCCACTGCCTCTACCCATTTTGCGGCATAATCAGTAGCCACGAGTATATACCTGGCACTTGTTCTGCTAGCTCTTGGCTTAATTAGTCCTACAAAGTCAAGCCCTCATTTCTGAAATGGTTCCAAAGGCATTATTGGATGATCTTGCATTCTATCCGATGATCCTGGCTGTCCCATTTTCTGACACTGTAGACACTCTCTGGAGAACTTATGAGCATCTTTAAGTACAAGAGGCCACCATAAACCAGCCTGCAGGATTTTCCGGCCTGTAATCTCTCCTGAGAAATGTCCGCCAGCATTGCCACTGTGAGCCTCCTTCAATACAGCTTCCTGCTCTTCATCAGGCACACACCTGCGTATAATCTGATCAATACCTCTTCTCTGCAATGACTAGAAAAGGTCTGCTCTTCAAAGAAAACTTCTTTTTCTGATCCGCTGTCATCTGTGTTGGCAGCATTCCATCTAACAAAAAATTCAGCATTTCATCATACCAGTTTTCAGCTTGAAAAGTCCTAACAGCATAGAGACTGGCATCAGGTGACTGGTTTGAAACTCCAACTGCTGCTTCACCATGCTCAATCACGACTCAAATAGTCTGCAATTGCATGTAACTTGCCTGGAGTATGAATAATAGTAAAATCAAATTCCTGCAACAAGAGCATCCACCGTGCCAGCCTCCCTGTCAACTGGGGCTTCTTCACCAAATACAGCAAAGCTTGGTGGTCAACATGGAAAACCACTTTGTTGCTCAATAGATAGTGTCTGAACTTACTTAATGCATAGACCATGCCCAAAGCTTCTCTCTCAGTCAATGTGTAGTTCTTCTTAGCTGGTGACAACATTTTACTTGCATAATAGATAGGCTGGTACCATCCTTTCTGCTTTTCCTGCATTAAAACAGCTCCGATTGCAACATCTGATGCATCTACAAACACATGAAAAGGTAAAAGCCATTCTGGTGGCTGCAATATTGGTGCTACCACCAATATTTTCTTTAGAATTTCAAATGCATTCTTTTGTGCCTCTCCCCAGACATATGGAATGTCTTTTTTGGTGAGATAAGACAATGGGGCATAAATATCCGCCAGATAGCGCAAGTATCTTCAATGCCATTTAATCTGACCCAAAAACCTCATTAACTCTTTCAGATTCTTTGGAGGTTGAGCTTCTTGAACTGCTCGGATCTTGTCGAAATCGACCAACATTCCTTAAAATAATATGTCCTAATAGCTTTCCTCTGCGGAGGACTGCTATTGCGCATTTGAATGGATTCAGGGACATTCTAAACAGCCTGCATCTTTGCAAACATTTCCTCAAATGCTCCAAATGCAATGACTGTTCCCCAAACACTGAGAAATCATCCATGAAAATCCTCACGAAATCTGTAAGATATGGCTCAAATGTTCTGAATGCTGCTTTTGTTAAAGACGGGGGGCCATTCTTCAACCCAAAACTCATCACTGTATACACAAATGCTCCCCACTCTGTTATGAATGTAGTTTTCTCCATGTCTTCTTCTGCCATGCTAATCTTATTATAACCTGAGAATCTGTCCAGAAAACTATACATTTCATGGCCAGCAACATCATCAAGCAATGTGTCTACAAATGGCAGGGGAAATGGATCAGTTATAGTAGCTGCATTCAGCTTCCTATAATCCACACAAACCCTCAGCTTTCCTGATTTTTTCAGAACTACTACAATGGGGGAAAGCCATGCTGCCTGATCCAGTGGCTTAATAAACCCTACTTTTAGGAGCTTATCCAATTCCTCCTTCACTTGTCGGGCATAATTCAGATTCATGCGGTAACGCTATTGCACCACTGGTACAGCATCCTCTTTAAGATTAATCTGATGCTGATGAATCTGTGGATCCATCCCTTTCATATCAGCGTAGTCCCAAGAAAACACATCAATAAATTCCTGTAGCAACTTCTTCAACTGCTCGTTAAAATTGGAATCCAGGTGCACACTAACCTTGACAATCCTTGGATTGTCCACTGTACCCAGATCTAAATCTTGCAATTCATCTTCTTTTACTCTAGAACTCTTTCCCAGAGTATGTTCATACAATGCCTCTGCCTGCTTAATAGCTTGACAATCCTTGGATTGTCCACTGTACCCAAATCTAAATCTTGCAATTCATCTTCTTTTACTCTAGAACTCTTTCCCAGAGTATGTTCATACAATGCCTCTGCCTGCTTAATAGCTTCTCCAGCATCCTTTTCAGAGTCCTTGCTTTGAACATCCAAAATCTGAGGAGTTGTTTCCTCCCTTGAGATTTCCTTCAGGTCGGACCCTTTTGGGCCTTCCAACTCCACTTGAGCGCACACTGAAGATTAGATTTCCCTGTGAACCAGTACCTATCCATAATGTCAATGACGTCCACTTCAAAAACAGGCACTACTGTCGGATTTGCTTTAAGATAATCCTCTTCCATCTGTGACTTTCGATGCCAAGTTGATTGCTTGAGCATATAATTTCCTTTGCTAAAATTGCTTTATCAGTCATGCTAACCTTCACTGTTTTGGAGCCTTTCTTAAGAGCAATTTCATCCTTCTCCCAATCTTGCTTAATTTTTGCTGTGCAGAACCAAGGTCTCCCCAATAACATTGGGTAAGCTCCTCGTATGTCTTCCAATTTTAAGACCACAAAATTTACTTTGAATGACAAACCAGAAATCAGTACCTCTTGGTGTCGTAACATCCCGATAGGCTCGACCATCCTCTGATCCACCATCCGCACTTGGAAAGGAGTTGGTGGCAACTCCATCTGCTTCAATTTTAGAAACTCCCCTTCAGGTAAGATGTTCACTCCAGAGCCTCCATCTTGCACCACTGCTGCCTGAGTCTCCTGTCTTTGCTTCTGAATCCGATCTGGAACTGGACCTCTATACCGTGGATTATACCAACGTTTGATGTTAAATGACCATCCCTCTCACAAATATGACAGTGAGGTTTATCAGATGATGAAATCCCCATTTCTTTTATCTTTTTGGATACTAACTTATCCAATTCTTGAGTTCCTTTGTCTTGCTTCTTCCTCTTTGTCTTGCTCTTTTCCTCCTCTTTTTTCTTCTTCTTGTCTTTCTTCCTCTTTGTCTTTTTATTCTTCTTTTTAGATTTCTTTTTCTTTGATTTGCTCTTTTCATCATCAGAGCTATCTGAATCTGAATCTGAATCTTCATCTGAAGAGCTATCTGAAGAGCTATCTGAATCTGAATCTGAATCTGAATCTTCAGAATCATCCGAATTAGAATCCGACTTGGAATCTGAATCACTGTCCGAATCACTATCGGAGTCATCCTTCGATGTACCATATCTCTTCTCCACTCTAGCAGCTGTTTCTACTAGATCATCCATTCCTACAGAGCAGCGACATCCACACTGGCTACTGCAGACCTTGTGGTTTTCCTCAAACCCTTCAAAAAGTATCCAGCTAACATTTCTGGGATTGGTCTTTCTGCCACCTCCAATCTATTTACTAATTGGGTAAATTTCTGAGCATAATCCTGCACACCAACATCTTCTTCTGTTCAATTCTCTTTATCTTGCGCAACACATCATTCGGTGTCTTCTCCTTTCTGAACCTAGCCAAAAATGCTCCCTTCAAATCATTGTATGTTGCAAAGTGATTTGGGGCAAAATGACTAAACCATTCAATAGCTTTTCCTCCAAAAGTAGCCTCGAACTGATGCATCTTGTCAGCATCACCATATACTCCAGCCAATCCGCTAGCCTACCAAGCTGCTTCAAATTCAGCAACATGACAATCGGGGTCCTTCTTTTCCGGCCCCTTGAACTTTTCGAACTTGACTTTGAGATCAGCGATTGCCCCTCGATGTGCCATTCCGAGTGCTGTTGGAACTACCTTAGGTTTAGGTTTTCCTTTTACCAGAAGAGGATCAAACTGTAATCGCTTTCTTGAAATCAATGGTCGTACCACAGTGACACCCACCAATTGAGCAACACCCTTGCCCAATCCTCCGGTGTTCTTGCGGACTATCCTCCTAACTGACTTGAATCATTGTCCTCTGAATCATTTTCTTGTTGTCCACCTCTGGACCGTGATCTTGTGAAATAAACCCTAGAAGCCCTTCTGCCTTCTTCACTCATTCATTCCGTGCATCACCCCAAGCTTCAAGAATGCCTTGATAAAAACAAATACTCATAATGAGCATTCAGGACATACTGCAAACCCCTAGATACGATTCTCCTTCTACCTATCAAATCCCTAGATATGATTCTCCTTCTGCCTATATCAAATCCCAAAACTAATGAATCCAGACCTTCTTCCTGATGATGGAGATAATATCTCTAGGAAGGTCAGAGAAATTCTGGTTGAAGAATATTTCTGTATAAGCATTTACTTCCTCCTCATTTGTTACCCAGTTTCGGAAATCATATAGCAACCCATCCATATAGAAAAAATCCTCTTATCCCCGAAAAACGCTAGGTTTGTTCCTAATCTACCCTTTTCAAAGTAGAAACCCGTAGGATCGCTAGTGTATATTCTTGACTCAAATGAGACTTTCACTAAACCTAATTCGGATACATAGAAGTAAGACTGATATCAGAATACACATGTAGATGACAGAAATGAGTTCGAATGCCATTACAGAACGCAGACGGAACTCCTTAATTCATCATATCAAAAACACAATAGTGCGGCTGATTAAAAGCCCACATCAGTTTTTACAAGTAGTTATAACCGCATTCCTTCATCGAATGTCCCCAAGACATAATGAAAGTCCGACTAAGGTATTTTGCAAAAAGACTTATAAAAAGGAATTCCTAAACTTGAAAACTAAAACAAAGTAAAGTAATCTATAGAGCCCTAACAACAGGTCTGGATTCCCAAGCAGAATTCCTCGAATTCTGTAATCTTGATCCTCAGATCAAAATCAAAGGTCTCAACTTAGTTTCAGATTCGGTGGGTGATTTGAGTGCATTTTTCCTGAACTAGGCACATCGTCATTGATCAAAACTGACGAAGGAATTAGGTCTTGGTCAATAGCCTAAATTAGAGTTTGGGTATGGAAAGGTTCTTCCTAAACTATCTTTCTTGAAAGGTAATATTTCAATTTCTCTTTTTCTAAATTTCGTTCATTGAATATTTACTTACAGATTTCTAAACTAAACATGAATTCCTATGAGGAATAAAATAATCATTTATCTCGATCTTCGACTTTGATAGTTTATTTGAATTTTCTCATTACCATCTTAGTGAATATGAAACAGTAGAATTTCCTCTCACAGATTATCTACTTATTCATTTTTTCAATTTTTGCGGAAATCAAACAGAGAATTAAAGAGAACCCTTATTTAAATATAAAAATTTCTTTTATGCATTTATTTATGCATAAAATCATTTATGATGAAAAGCACACTTTTAATATAAAAATATCTTTTATGCATATGTTTATGCATACAAATCATTTATGACAAAAATCACTCTTTTAATATAAAAGAATTTCTTTTATGCATCCATTTACACATAAAAATCATTTATGATGAAAATCACACTTTTAATATTAAAAAAATATCTTTTAAGCATACAAATCATTTATGATAAAAATCACTCTTTTAATATAAAAGAATTTCTTTTATGCATCCATTTATGCATAAAAATCATTTATGATATACTTTTAATATAAAAAAATTTCTTTTATGCATCTATTTATGCATAAAAATCATTTATGATGAAAATCTCACTTTTAATTAAAAAAATATCTTTTATGCATCCGTTTATGCATAAAAATCACTTATGATGAAAAACACGCTTTTAATATTAAAATATATCTTTTATGCCTATGTTTATGCATACAAATCATTAATGATGAAAATCACTCTTTTAATATAAAAAAATATCTTTTATGCATCCATTTATGCATAAAAATCACTCTTTTAATATAAAAGAATTTCTTTTATGCATCCATTTATGCATAAAAATCATTTATGATGAAAATCACACTTTTAATATAAAAGAATTTCTTTTATGCATCCATTTATGCATAAAAATCATTTATGATGAAAATCACACTTTTAATATAAAAAAATATCTTTTATGCATATCTTTATGCATACAAATCATTTATGATGAAAATCACTCTTTTAATATAAAAAAATATCTTTTATGCATCCATTCACGCATAAAAATCATTTATGATGAAAATCACACTTTTTATATAAAAAAATATCTTTTATGTATATGTTTATGCATACAAATCATGAAAATCACTCTTTTAATATAAAAGAATTTCTTTTATGCATCCATTTATGCATAAAAATCAATTATGATGAAAATCACACTTTTAATATAAAGAAATATCTTTTATGCATCCATTTATGCATAAAAAATATTTATGATGAAAATCACACTTTTAATATAAAAAATATATCTTTTATGCATATGTTTATGCATATAAATCATTATCACTCTTTTATGAAGATCAAAATAAAATTTCAATAAGCTTTCTTCTATACATAGAATTTAATTCTAAAGAAAGTAACACTTTTTTTTATAAAATATTTTTAGTAAGCATTTTTCTATACCTAGGATGAAAAATAACACTTTCAGAATACATATACGATGGGAATTACTCTTTTTGAATAAAAAAAGAAAAACTTATTTTTCACAATTTTAGAAAATTTCGCCATAACCTCCTTTGTATGGCTGACCATTTTTCAATTTTTAACTCTCTAAAATTAATTAGAAGTTCACCAAGAGTATTTAAATCATTCTTATGTAAACATTTTCTACTTATCAAAGAGAAACATTATGAAAAACTTGATTTTATCCATTAATCATTCATCTAGGATAAAGAATGGTTGGATTTACTAAAGAAGAGAGGGGAATGTCTTTTTTCAATGAGGCATAACATCATATTCATATTAGAGAAGACAAAAATCATTAAAAAAACCATAAAATGAAATAGAAAAGAGAAGAATCTCCAACTTACAAGGAGAATTTGAGAGCTTCCCTTTGGCTCAAGATGGTTTGAGGGATCTACTCTTGTTTGAAACAAGAGTGGCCACCAATCTTTAGAAGAGGAAAGGTCAAAAACTAATGAATTTATGAGTAAATTCACAGTTTTTGGCTCTTGGGAGAAGTAGGGTAATAGTGCAAAAACACTATTGAGCTTCAACAAAGGAGAAGGCTTCTATTTATAGAAAAAAGTGAGCTTCTAACCAAGCCAACTGATTCTAAATTTTTCCAGATCAGTTTGGTCAATTTTTGACCATTTTTGGGTCAGTTTAGTCCACTTTTTGGATCTAGTTGAAACAGGAGAGAGGAGAGATAAAAATATCTCATTATTTGGGAGTTTAAAACTCTCCCACACATGTGAAATAGACGCCTCCTTCATGAGGGGAATTCCCCATATTGAGGTGTCAAAATGCATCATTTCTTCTAAATATCTCTCTTTTTTAACTTTTAACTTTGTCCTTAGTCAACTCTTCATCTTATGTGAGTATTTACTCATTTTTGGGGGATTTTTCTTTTATTCTTCTATTTATCTCCTCCCTACATTTGGATGAATCTTATTGGTCCATAGGAACCTTAATTTAAAATTTTGAAAAAAACTTGACCCCTAGGATAAGGCCTCTTGAACAGATTATACTTGATTTCTAATGCACCTTCTGAAAATCTTTTTGAACTTCTATTTCGGGGGAACTTATTTTAATAAGAAGAGATATTTTTCTATCCAAAAATATCTAAAAACTGAATTACCACTCTCTAAAAGATTTTCTCCCTCTAGGCCAAAACTGGTAGAAACAAGATCTTTTATATTTCTGAAGAGGGATTTGATTACAGGGGAAGATATTGGACATCTTGAGAGGTTGGGGAGGAATCTTATAACTAAAGTCCATATTAGGGAATTTGGAAAAATCCATGCGTTTTGGAAAAAATGAAATTGATATCTTTAAATTAATTTTGGTAATTTTTATGAATTTGGTAGTTTCACTAAATTTGAAAGAGAAAGTGTTGCTACTCAAGGTTGCTAATAACACATATGGGGTGTTTATAAATATCATTTAAGCTACAGTGTAGCCAAGAAAATATCCATAAAATTTTAAAGAAAAGTATAAAAAACAATCAAATTATAAATAGTAGGAGACTAACATGTATTAACTTATAAAAAAAAGGTGGCCAACATAGATCTAACTAGTAATGTAATGATCTAAACTCGTTGGCCTTCATTGAGTCCTCGTCGGCCTCTCCTTTGCCTTAGCACACACATTTGATGGAATCTTAATCTTTTGTGGCACTTTTTTCCCCTTAGTGACCCACGCAAAAACTATCGTGTTTTATAGTTCCCAATGCATAGGATCCTTCTTGTTACACATCCAAATTTTATTCCAAAAATCTCTATAAACCTCAGCATCACTAACATTTCTCTTTTTGCATACTGGTGACGGAAAACTCTCTCACTTGTAGCAAGAGTAGTATGATCCACATGTAGCTCAATCCAATGGGATTTGTATCCCTTTCGGAGCTAGGGATTCAACCCGTACCGGTGCACAAAAGCTTATCCATTTGATGGAGAGAATGCTAGGAATACTACTACTATTGACATAGACTTAACACACACACAAGCTCAATCTTGCTATTGCTCACTCAACTCCACATTCCACTCATCCATGCATCCAAACGAGAAGAAAGCTTAGCTATTGCATACACAAGATCAAAGCATTCTTCATTCTCAAATACTCATTTCCCTAGCATGCACAAAAAAACCTTGAAACTATCAACCATGAAACATGCACACTAGAGAATAGACATGAGAAGAGAGACAAACATCACTCATTGCATTGCATTGAATTAAAAAAGAACTTACAATAATGTAGATGTGGAGAGAGAAGAGCTTGCACCTCTATGGGAAAAGAGGGAGAGCTATTCTCAAGAGAGCTCAAACATGAGTTTGCCCAATGTGTCCAGAAGCTCTCAAATGAGCCACTTTTTATACAAAAACTCTAAAACTCCCAAAAGTTCCCATGTGGGATTATTGTCAAGACCACTCCCACACTCATCTACAACTTGGAACTCTTTACAAGAGTCCTAAGCATCTTTTTGTTGCATCCTTGCATTGATCTTCACTCGTCACCACGCAACACTCCCCCCTTCCTATTTTGCGCACGTCCTCGAGCGCGGTAGAAGCAAGAGCTGCAAAAAACAATGGATACAAGTAAAGCCTTTTATTGAAAAAAAGAAAAGAAAGGAAAGAAAAAAACCAGCAATGATAATTTCACACGTGAGTATACAAGTGAAAGGCTGATTAGAGTTTTAAAGAGTACTAAAATAGGTGAGTAAAGACTAGTCAAAGTGAGACTAAGTGGTAGATAGTGCTATGCAAAGGCAAGTGTGCTTGCACACCACAGGTTATGACCGCAGTCTCAATGTCCTACAAGTATTTAAGTTATTCCTAAGTGGCAAGCCTACTCCTAAATATGAGCAATGGTGATTGGACCTCTTCTTCTTATCTCCTTTTTTTTTTTTGTGTGTAAAAGATAAATAAAGAGGAAGGTTCCATCCCAATGAGACCCAAGCAATGGCCAAGAGACCTCTGCCAAGAGAATCTAAACTGTGTGTGAACATGCAAACAATGTATCCAAAAGTTAAAAGCACATAAAGAACAAAAGATTATGATTTGAATACACCTGTTGTAGTGCTCGTTGATGTTGTGTGTTTGCATTGATTCATTGCTGATGCTGATTGCTTCTCTTTGCTTCTTGTAGGCATTGCATGTCTCCCCCCTTCCTAATTTGTGTGCACGGTAGGTGGACTATTGGGGCGTGGTTGATGCTCTTGTTTAGCTGAGATCTCTGTAAAATGTTTATTAACAAACAAGAAAAGAAAAGAAAGGAATAAAATTTGTTATTGGTGCCAATCACCGAATATAGCCGAGGGGAAAAGCCCAGTGGGAGAAAAGTGTCCTGGCTTGTTGATCTTATTGTGGAGTCGCTGAGCTTACCCTTGCGCTGGCGGTGGATCTGTGTCCACTTCTGCTTGAAAGATGGTATCAATTTCTTCAGGATGCAGGGACAACCCTTCACAAAAACCGGTCTCTAGAGAAGGTGGTAGAGGAAGGAGTGCTTCCTCGCTAAAATATGACAGTGGTTCTATGGGAAGGTTAAGCAGACAATTTCGATTTTGGAACTGCGCAATATAGGTACTCATATCCAAAATTGACATGTTGATGCTTGGGGAAGTAGGGCTTGCAAGATAGGTGGTTGCAAGTCATTTAAGCATGTATCCCTCCATTGTTGTGCTTGAACCTCCTCAGGTAATCTACGTTGATTTGGTCCTCTCTCTGACTGGTATTCTCACATTAAGAAGATTATGGCGTTGGGGTGTAATTCCCACAATTTGTTTCATTAAGCCCGTGCCATATCGTCTAAAGTAAGAGCAGCATATCCAACAAATGTGTGAAGCTTCTCCTAATACGAGTCGTGCACACTCTTGACAATGTGGAAATGGGTGATGCTGTTGATAGAATAATGTGACAAAGTGATGCCCACAGCAATTTTCACCTAAGGGAGCATAGAAGTACCTAGAATGAGTTTGAAAAGGAGGAGCACTATAACCCCCACAATGATCAGGTCGAGTACTATCACGGTCAATGCATGGTGGACATGTATCTCGCCAAATATCCATCAGGAGTTATCTGGACGTAGAACAATGAAATTTAGAACACTCATATCCATCATTACAATTCCAATCAAAAACAAGATTATCTCAAAAAGAACACAATCCTCTAAAGGCATAAGGAACCACATTATGCAAACACTGATCTACCAAATAGCTTCAATTGTAGTGTTAATGCTTTATCTTTGGTTTTGGGTATGTCCTTCTTAAGAGGTGGGAATTTTAGCAATTGTCTTGGAATTTCAGCAAGATAAGAGGATTTAGGCATTGAAGTGCTAGAATCTATGCTCAAATGAGACTCATTTGGACTTGTCTTAGGTACACAAGTTGATGGTGGAATTGTATAACAAGGAGAAATTGGGACAACTGGTGTTTCAATACATGTTTTAGGAAGATCAACACAAGTAGATTTGTAGGTGCTATCGCAGCCACCTATCCTATCTTGAAGAGGTTGTGTTGATTTCTTTTGCACCCACTGATATGGAAAACCAAGGGTGGCTTTTGGAATCTTTCTGATACACTCTTTTACCCCTAGCAAACCATGGCATTTGGGAAGCAAAAGTGCTGTTGCACCCTCATAATAGCCTTGTGCTTTAAGAACATGCTTGGGGACCCAACGAGTAACAATCTGAGGTTTAGGCTTGGAAAAGATGTGCTTTTTAGGAGGCTTAGAAACTAGGCTAGATGGTACCAGTTTGTACGCATCTTTGGGTAGCCAAATTGATAATTCCTTCTTGCCTGGCCTTCTTTGAGCAGTGACTAAAGTAGTTGGAACATGCCAGCCATGGCCCTCACTTGAGTACTCATCAATTATCCACATCATTTGTGTTGGAGCTTCAAGAGTAGATTTTGAAAGTGGGTTGTGTAGGGTAGAAACACCACCCTTTTGACATGATAAAGCTCGTGGAGTAGCAGATCCCAAGATGCAATCAGAATCAATTTGCAACTTGTATTGTCTATTCTTCCAATCTAATGAGCATTTGGTAGCACTTAACCATGATCGACCGAGAACAGCCTCTACCACTGCCTTGGACTTACTTGCCACATAAAAGGGCACTAACATTTGGTGATCCTGAATGGACATCATAATGACACATTTTCCCTCTATAGGGTTATCTTCACCTGAGAAGCTTCGTAAGTCAATAGGAATGTGCGCAAGTGTTGGTTGTGCCAAGGCTATCCATGTGTCAAACGAGAGAACATTATAATCTGCACCAGAGTCAATTAAGGCAGAGACAAAGTAGGTAGTCTCATGAAGATGAAGGCACACTTGAATATTGAAAGGATCGACATATGGTTCATCAGTAGCCAACTGTAAGGCCAACATAGAAGCCTTGCGATGCTCCTTGGCTTTTGTAACTCTAGCTTTAGCCTCTTCTTGAGCCTGATGTTTAAGTAGGTCAAGTGCTTCTTTCCGTGTTTCTGCAACATGCATTTGTTGAGCATGGCTTCAGTTAATGGTTCATTGTATTTCTTGAGACGACTTCCATTAATGAAGTTAGGCATTTGCTCACCTTATAGTGTCTCTAAACGCACTGCACCACTTGGAGTAAGCTCATTAATCACAAACGGTCCTAGACCACGTTTCTTGAGCTTTCATTTATGCTTCTTAAGTGTGTACAAGAGCACAAGGTCTCCTTTTTTGAATCGGCCAGTTGTTACATTTCTATCATACCATTGCTTCTGTCTCCTCTTCTCGGCATACATCCCCATTACCGCCAATAAGCGGGTTTCATCAAGCTTTTCCAATTCATCAATGCGTTGTGAAAGCTCATGACCAGTCCAGTCCAATTGTTTAGCTACTCGTAGAGTAGGTACAAGAAATTCAATGGGAAGAATTGCATCTAGCCCAAACGCAAGCTCAAATGGGGTTGTGCCCAGATGTTTTATAGGCTGTCCTATATGCCCAAAGAACTGAGTGCAACTTTTGCTCCCAATCAGTCCTATGTCCCTCAACAATCTTTTGTGAGTGCTGTGTAGAGAATCTTGTTAGTACTCTCAACTTGTCCATTGGTCTGGGGATGATAGGGTGCAGAACGCATTACCATAAATTCTTGAAGCAAAAACTCTATGACCTCATTCACAAAGTGCACACCTTGATCACTAACGATTTCAATGGGTAAGCCATAGCGTGTAAACACGTACTCATACAAGAACTTGGCTGTGGTTGTGGCATCATTTTTGACTATAGCCTTTGCCTCTACCCATTTGGTCAAATAGTCAGTTGCGACTATAATATATTATGCATGCGTGTGACGAGCTGGAGGTTTAATGGGACCGACAAAATCAATACCCCATTTTGCAAAAGCACGTGTGCTTAACATAGGCCGCAATGGCATATTGTCTTTTGTGATGGGAGGTTTGGTCCTTTGACAATCGTCACAATGTTTTACATATTCTTCGGCATCCATTTGTAAGGTTGGCCACCAAAGCCCAGACCACCTAATCAACTTAGCTGTGGTATTGCCCGAAAAGTGTCCACCCCCAACACCTGCATGTGCATGAGTCAAGATTTTCAAGTAGTCAGCTTCACATACACACATGCGTAAGTTGCCATCCTTGCCCCTCCTGTAGAGTTGGTTCTAGATAGTTGGCTGCTTCAACTTCAATAGCATGCTTTTGATATCTAGGAATTTTTTGATCCGTATGACCATGCTGAAGATAGTCCACAATATACTTACTCCAACTTGGTGTAGTTGAAATTTGGAATAATGTGACATTATGAATTGGCTGTTGAATTTGACATGAAGCACAGTTACGAACAAATTTTTCAGCATCCGCATGCATGGTAGGCCACCATTGCCCATCCTGAGATATACATCGTACACAAGTAGTATAGCTGATGCATGGATTCCATCGATACCTACATGTGCCCATTCCAAGATGTCCTCATATTGGTCAGGGTTAGGTATAAGTCGCAACACTCCATCATTACCCTGACGATATAATCTCCCTGAGATTATCTTGAATGGTCGCCATAGGTCCACATTAGGGCCCGCTAGTTGTATCTGCCCACTTGTCAAAATTTCTAAGATGGGTTCAGACCATTTAGGAGCTGTCTCTACAAGGAAAAGTGTTGAATCTAACATATCATCATCCACACCCACAAGAGCTTTGCCAGAGGTGATTCGAGACACATAAAAGAGCCATGGACTCATCCGTTGAGGACCCTTTCGAGATTCTCTTTTGAATCGGTTTTAGACTTGAGTTTTGGTTTTTGTTTCTTCGTTTTTTTGTTAATAAGTCAATATTAGGTAATTTGGGAAAAATCTCACATTTTGGGAATCAATTACTCCATATAGTTTTGGACATATCTTAAACATACTAACTCCAAATTTGTCGGATATCATAGATTTAAATTCTACTCTTCAAGATCTTTCCAATGATGTCACATGAGGGGGTTTTGACAAACTTTTGGACAAGTTCACCATGCTCCCATTTTTCAAATGGGAATGGGATTTTTCCCAAATTATCTAATATGGTGTTTAATAGTTTTTAGCTTTTCTCCTGCTTGGAATCCATCTGATCATTTTACTTGGTCTTTGATACTATCTTGTGCTTGGACATAGTATAGATATCCGTTCTTTCCTGAGAAGTGAGGTGGTGGTCGAGAGTGTTCATTCTTAACCTCCTCCTTTTCTTTTTGTAGTTTCTCACGTAGTTCCCTCTCATCTTGTTTACAGTTTCTCTTATGGCTCTTACGGCATTTACGTTTAGGTCGGCTTCGAGGGATCTCTACTTGAACCTCCCTTCCTCTCAAGAGTAGGCGTGCCTTTCCTAACTCTTCCTCAGGGATTATCATATTATTATAAAAATCAGAGTCCCATCCATCTTCCTTATCAGCATCATTAGCAGATTCGAGTGTTAAATCCTCCACTGAGACTTCCTCTACCTGCTGCAGAGCTGTTGTGGATGCATCCCTATAGTACAAATCATCTAGAAGGTCACGTGGTTGTACCATTCGTATAGGAATAATGTCATATCCATCTGAGTCGCAGAATTGAATTGGCTTAGGTAAAGCACAGGTCGATAATGTTGCAAGGACATGACTCCATTCTAGTGGATCAATTAAGTGCTCAGGGAAGGGTTGTGGAATGTATGCCTCGTCTGATACACTTCGATTACCCTTAAGTCTCTCAGTGTTGAAATCCCTACATGAGGCTCCACACATCCATAGATCTTCTCGCCCATCTGACAATGTAACTCTTGAGCCCTCAGATGAAGCAAAATCAAACTCATCTATTGGAGACCTTATTACATCACGATATGAGTGATTCCTTAGGTTGACTCTTGTGCTGACAGAATCATGTCGGAGGTACAAATAATTGTATCCCCAATCTTGAATCATTTGAAATTGTCGCATGAATGGTCTACCCAATATCACTTCATAGTTTGGATGTTTTTCAAAATCCACTACTGCAAAGGTGTGCTCATATTCAATCCCACATGTGGTGACCAATATGTTCTCAAGCAGCCCAAGGGGATGTTCTAAGCTTCCATCTGCTAGCTGCAAGCGCATCCTGGTACTCCTAATAGCTGGTTTGCCCCACTTTTCCCAAATGGACCTTGTCACAATGCCCACTCCTGCACCACTATCAAGTATTGCAGTTGAAGCTACTTTTCGCACTTCTAATGGGAGGGTAGCATTTCCCTGATCGTCCTCACAAAATTTTCCTACTTTGTTGATAGGAACTGGCAAAACATGCTTTGTCTCAGGGTGTATAGTACACTGATGGTGACGCTTTTGTAGCAATACCTGCTGTGACAAACATGTGGCAATATCATTCCACAACTCAGGTCGAAGCTTTATCAAATCAAGCAAAGGTAAGGTACAAGCCACTGGTGCTGACAAAATAGCTTGCACGATACCCATATCCATCTCCTTTGTCAACCTTCTATGCATGGAGGGTATCCTCAAGGTTTGAGAACAGTTCTCATATTCTCCCAAATATGATGGTATGGTTTTCATTGTATGCTTACTTCTAGGAGAAACAATTGTTTGAACTTCCTCCTGGATGCTTGGGCGTCTAAAGTTGTTTTCTGTGCCCCTGGTAAAATCCACCTCAGAGAATGGAGGTGAAATAATAGAGGACATATTCTCATTAACTTTCTCATGAACTGCTGCCCACATCTCATTTGCCATGTCCTCGTTAGCATCAATAACTCCATCATTGCATGGGAAGACAAGGCTAGGTGGTGGCAGAATACCTCCTTTCAATTGGGTGTCAATTGGTGCAGACCTCTCACTACTATGAGCTTGTGAAATGAGCTTACTTTTCATTTCCCGACTTGATGACACTTCTGGTATGGTTTCTAATGTTGGCTTAAGAGAGGTTGGGCCCCGAGGAATAGGTGGAGGTGGTCCCTCAAGTATTGATTGAGCTTCCCTAATGAGTTGCTAATGTACAGCTAGATTAATCTTCTCCTCACGAGGGTTTGGGTATTCTTGAAGCTTCTTGGGTAGCTCAGATAAAGCTGCAATGCGACTTCTATGAGCATCAATGATGGCATCTAAAGTCTCATTCACCTTATCCACAAAAACAGAACCCCCAGAACTATCCTCGGTTGTACTAGCCTCAGTTTGTTTAGCACTAGGCCTAGGTTGAGGTTGATGCTCCTCATGCACTTCTTGGGATGTAAAAGTTTTATCCCTCATGTTTTGTTTAGAGATTTCTTGAGAACTAGTGGATGCACTTTTAGTTTGCTTGTTGCGGTTCTTTTTCCTCCTAGTGGTCCTTTTTCTATTGGAATGTAGGGTCTTGTCCACTAGATTTGCCTTTGCATCCCTAGTTCGAGGTGTCTCATCAGTTTGCATTTCGGCATTTCGTGTCTATGATCTAGTCATGACTTTAAGTGGCACAACATCCTCATTCTCAGATGAAGGTGGCGATGGAACTACCCCTACAAGGTTGAGTGAGACCTTTGGTTGAGAGGTGCCTTCCTCATGTGGTTTCAGCAGACAATCCTTTGGGAAGTGTTCTACACAATACCCTAGACAATATCTTTCAATTGGTGGAAACTGTGGTACTGTTGTATTGGATCGAGATGCTTGCCTTGAGCGATGTGGACAATCACGAGCCCAATGGGGTTCTCCGCACTCATAACAGCAGGGGCCCATTAGTTTGGCTTCTACTTTCCTTTGCTGCCATTGACCTGAGGGGCCTAGAGTCCTAGGTTGGTAGCTACCTAGCAACATTAAAGAATTTTTGTTCCCCTGGTTGAGCCTCCAACAGTGCTTGGCTTGGGTATGCGGGACTTTCAAAGAGATTTTCCTTGGATGAATATGATGCATATTCCTCCTCCACATAGCCTGGGTTTACCAAGTCTCTACACATATTTGAATTGTCGTAGTCAACAACCCTCACAGGAGCAGTCCCAGGAGCAGGAGGTTGAGCACCAAGAACAGGTCGTGCTTGCTCTTGTGCCATCGGTGGCTTACGTTCAAAATTAGTATATTGTTGATGCATTTGTGGAGCCACTCCACCCCTTTGCTGCTCACGCTCCTGTCTCATTCTTGCAATGCGAGTACATTCCTGTGTGGTGTGGGTAAAGTTCCAAGCATAGGCTTGGCACCACTTCTTTGTGGGTTGGTTTGTGACTAGAGGAAAAAAGGTATTACATTCTTCGGTTTTATGGTTACCGCCACATGCTCCACAAAGATGAGGACCTGTAGGTAGGACACTCCTCTTTCGCTGTTACTGTTGTTGTGGCTACATGGGTGGGCGATAGGTTTGTCCCAATCTCCTTAGTACTAGGTTAGCTATCAAGTCTGGATTTACTAGCGCACTAGACCCTGAACTTTGGTCATCACCCCACTGATCTCTAGGTTTCACCTCAGGGCCATAACCATCTTGGAATTTGAAGTTATCTGTGAAATCCATAGCATCATGGCAACACTCATTGAAATTTGTATACTTCTTTGCATAGAGATGTGTATGCAGTGTTGAATTTTTGAGTCCTTTTAAGAAGAGAGAAATTAATCGACTCTGGGCGCGGGCTTCTCATCTTCTGGGCAACGATTAATGTACTGCTTCATTCTATTTACACAGTCTCTAACACTCTCATTCTCGCCTTGCTTGAAAGAGTAGATGTTTGCTACCGTGTCATGTTGAATCCCCATCAAGGAAAAAGCAGCAATGAATCTCTCTTCCAAAACTCGTAAAGAAGATTTGTCTGAAGCCTCTAGTGCCTGAAACCAAGCAAGGGCCTTTCCCTCAAGAGTGAGCCCAAATCCTTCAATTTGAGTATGCTTGTCAGCCACTTGCTCAGCTTGAACTGCTTGCCTAAATGCCTCTCACTCTCAGTGGGAATTGTTCCTCTCTTTGGTGAGATGGTCCACATGCATCCCAAATTGGTGTGGGTCCCCTATTACCTGCTTCACCAACCCCCTCCAAAGATCTTGTCACCCGCATTTCAGGAGGTGCATTTATGGGAGGCCGAGTTGGCTCCCCTACCCTCCGATTGTCATACTGAGAGAAACGTTGTTGTGGTGTGATCTGTGGTCGCACTTTTGGTGTAGGATAATGTCTTGGTGCTAGAGTTGGGCTACTTGCAGTGGTCCACTTTGATGTTGAGGGTCCCTCTCTAGTGAACTCTCGTAGGGGAGGAGCAACAGTTTCTCCAAGAAAGGCTGTCTCTCCTGGTTTAGCTGTATTTGTTGAGAACACTTCCATGAATAATGGTTGTCCTTTCCACGTGAGCTCCCGAATCTCCTTCCAATCTAAGGTTCGGTATTCATTGGCCCATTTATCAACTATTTGGTTCATGTGTCCTGCAAGCTTCTCAACTACCACCACAAGTGCTAGAGGAAGATCTAGCTCTGGCAATTTAGCTGTGGCATAATATCCCTCTAAAGAGTCCTTATAGACCTCTTGAAGTGGGTCATCCTGTAAGACCTTTGTCACTGGAATTTGTCGTACAAACTCCCATTGGTTCTCAGCCCCATGATCCATTTTGCTCTTGCCTTTCCTATCCCTTTTCAAATTTAGATCTACAAGAAGTAAATCATCTATGGATGGCTTTGAGGACTGGGCATTGGAGGGTCCAGGCATGTCCGGCTCAATGAGCCAATCATCTCTAGACTCCCTTGCTCTGGAAAGCTTTGATAAGTCTAAGAACTCGCTTTTAGAGAGCTCCCTTAATTTGTCTACATTCTCTGGATGGTAGGTGACTTTGTAGCGAACACCATCTCCACCCATGGACATGTTACCCTGGTCATTGACAAGAGGTGCTCTATCAAGTTCTGAGAAAATGTCTGCGATCTTAACAAGATACCATTGTTGTGGATCCCTAAAGATCTCAGCTCCTTGAGCATTCGTGTAGACATATTGGAGTCTCACATTGAGTGTTAACCCCATAGTGTCGGCTTCAAATGGATTAAGAGATCTTGTGGGTGTCCTATTTGGGGCTAAGGGATGACTATTTGACGGCCCTAGATTATCCATGGACAATGAGCTAGTTGTTCTGGAGGAAAGGGTATCGGATTGGGATTCGAAAAAGGTTTCAGCAATATCTGCCAAATTTCCTACCGATTGGGTCCCGCTTTCCTGCGTAGGTACTCTAGAAGGTGCCCTAGGCCCTATGGCAGAGTCTATAAGACGTCCCGACCGCAAGTGCATAAGGTCAAATTTTTTTGGTTTTTTATGTTTTTTTTTCTGTTTTGTTTTATTTTTATTTTTATTTTTTATTTTTTTAAATATATATATATATATATATTTATGTATATATATATATATATATATTTTTACCCTACCTAACCACTAAATGCAACTAAAATGCAGAGTAGAGTGCAGAGACCCCACGGCGGATCCACTGAGGGGGGAAGCCCCCATCCTCTCCATAGTGCCTTCCAAGAAGGCCCAGTCCACCCGATCATATGCCTTCTCGAAGAGTCGAGAAGAAGCACTGCCAGATCCTCCTGCCGAAATCTAGCCAAAGCCGTAGCCTCCCAGAAAGAGAAGATGTTATCCAGGATGCTCCTATCCTGGATGAAGCCTGTCTGCGTGGAGTGGATGATGTCCGGAAGGTGAGGCTGAAGCCTCCTGCTGATCGCCTTAGCTAGGACCTTGTAGGCCGTGCCTAGCAAGGTGATCGGTCTCCACTATCTAATCTCTAGTCTGTCTCCTCCCTCTTTGGGGAGGGATCAAGTGAATCAACCCCTCTGCCATGCTGTCCGGCATGACTCCCGACTCCATAATCTCCTAGAATGCCAATCTAAAACCCCTATGTAAGAGACCCCAGTACCTCTGGAAGAAAGCCACTGAGAGACCGTCACTACAAGGGATCGGGCTCATACCCGCGCTCTTAGCCGCTAAAAATGACTTGTAAAAAAAAGTAGCGGGCCCGTGTATCAGCGCGTGTATCATCGCGGCCAGAGACATGCGTGTAAAACCGCGTGTATAGTAAAACTCAGATGCGCGTATACACGGGTGTGTAGCCGCGTTTTTTACACAGATGCATTGATACACGCGTCTATACACGCTTTTTCTTATGTTAGACGCGCTTATACACGGGTGTATAGCCGCATCCTGTTCAGTTCCAATATCCCAGACGCGTTTATACCTGCGTCTATACACGCGTTTCTTTACTTTAGATGCGCTTATACACGCGTAATTGCCAGTTTTTACGCATTAATACACGCGTAATTCCAGAGTATCCGCGCAGATACACGCGAGTTTTAGCAGTTCTGACGCGTTTATACACGCGAACAGAGAGCCAAAAAAAATCCAGAGAGTGCTATTTGGTGCCTGAATACTGTTCCTTTCAGCACCCAATAGCACTCTCTGGTTTAGGGTTTTTGGTGCATTAGACCATCCCATTAGACCATCCACGAAGAACATATGCACGAGGGAGATTAAGACAAGAACGACATGAATGCATACATTGTCATTACACGATTCAAGACAGACATGAATGTAATACTATCGATCAATCAATTCAATATTACTATCAAAATTTCATACATGTATACAAGGGAGTCCATATCTCGAAGTAGCCCATGGCTTGAGTTTACAAAAAAATATATACAATCACATCCTCAATATGGAATGTGATACTACAAGTCTGAGTACTACTCAGACCAGGATGATGACTCGGTGCTCCCCCCATGCTCAGATGAGCTCACATCAGTCGGAATGTCCGAGGAGTAGTGCTCACGTCCACCCTCTGCAGCGGCGGCCGGTGGATCATCAGCAGCTTGTGCCTGTTCAAGTAATATATAGTATATAAGTATATATATATGCAATTCAATAAACCAAAACCATTCGTTACGAATTTTCAAGTACCTGTCGACCGTATGGTCTCATGGCCAACTCAAACTACGCGTCCGTAATACGTCCCTCGGCTCTGAAGATGGCCCACGTGTCACGTCTGCTATGCCGGCGAGCATACGCAGTATCGTGGGTTGTGGGCTTCCTCCCCGTAACCCGTCGCTGTATCATAATCAACACAATTTGTAAGATTAAAACAATCCTAGAATCAATGAATTAAGTAAACAATCAAATAAAGTGGCAGGATACTTACGAACTCTGCCTCCCATGACTCGACGCCGCCAGATCCGAAATGCGAAGATCCAACGGTCTCCATCTGGATCCGTCGTGCCTCCACATGCTGCCTGCTCTTCACGCCACCCTCTGCTCATTTCTTTGCCTCCTTCCACTCGCGTTTGTGCGCAGTGGCAGGTTTCTCGGCAGGATAGCCACCCGCAGCTACATTTAGCCGGTCATCGTACGCGAGTTTTTTAAAGTGAGATCTTTTATTACTTAAGATCTCCCTTATTCGCGTCCTTCCCCATACATCCAAGAATGTAGCATGTGGGGGATTGGGGTACCGACTATGTACAGCCTCTATCACCTTCCCAACTAATCGGCTATTTTGATCTTTAAATTTAATAAAACAATTTCTATATGAGTTTGATACTACCCCACACATGTACTCCATTACCTCCCTCCCCCTCGCATCCATCACTATCCCGCCCCTATCCGTCACATCATAGCAAACCACTCTCTCCATCTCTCTCATCTCCTCCTCTTCCAAACTGTCTCCTCTAACTCTTCTCCCTCTATCTCCTCTCTCATCGCGTGCCCTACTACCTCCCCCACCTCCCCCACCTCCCCCACCAAAGCACCCGCCGCATCCTCCACTACTCCCACTCTTCCTACTGCTGCGGGTGGAGTCACGACTGGGGGATTGTCTACGTGACGGTGGCTGTGAGCCCTGACGTGACGGTGGCTCTGAGGGAGCACGTGATGGTGGCTGTGAGGGTGTACGTGAGTGTGTCTGGGACGAGGTATGTCTCCTCGGTGGACGTGGAAGAGGAGAAGCTGCATGCCGTCTCGTCGGACTCGGAGGAATAGACGGCACTGGAGTGCCCTGGATACTCGCGACAGGGGTATAGACACCAGGCAGGGAAGGAGGGGGATGGGCATACATATACTCTGTAAGCTCAACCGGACCAGGTTGGCGCCCAAAGTGATTCATCATCTCCATCAACCAATTGCTGTACGCAAATGGATCGGATGAAGAACCTGGAATATCCATAAAGAACCTGCAACAAACATCTTCATGTACATCATGGGCTGTCTCTTGACTCACACAAATTAAATCATTCAAGTCAGTTGCTTGCAAATCATGAAATCTGAAACGCCGTAGTTTTTTATCTGCAGAAACGCGTGTATACACCCGTCCAAAAACGCGTGTATACACCCGTCCAAAAACGCGTGTATATGCGCGTGAACATACTCTGCAGACAGGTTACACGCGCTTCTACACGCGATCTTACACACGACCTGCGAAAAAATTTTCTCAAAAATACCGACCCCCCGACAAAGACAGAATGTCCTTATAAAAGGACCAGCCATTGTCGCCCCTGTCAGGATGCAGTAACCCAATCGTGTGCAAAAAGACAAACCCAAAGAGCAAAGAGCAAAGTAAACAAATCTGACAAAAGAGACAAGGCACAGGACAAAGTGACTCACCTCTGAAAAAGTGAGTCTTCTCTGCTCCTTCTCTGCTCCCTCCTTCTCCCGTGTGTGTGCTCCTTTCTCTGCTCCCTCCTTGCTGAAAACAGGCGCACTGTTGATTTCTTAGTTCAAAATCTATATTTGGGGAAGGCGGGCTATTTTTAGTTTAAACATACTGCCGCGTTTATAATCGCGTTTATAAACGCAGGTATATTCGCGTGTATGTGATTTTAGCTGCGTTTATACACGCGTTTTGCAGACATTACCCGCGTGAATACACGCGATTTTTAGGAAGTAGCCGCGTTTATACACGCAATTTTTAGGAAGTAGCCGCGTTTATACACGCAATTTTTAGGAGATAGCCACGTCAATACACGCGATTTTGTGCTTTCATTAAAAATCTATAATGATTTTGTGTTTTCTGATTTGTACACAGGATGTCATCAACCTCTTCAAGCAGTTCTGGAGAAGATGAGACAATGCGTCATCGTAATCGCAATGTGTGGTTGGGACAACGGATCAAATGTATGTGTAATCGATGTCAAGGATGCATTGTACGAGCACGTCGAATTACCTTGAATCACATCTCCATGTATGGAGAATGGAATCAAACAGGTTTAGAGGTGAGTAGATGTAAATTGATGGTATCCAAATTAAATTAATAGAGTTGTAACATATAATTTGATAAATTGAAGCAGGATGCAGTACCACACCCTAACATGGTACCCTACGCGCGACGAGAGCACGTAAAGCGTCGACGAGATGATGCTGGAGCTTCGGGATCTATTGTCAGAGATGAGTAGGAAAGGGGCGACAATAGCCCTGCACCCCACAAAGTTGTGGAAGAGGAGGTGCTTGATGATATGGTGCGGAATCTTTTTAAGGATGATCCCAAAGGTATGGACGACGATGATATGGAACAAGAGCATCTTTATAAGGCTTCATCGACACCGGTGTTTGAAGGGTGCACATTCTCAGTTTTACGTGCTTCGCTTGAACTACTTAATATCACTACAAGACAATGCTGCCATACACGCGTTTCATACACGCGATAAATTACGAACGCGTGTATGGTCGCGCTTGTATTTGAATAGAATCGGGCGCGTGTATTTTTGCATTTAAATTCGCGTGTATGTTTGCATTAATCAACGCGTGTATAAACGCGTCTATATACACGCAGTAATACACGCATCTATACACGATAATATTCACGGGGTAATACTCGCTATTATACACGGATAAATACACGCTACTATACACGGATTAATACACGCATGGCAGAGAAAAACTGAAAAAAAACTGAATTCCTTTACAAAATTAAAAACTATTTTCCTTAAACCATCTCATAGTACATTACAGTATACATCATTACACAATCCCACTACATGCATTTACAACAATGAAATATATTCAAAAATAAATCATATTGCATATGAGATGATGGAAATGTCATCAATTTAGAACATACAGTGACGGATTGGTTAGGGTTCGATCTCATCTTCAATAAGATCCATCCTTGCCAAACGATCAACATCAATATCCACTATCGATATTCTGTACTCCATTGATAATGGTATCGATGTCCTGATCATCCTCATCAACATCACCATCATCCTCAATGGTAGGGTCATTCTCATGATCATGATCATGAGAAATGGCATGCTCATCCTCATTATCACGATCATCTCTTATTTCTTGATCATCGATCACAACATCTTCAATGGCATGTTCGACGTCATCTTCATTGCGGCTTGTTACATCCTCCATATGCTCCATATCAGTGAATGTATTATACATCACTTTGGAACGTGGTGCAATAGGGATGACGTACCACCATTTGATGTCATGCACCATTGGTAGATAGATAACCTACTCAAATACACACAGTACAGTAATTAATTAGCATATCAAAAGTCAAGGGGTACGCGAGCTTAGATATATATGTACATGAAACACATTAGTAAAAAAATGCATACCTGCTCACATTGTTGTGGCAATACGAGCCTATCTTTCTTTGTTTGCCAGAACTTTGTAGAGTCAATAGTTACATATCCACTTGCATGGCGTTTTATCGTTGCATCAGGCCCTTTTTCCACCACGTTCATTTGCCATTTGACATCCAAAACATACACAAAGAAGCGACGAAAGTCAAGCCTAAATATGTCTTGGATTATGCCACAATAATCATCCATTTTTCCATTAGCTCCCTCAAAGCTACTAATGACACCGCAATCTTGTGTATTTCTCTTTTCATCAATTCTTTGTGTTCGAAAATGCTTGCCTTCACACCATATAGCATTGAACATAGTGCACTGGACCAAAATAGAAACAATATTTGTGTAAGCAATGTGAACAAATATTAAAAGAAAATCACTTACAACTAATGCAAAACATTAGTTCTATGTACCTTTGACATGCATCCTCGTGCATACTCCCATTCTTCCGCCGTGATATGCAGCCCCTCATCACTCTCTGCTCTCTCCATTTCCTCATGCAACCAATCAACATGGATATCATTCGGAAGTGTTGCTAGATGCTTAGGGTACGCCTTCCAAGAGCCATGTTGCCTCCGAAAGAGAGCTCTTTCTGCTTGCCTTTTTGTCTTTGCATCCTCATATCTTGTAACCCATCTGCTCATCACATCACTATTAAGGATACAAGTGAAATTGAGATCATCAATCAACGTTCTGTCAATTACTTTACTCTGTCCTTTTCCTTGAGGCACAATAGAGGTCATCCTCAAGTCCTCTTCATTGCTCCATAGTCGTGGCAAAGAGCTGTCCACCTGACCAAGAAATTCTGAAATATATACAAGCGACTCTTGTATCAACCAACCCTCGGCCATCCGTTGTCCCAACCACACATCGCGATTACGATGACGCATTGTCTCATCTTCCTCAGAACTGCTTGAAGAGGTTGATGACATCCTGTGTGCAAACCAGAAAACACAAACTCATTATATATTTTTAATGAAAGCACAAAAACGCGTGTATTCACGCGGCTATCTCCTAAAATTTGCGTGTATAAACGCGGCTACTTCCTAAAAAACGCGTGTATTCACGCGGCTAATTTCTGCAAAACGCGTGTATAAACGCAGCTAAAATCATGTAGACGCGAATATACCTGCGTTTATAAACGCGAACATAAACGCACCCATAAACGCGGCGGCATATTTAAACTAAACATAGCCCGCCTTCCCCAAATATAGATTTTGAACTTAGAAATCAACAGTGCGCCTGTTTTCGCCTCTTCCAACAGCAAAGAAGGAGCAGAGAAAGGAGCACACACACGGGAGAAAGAGGGAGCAGAGAAGGAGCAGAGAGGACTCACTTTTTCAGAGGTGAGTCACTTTGTCCTGTGCCTTGTCTCTTTTGTCAGATTTGTTTACTTTGCTCTTTGCTCTTTGGGTTTGTCTTTTTGCACACGATTGGGTTGCTGCATCCTGACAGGGGCGACAATGGCTGGTCCTTTTATAAAGACATTCTGTTTTTGTCGGGGGTCGGTCTTTTCGAGAAATTTTTTTCGCAGGTCGCGTGTAAGAACGCGTGTAGGAGCGCGTGTAACCTGTCTGCAGAGTTTTTCCACGCGCATATACACGCGTTTTTTGCCGGGTATATACACGCGTTTTTTGACGGGTGTATACACGCGTTTCTGCAGACAGAAAACTACGGCGTTTCAGATTTCATGGTTTGCAGGCATTTGACTTGTGTAATGACAATGTGTGAGTAAAGAGACAGCCCATGATGTACATGATGATGTTTGTTGCAGGTTCTTTATGGATATTCCAGGTTCTTCATCCGATCCATTTGCGTACAGCAATTGGTTGATGGAGATGATGAATCACTTTGGGCGCCAACCTGGTCCGGTTGAGCTTACAGAGTATATGTATGTCCATCCCCCTCCTTCCCTGCCTGGTGTCTATACCCCTATCGCGAGTATCCAGGGCACTCCAGTGCCGTCTATTCCTCCGAGTCCGACGAGACGGCATGCAGCTTCTCCTCTTCCACGTCCACCGAGGAGACATACCTCGTCCCAGACACACTCACGTACACCCTCACAGCCACCATCACGTGCTCCCTCAGAGCCACCGTCACGTCAGGGCTCACAGCCACCGTCACGTAGACAATCCCCCAGTCGTGACTCCACCCGCAGCAGTAGGAAGAGTGGGAGTGGGGGAGGATGCGGCGGGTGCTTTGGTGGGGGAGGTGGGGGAGGTGGGGGAGGTAGTAGGGCACGGGGTGAGAGAGGAGATAGAGGGAGAAGAGTTAGAGGAGACAGTTCGGAAGAGGAGGAGATGAGAGAGATGGAGAGAGTGGTTTGCTATGATGTGACGGATAGGGGCGGGATAGTGATGGATGCGAGGGGGAGGGAGGTAATGGAATACATGCGTGGGGTAGTATCAAACTCATATAGAAATTGTTTTATTAAATTTAAAGATCAAAATAGCCGATTAGTTGGGGAGGTGATAGAGGCTGTACACAGTCGGTACCCCAATCCCCCACATGCTACATTCTCGGATGTATGGGGAAGGACGCGAATAAGGGAGATCTTAAGTAATAAAAGATCTCACCTTAAAAAACTCGCGTACGATGACCGGCTAAATGTAGCTGCGGGTGGCTATCCTGCCGAGAAACCTGCCACTGCGCACAAACGCGAGTGGAAGGAGGCAAAGAAACGAGCAGAGGGTGGCGTGAAGAGCAGGCAGCATGTGGAGGCACGACGGATCCAGATGGAGACCGTTGGATCTTCGCATTTCGGATCTGGCGGCGTCGAGTCATGGGAGGCAGAGTTCGTAAGTATCCTGTCACTTTATTTGATTGTTTACTTAATTCATTGATTCTATGAATTGTTTTAATCTTACAAATTGTGTTGATTATGATACAGCGACGGGTTACGGGGAGGAAGCCCACAACCCACGATACTGCGTATGCTCGCCGGCATAGCAGACGTGACACGTGGGCCATCTTCAGAGCCGAGGGACGTATTACGGACGCGCAGTTTGAGTTGGCCATGAGACCATACGGTCGACAGGTACTTGAAAATTCGTAACGAATGGTTTTGGTTTATTGAATTGCATATATATATATATATATACTTATATACTATAATTTACTTGAACAGGCACAAGCTGCTGATGATCCACCGGCCGCCGCTGCAGAGGGTGGACGTGAGCACTACTCCTCGGACATTCCGACCGATGCGAGCTCATCTGAGCATGAGGGGAGCACCGAGTCATCATCTGGGTCTGAGTAGTACTCAGATTTGTAGTATCACATTCCATATTTAGGATGTGATTGTATATATTTTTTTGTAAACTCAAGCCATGGGCTACTTCGAGATATGGACTCCCTTGTATACATGTATGAAATTTTGATAGTAATATTGAATTGATTGATCGATAGTATTACATTCATGGCTGTCTTGAATCGTGTAATGACAATGTATGCATTCATGTCGTTCTTGTCTTAATCTCCCTCGTGCATATGTTCTTCGTGGATGGTCTAATGGGATGGTCTAATGCACCAAAAACCCTAAACCAGAGAGTGCTATTGGGTGCTGGAATGCTGGAACAGTATTCAGGCACCAAATAGCACTCTCTGGATTTTTTTTTTTGCTCTCTGTTCGCGTGTATAAACGCGTCAAAACTGCTAAAAATTGCGTGTATCTGCGCGGATACACTGGAAATAACGCGTGTATACACGCGTATAAACTGGCAGTAACGCGTGTATAAGCGCATCTACATAAAAGAAACGCGTGTACAGACGCAAGTAGAAACGCGGCTGGGACATTGGAATTGAACAGGACGCGGCTATACACCCGTGTATAACCGCGTCTAATGGAACAAGATGCGTGTATACTAGCGTGTATTAACGCGTCTGCAAAAAAAAACGCGGCTATCCACCCGTGTATACGCGCGTCTGAGAGGCACTGTACACGCGTTTTTACACGCATGTCTCTGGCCGCGAGAATACACGCGCTGATACACGGGCCCGCTACTTTTTTTCACAAGTCATTTTTAGCGGCTAAGAGCGCGGGTATGAGCCCAATCCCTTGTAGTGTATACAAACAGTTTATGGATGGAGCAATGCCAGTCTTGACGCATTGTTGAAGTAAGCATTCTAACTTACAAATTTGAATTAGTGGTTTAAGGTTTAGGATTTAAGACTAATTATAATTGATGATATTGGATGCAGGCTATTATCAAACATGCTTCCAAAGGAAAATAGACTACCCACCTCAAGAGACATAGCGAGGCGCTATGTGACATCTCTTGGAGGACTGGATTATGATAAAATACATGCATGCGTCAATGATTGCATTCTCTTTCGTGGGACACATAAGGAGGCTCTACATTGTCCCACTTGTGGTGAAGCAAGGTACAGAACAGATATGAAGAGTTTTGATGTACCTCGTAAAGTCTTGCGACACTTTCCTATAATTCCTCGCATCAAACACATGTTCAAGTGCAAATCCATAGCAGAGCTCATGTCATGGCATTCCTCGCATTGTAAGATTCCTCCCCCAAACCCCTTTTTGATGTCTAGTATCTTCTTCTATAATCAATCCCTCTTCAGAAATATAAAAGACTTGTTTCTAACTGTTTTAACCTAGAGAGAGAAAATATTCTAGAGAGATAATATTCAGATTTTTAATATTTTTAGATAGAAAATTATCTCATCTTATTAAAATAAGTTCCCCTGAAACAGAAATTCAAAAAAGAACTTTCCAATGTGCAATTGGAATTAATTAGAAATGTGTATAAAGGACCTTAGTCTAAGGGTCTAGATTTTCAGAAATTTTTGGATTATGGTCCAATTAAGGTTCCTATGGGCCAATAGCATCAATCCATGTGTAGGGAGGAGATAAATCCAATTTGAAAAAGAAGATACCCAAAAATGAGTAAATGCTCACATAAGATGAAGAGTTGAAAATGTACAAGGTTTATTAGTAAAAAAAAATTATGAGCAATATTAAAAGTATGACATATGTAAGGAAGAGGAGTTCTTTAAAGGAGGTGCATATTTCACATAAGATGAAGAGTTGAAAATGTACAAGGTTTATTAGTAAAAAATTATGAGCAATATTAAAAGTATGACATATGTAAGGAAGGGGAGTTCTTTAAAGGAGGTGCATATATCACATAAGATGAAGAGTTGAAAATGTACAAGGTTTATTAGTAAAAAAAACTATGAGCAATATTAAAAATATGACATATGTAAGGAAGGGGAGTTCTTTAAAGGAGGTGCATATTTCACATGCTTGAATGAGTTTTAAACTCATAAAAATTGAGATATTTCATCTCTCCTCTCTCCTCATTTAAGTCTAGTTCCAAAAAGTTAGCTTAACTGACCTAAAAATGGTCAAATATTGACCAAACTGATTTAGAAAATTCTAGAATTAGTTTGTTTGGTTAGGAGCTCAATTTTTCCTATAAATAGAAGCCTCCCCCTTGTTGAAAAATATATAGTGTTTATGCATCGTTACTCTACTCCACCTAAGCCAAGAACTGTGAATTCATTTAATAATTCACTAGTTTTTGGAGCTTCCCTCTTTCTTCAATCCCCATTAGTGGCTCCATCAACATACTTAACCAATTGATTGGTTGGGGGCCTCTACCGTGAACAAAGAATCAAGCAAGTTGTAAGGTAATTAGTGAATATTGATCTTTCTATAATTTCTCAATGTTTCTCTCTTCTCAACCCCTCTCAAGCTTGAGAAGTTTAATTGGTATGGTTTTTTTTTAAATGCTATTGAAGTTTGAATAGTAGTGAAGAGTTACATAATTTAATAAATGCTATTGAAGTTAATTTTCATTTATGTTTAAATTCTAATGATCCTTATGTAAATTCTCTCTCTCACTCAAGAAATGGTCATACTCATGACCCGTTCTCAATCCAAATCAAGCTTTTCATAAAGCTTTTCCTTAACCCAAGATTAAGACCAAATTAATGGCTTTTTTCTATGCTTTTAGTTTATGAATATTGATGATTCAATCCATTATGGATTAATAATCCAATTAGAGATCATTTTAATTATTTCCTTAATGATAAGCATTATCCCTTAGAAAAATTGAGATTTATCAGTCATAGCAGCGGAGCTATGGTAAAATTTTTATAAAAATTATGCATAAAATAATCTCATTCAAAGCATAAAAAGAGGACTTCCTACCATATTCTAGGAATTATCATCCTAGATTAATTGAAAGAATTTCATTACAATCATGGAGAAATTGAATTTTAATATTAGGCATAATGGATAAATTTTTATATCAAAAGTGTTATTTTTACCATTTGTATTTCATGCATAGAAGTATGCATAATGGATAAATTTTTATATCAAAAGTGTTATTTTTACCATTTTTATTTCATGCATAGAAGTATGCATAATGGAAAAATTTTTATATCAAAAGTGTTACTTTTATCATATTGGATTTCATGCATAGAGGTATGCATAAAAGTTGATTATTTTATTATAAAAGTGTGACTTTTATCATAATTGAATTTCATGCATATAGGTATGCATAAAAGATATTCTTTTTATACTAAAAGTGTGATTTTCCTCTTAAATGGATTTTATGCTTAACTTAGATGCATAAGAGAAATTTTTTTATTCTAAAAGAGTAATTCCTACCAAATTGAATTTATGCATAAGAAGATACATAAAAGATTGATTTTTTAATTCAAAAGTGTCATTCTCATCTAAATTGAATTTATGTATAGAAAAATGCATAAAAGATTAAAATTTAATTCAAAAGTGTCATTTTCATTAAAAATGAATTTATGCATAGGAAGATGCATAAAAGATTGATTTTTACTTTGAAAGTATTAATCTCCTTAAATAGAATTTATTCATAAATAAATGTGTAAAGAAATCTTATATCAAATGTAAGAATTCTCTTGTATTCTATAAATAGATAAGAGATGTGATAGGATGTGATAAGAGGTGTGATAAGATGCTTATGAAATAAGTTAGGAGGTGATAAGAGATGTGATAAGAGGTGTGATAAGAGGTGAGAAGATGCTTATGAAATAAGTTAGGAGGTGATAAGATGAATTAAGATGTGTATGGGGGGATGAGGTAAGAAGTGTATGTGATAGGATAAGATGTATATGGGTTGTGATAGGGCGAGAATGGATGTGATGTAAAAGATTAGATGTGAAGGTATATGGGGTTATATAAATGGGAATGTGGAAATGGATGTATGTATGAGGATGTGTGGATGTGGAGATGGGAGTGTGGATGTATGAACGTGAAAATGGATATATGCATGAAGATATATATGCATAGATGTGAATGTGGATGTAGATGTGGATGTATAGATGTGAATGGATGTGGATGTATAGATGTGAATGGGAATGTGGATGTGGATGTAGATGTGGATGTATAGATGTGAATGTGGAATGTGGATGTGGATGTATGTGAATGTGAATGTAGATGTGGATGTATGTGAATGTGAATGTAGATGTGGATGTATAGATGTGAATGTGGAATGTGGATGTATAGATGTGGATGTATGGGAATGTGGATGTGGATGTATGTGAATGTGAATGTGGATGTGGATGTATGTATGTATGTGGATGTAGATGTGGATGTATGGATGTGTATGTATGAATGTGGATATGGGATGTGGATGTATAAATGAGGATGTGAAAATGGAGGTAAGCATGTAGATGTGGATGTATGGATGTGAATGTGGATGTGGATGTGGATGTATGGATGTGGATGTGGATGTGGATGTATGGATGTGGATATGGATGTGTATGTATGAATGTGGATATGGGATGTGGATGTATAAATAAAGATGTGAAAATGGAGATAAGCATGTAGATGTGGATGTATGGATGTGAATGTGGATGTATGGATGTGAATGTGGATATGGATGTGGATATGGATGTGAATATATGATATGTGATGTGAAGGAATTTGAAGTGAAGAGATGGAAAATGAGGTGATTGGATGAGTACACATATAAATGGAATGTGGAATAAGTAATGTGGATTAATGAGGAACAATGTGGAAAAATGAGAGTTAGTATAGAAACTGTATTTGTAAACTGTTTGTAAATGGCTGTTTTATGTCAAGAATGCTGGGGAAGCATTTTGACCGTCTTGTGATTAAGGTCGTGGAGACCTAACTGATAAAGTTGCAACTGCTGAGACGGAGAGTCAATGGAGGACGTCTCGCGTAGCAAGGTCGACCGAGGTCTTGACCAGCCTCGGTTCGATTAAAATGGTGAGCTTCCGGTACGGTGGATGAGGGACCAAGGAAGCGGCCTATGAGTGAAGCGCTAGGTCACCTGCGAAGGATCCTAGAGGGTGCTGACCATATGCTGCTCGGACTCTGGGTCGCCTAGGATACCCACACGTGCGTCGAGGAAGATATTGGAACAAGGAGTAAGAGTTGTTTTGTGAAACCGGGCATGGATCTGGTTGACTGACCTTGCTGGTCCTCAACGGATGAGTCCATGGCTCTTTTATATGGATCTGTTGGTTGATCTTGCTGATCTTCAACGAGAGTCCATCTTGATAAATGATTATATTGCCGAGTATTATGGGCTAGGAACTATGGAAACGGCCTCTGAGTGGACAGGTGGTGAGCGTTCTAGTTGCCAATGATGCCATAGATACTCTGATGATGAAGGAATGATGGGAAATTTGAGAATCAACTGGATAATTTGGAAGACTGTGATCAGTGGTACTATGGTTTCATTAAAGGATTGTTTTAAAGTTAGCTGATGCTAAGAATAAGGCAATTTCATATTGGGTGTGTAAGTGGTGTGCCTAATTTTATGTTTGCATGAACTTCCGGCTAGGGGGCCTTGGAACTCTTTTCCTTGGTACCCGGGACAAAACCTAACCAAATTCCAAATTGGATCCCATCACTACAGTGGTTGGGTGGTTGGCTAACCCATGGGATCGGATGGGGTTAGGCTGGACTGATGGATCCGTAAATCGAGACTCAACTTTTGTTAATACGATAGATAAAGTAAATCCCGGATAGTAATTGTTCTATGGATAGGAATCAACGGCTGTGCCTCTTGAATGGGGAAAAAAGCGTTGATCCCAATGATCCAAGTGCAAGTTTCTTCCTTGATCTGATCTAGTATCTTGAAGATACAATTGGATCAGCTTGATCAGAAATGATCTTGTCTTCGTTAGAGAAAAAAATTATCCTGGTGGAATCGCCCGTGCTTTCCGGTAAGGGAAGTTTTTCCGGGTTCGGTTTTGGAAAATCCGACGGATTAGTCTCTTGTCCGGATATCCGTGGACGAGGCCCCGAATGTGGGACCCCTGTCCCGCGCGAGAAGTGCTACTTCCGCTGCTAGAACCCGAATCCGTTGCTCGGTGGGAACAGGGGGACCTCACAGTTGGTATCAGAGCTTTTGGCTAATAAAGATCAACTGAGAAACCAAATATGTCAAAAATTTATCAAGAAGCACAAAAAAGGTTGTAATTGTGTGATATAATTCATACAATTTGATATTCAAACTGAAATTTGTAAATTGGTAATTGGGTCTTCAGATGGAAGTACCGCAATTATATAGAATCCCTGACTTGCTTGAGGCCTAGACATGATGGTATTTACCTTATAATTCCAAGGGCCGTGATTACCGTATATACCGAGAGTATAACTGCAGCTCTTTACTGACAGTATATACGAGTAAATCTAAGACTTGAAATTATAAGCGTTAATGCTATCCAGATGATGATTTCGAATGTGGTTGATATGATTTTTAGTTCTGTTTGGAAACCGATGAATTGATTTGGATTCTGATTGAAAAATGATGATTCCTGAAAATGGATTGAAATGTAATAAGCTGAGCGAAACCACAAGGTGGATGATTGGGACGAGTCCCTGTAATGATAAATGATGAAAATGATTCAGCAAATCACTATGAGATTAGTGGATTGTGCTGTCAAATTGCTACTGTTAACACTTGACCGTTAGATCAAGTTAAGGGATGACAAATTGAGAACTTACTTGACTGAAATTCCCGTGGAGGAATGCTCAGAAGGAAATTTTTCGGTCTAATGGACCTTTATCATGTTAAAGATATGAATGATATGATCTGAATGAATTGTTATTTAATGATGAGTTCTAAGGGATATTTATCCCAGTATTCTGTTGGGTTGACCAGAATATAAGGAATCCCAGAATAAAATTGGATCTTAAGAAAAAGAGTTGTCCTCTACTTTATGAGATGAGGACATCTCGCACTTTTTAAGTGGGATAGAATGTAAGATTCTTCCCCAGCCTTCGAGGTATACAGGAGTAAGAATCTCCCTTTTTGATCTTATAATTATTCCCTCTCTAAAATAAAAGAAAGATTCTGTTTAAAAAAGGAAGTACCTTTTTCCTGAATACTTCTCAAGAGTCCCACCTGTTTTAAGGATTCAGAACAACGAGTTCAGAAGTGAGAATCGATGTTTTGGATATCAAGGTTTTGGTCTCGAGTACGACCCAAAAGAAGTTCTTTATCTCTTGGGAAGTATAAGAAGTTATCTCCCAGATATTGTGGACCAAAGAAAGTAGGTGATTTAACTTACGTACTTCTTTTATCTCCTCATCTCAAAGTTCTTAATGCCTTCTATAGAAAATTGTGCCAAACCCAAATCATGGAAAGACGGTAAAACTTCAGTGGCAAGCTACCGTTGGCTTCTAAGTTACGCTAGCTCCTTCCTTTATATAAGTCGTAACTTTTACTTGTCGCTCACAGTAATCTTACTCCCATCGATCTCCTTTCTTCCTAATCTCCTTCATGGCTTGGCAACAAGAATTAGTTTTATCCATAATGATTCCTCACCTTCAAGACGCAAGTGAGTCTGTGAAGAAGGATTTTATAGAACAGTATGAGCGCTCACTTTTCCCTCACTTGGGAACTTCTGTAGCGCAGACCAAATGGCGGACCTATCAAGACATAACTAGGGTAACACCCTGGGGTCAGCAGCACTTTCGCAACAATGTCCGCTTAGCCATGGTTATTGAAGCCTTGGGTTTGGGTCCCCGATATTACTGCGTCATGAGATCAAGGCATCCTCGGTTTTCTGAGCGGGTCTTCTTATTGGCGTGTTTTCTTCCTCATGAGAAGATATGCCTTTACCCCGTTTTTGGCTTGCCTCTCAGAGGTCCTTTTGTTAGATCACCTCATACCACTGAGATAGGTGTGGCAATAACCAGCAGAATCATTCCCATAGATGAGTTACCCTATACTTGTGCAGCTTGTGAGTGCTGCTTTTGTGATCATATGATGGACGGGCTTATGGAAGTGTAAAGAGTTCTTCTATCTTTACTGTATAAGTTCCGAGAATGAATAAATTTTAAATCTTGTTCTTATCTTGAATCTTGCTCTCTTTGAGACTTTTTCTTGGTGGTTAATCCTGATTTAAATTTTTCTCTAAGTCTCATAACTCGTGCATCTTGCGAAATTATCCCAGTTTGCGAGATGAGGACATCTCGCGTTTTTTAAGTGGGGTAGAATGTAAGATTCCTCCCCCAAACCCCTTTTTGATGTCTAGTATCTTCTTCTATAATCAATCCCTCTTCAAAAATATAAAAGACTTGTTTCTAACTGTTTTAACCTAGAGAGAGAAAATATTCTAGAGAGATAATATTCAGATTTTTAATATTTTTAGATAGAAAATTATCTCATCTTATTAAAATAAGTTCCCCTGAAACAGAAATTCAAAAAAGAACTTTCCAATGTGCAATTGGAATTAATTAGAAATGTGTATAAAGGACCTTAGTCTAAGGGTCTAGATTTTCAGAAATTTTTGGATTATGGTCCAATTAAGGTTCCTATGGGCCAATAGCATCAATCCATGTGTAGGGAGGAGATAAATCCAATTTGAAAAAGAAGATACCCAAAAATGAGTAAATGCTCACATAAGATGAAGAGTTGAAAATGTACAAGGTTTATTAGTAAAAAAAAATTATGAGCAATATTAAAAGTATGACATATGTAAGGAAGAGGAGTTCTTTAAAGGAGGTGCATATTTCACATAAGATGAAGAGTTGAAAATGTACAAGGTTTATTAGTAAAAAATTATGAGCAATATTAAAAGTATGACATATGTAAGGAAGGGGAGTTCTTTAAAGGAGGTGCATATTTCACATAAGATGAAGAGTTGAAAATGTACAAGGTTTATTAGTAAAAAAAAACTATGAGCAATATTAAAAATATGACATATGTAAGGAAGGGGAGTTCTTTAAAGGAGGTGCATATTTCACATGCTTGAATGAGTTTTAAACTCATAAAAATTGAGATATTTCATCTCTCCTCTCTCCTCATTTAAGTCTAGTTCCAAAAAGTTAGCTTAACTGACCTAAAAATGGTCAAATATTGACCAAACTGATTTAGAAAATTCTAGAATCAGTTTGTTTGGTTAGGAGCTCAATTTTTCCTATAAATAGAAGCCTCCCCCTTGTTGAAAAATATATAGTGTTTATGCATCGTTACTCTACTCCACCTAAGCCAAGAACTGTGAATTCATTTAATAATTCACTAGTTTTTGGAGCTTCCCTCTTTCTTCAATCCCCATTAGTGGCTCCATCAACATACTTAACCAATTGATTGGTTGGGGGCCTCTACCGTGAACAAAGAATCAAGCAAGTTGTAAGGTAATTAGTGAATATTGATCTTTCTATAATTTCTCAATGTTTCTCTCTTCTCAACCCCTCTCAAGCTTGAGAAGTTTAATTGGTATGGTTTTTTTTTTAAATGCTATTGAAGTTTGAATAGTAGTGAAGAGTTACATAATTTAATAAATGCTATTGAAGTTAATTTTCATTTATGTTTAAATTCTAATGATTCTTATGTAAATTCTCTCTCTCACTCAAGAAATGGTCATACTCATGACCCGTTCTCAATCCAAATCAAGCTTTTCATAAAGCTTTTCCTTAACCCAAGATTAAGGCCAAATTAATGGCTTTTTTCTATGCTTTTAGTTTATGAATATTGATGATTCAATCCATTATGGATTAATAATCCAATTAGAGATCATTTTAATTATTTCCTTAATGATAAGCATTATCCCTTAGAAAAATTGAGATTTATCAGTCATAGCAGAGCGGAGCTATGGCAAAAGTTTTATAAAAATTATGCATAAAATAATCTCATTCAAAGCATAAAAAGAGGACTTCCTACCATATTCTAGGAATTATCATCCTAGATTAATTGAAAGAATTTCATTACAATCATGGAGAAATTGAATTTTAATATTAGGCATAATGGATAAATTTTTATATCAAAAGTGTTATTTTTACCATTTGTATTTCATGCATAGAAGTATGCATAATGGATAAATTTTTATATCAAAAGTGTTATTTTTACCATTTTTATTTCATGCATAGAAGTATGCATAATGGAAAAATTTTTATATCAAAAGTGTTACTTTTATCATATTGGATTTCATGCATAGAGGTATGCATAAAAGTTGATTATTTTATTATAAAAGTGTGACTTTTATCATAATTGAATTTCATGCATATAGGTATGCATAAAAGATATTCTTTTTATACTAAAAGTATGATTTTCCTCATAAATGGATTTTATGCTTAACTTAGATGCATAAGAGAAATTTTTTTATTCTAAAAGAGTAATTCCTACCAAATTGAATTTATGCATAAGAAGATGCATAAAAGATTGATTTTTTAATTCAAAAGTGTCATTCTCATCTAAATTGAATTTATGTATAGAAAAATGCATAAAAGATTAAAATTTAATTCAAAAGTGTCATTTTCATTAAAAATGAATTTATGCATAGGAAGATGCATAAAAGATTGATTTTTACTTTGAAAGTATTAATCTCCTTAAATAGAATTTATTCATAAATAAATGTGTAAAGAAATCTTATATCAAATGTAAGAATTCTCTTGTATTCTATAAATAGATAAGAGATGTGATAGGATGTGATAAGAGGTGTGATAAGATGCTTATGAAATAAGTTAGGAGGTGATAAGAGATGTGATAAGAGGTGTGATAAGAGGTGATAAGATGCTTATGAAATAAGTTAGGAGGTGATAAGATGAATTAAGATGTGTATGGGGGGATGAGGTAAGAAGTGTATGTGATAGGATAAGATGTATATGGGTTGTGATAGGGCGAGAATGGATGTGATGTAAAAGATTAGATGTGAAGGTATATGGGGTTATATAAATGGGAATGTGGAAATGGATGTATGTATGAGGATGTGTGGATGTGGAGATGGGAGTGTGGATGTATGAACGTGAAAATGGATATATGCATGAAGATATATATGCATAGATGTGAATGTGGATGTAGATGTGGATGTATAGATGTGAATGGATGTGGATGTATAGATGTGAATGGGAATGTGGATGTGGATGTAGATGTGGATGTATAGATGTGAATGTGGAATGTGGATGTGGATGTATGTGAATGTGAATGTAGATGTGGATGTATGTGAATGTGAATGTAGATGTGGATGTATAGATGTGAATGTGGAATGTGGATGTATAGATGTGGATGTATGGGAATGTGGATGTGGATGTATGTGAATGTGAATGTGGATGTGGATGTATGTATGTATGTGGATGTAGATGTGGATGTATGGATGTGTATGTATGAATGTGGATATGGGATGTGGATGTATAAATGAGGATGTGAAAATGGAGGTAAGCATGTAGATGTGGATGTATGGATGTGAATGTGGATGTGGATGTGGATGTATGGATGTGGATATGGATGTGTATGTATGAATGTGGATATGGGATGTGGATGTATAAATAAAGATGTGAAAATGGAGATAAGCATGTAGATGTGGATGTATGGATGTGAATGTGGATGTATGGATGTGAATGTGGATATGGATGTGGATATGGATGTGAATATATGATATGTGATGTGAAGGAATTTGAAGTGAAGAGATGGAAAATGAGGTGATTGGATGAGTACACATATAAATGGAATGTGGAATAAGTAATGTGGATTAATGAGGAACAATGTGGAAAAATGAGAGTTAATATAGAAACTGTATTTGTAAACTGTTTGTAAATGCTGTTTGTAAATGGCTGTTTTATGTCAAGAATGCTGGGGAAGCATTTTGACCGTCTTGTGATTAAGGTCGTGGAGACCTAACTGATAAAGTTGCAACTGCTGAGGACGGAGAGTCAATGGAGGACGTCTCGCGTAGCAAGGTCGACCGAGGTCTTGACCAGCCTCGGTTCGATTAAAATGGTGAGCTTCCGGTACGGTGGATGAGGGACCAAGGAAGCGGCCTATGAGTGAAGCGCTAGGTCACCTGCGAAGGATCCTAGAGGGTGCTGACCATACGGTGCTCGGGCTCTGGGTCGCCTAGGATACCCACGCGTGCGTCGAGGAAGATATTGGAACAAGGAGTAAGAGTTGTTTTGTGAAACCGGGCATGGATCTGGTTGACTGACCTTGCTGGTCCTCAACGGATGAGTCCATGGCTCTTTTATATGGATCTGTTGGTTGATCTTGCTGATCTTCAACGAGAGTCCATCTTGATAAATGATTATATTGCCGAGTATTATGGGCTAGGAACTATGGAAACGGCCTCTGAGTGGACAGGTGGTGAGCGTTCTAGTTGCCAATGATGCCATAGATACTCTGATGATGAAGGAATGATGGGAAATCTGAGAATCAACCGGATAATTTGGAAGACTGTGATCAGTGGTACTATGGTTTCATTAAAGGATTGTTTTAAAGTTAGCTGATGCTAAGAATAAGGCAATTTCATATTGGGTGTGTAAGTGGTGTGCCTAATTTTATGTTTGCATGAACTTCCGGCTAGGGGGCCTTGGAACTCTTTTCCTTGGTACCCGGGACAAAACCTAACCAAATTCCAAATTGGATCCCATCACTACAGTGGTTGGGCGGTTGGCTAACCCATGGGATCGGATGGGGTTAGGCTGGACTAATGGATCCGTAAATCGAGACTCAACTTTTGTTAATACGATAGATAAAGTAAATCCCGGATAGTAATTGTTCTATGGATAGGAATCAACGGCTGTGCCTCTTGAATGGGGAAAAAAGCGTTGATCCCAATGATCCAAGTGCAAGTTTCTTCCTTGATCTGATCTAGTATCTTGAAGATACAATTGGATCAGCTTGATCAGAAATGATCTTGTCTTCGTTAGAGAAAAAAATTATCCTGGTGGAATCGCCCGTGCTTTCCGGTAAGGGAAGTTTTTCCGGGTTCGGTTTTGGAAAAACCGACGGATTAGTCTCTTGTCCGGATATCCGTGGACGAGGCCCCGAATGTGGGACCCCTGTCCCGCGCGAGAAGTGCTACTTCCGCTGCTAGTACCCGAATCCGTTGCTCGGTGGGAACAGGGGGACCTCACACGCATCGATCAGATGATGGCATGTGGAGAATTCCCGCAGACACTCCTGCTTGGAAGCATATTGAAGATGAGTGGCCCAGCTTTAAAACAGAGCCCAGAAACTTGAGACTTGGCCTGGGTATGGATGGAGTGAATCCATTTGGTTTCAAAAGCACCGCATACAGCGTGTGGCCAGTTGTGTTGGTGAATTACAACCTTCCACCATCAATGGCGATCAAGAAGGGACATCTTATGTTATCCCTTCTAATTCCAGGGAAACATAAAGTCAAGCATATGGATGTTTATCTTGAACCACTGATTGATGAGTTGGAGGAACTATGGAGAGGTGTTGCGGTGGTGGACATTAGTAGGCCTCCCTCCTCTCGACACTTCGACTTAAAAGCAGTGTTGATGTGGACAATGCACGACTTTCCAGGATACAACGATTGTTCTGGTAAGAATTCTAATTACCTCTCTACTCTATTACTATTGGCTATATATATTAATTAGACGGTTTGACTTTATTATTCTAACTTTTATTTATATTTTAACAGGTTTGAAAACATCGGGTAAACATGCATGTCCTGTTTGTGGCCCTTCGTTAGTACATGAGTATGCTGATGGTTTGTGTAAGACTATATTCGATAATCATCATCGATTTCTCCCCTCAGATCATCCTAAATATGTTGCTAGTAAGAGTAACATTCCTCCACAAACACTTCGTGCAAAAGATTGGAAGCGTATTTGGGAGTCTACAACTATTCTTCCTCCAGATGGCATGAACAGGTATAGTGATGTTTTTTCAATCTTGTTTTGTGTAGTCTCTAATTGGATTAAAGGTCACATAGAGCAATCCCTTGTGCAGGTACTCCATTTTTTTCCGGCTGCCATATTGGACCCATCTTAAGATCAACCATCTTCTTGATCCCATGCACATCTTCAAGAATGTGGGATCTGGTATTTGGGAACATATTACTGGTAAACGAGACAATGTTAGCGTACGTGAGGACTTGCGGGTCGCAGGACGTATGCGTCAAGCTTGGCCACGAGAGGTGGGTGGGCACGTTCGTCTTCCGCCTGCACCATGGATTATATCAAAGAAAGAGGAGAAGCAGGTAAAGCAGGCCATCACCACTTTGCGTACTCCCACTGGATGCATGAGATCATTGAAGGGAGCCTTTACAACCACTAAGAAAAGAGGCGTTGAGCAACTATATGGGTTGAAGTCCCACGATTGGGCACAAGATGCTTCAAGTAAGTGTTTTCCAAGTCTTGTACGTACGTTGAAATGAAATTTTGTAATGCCATAAACCATAAATGTGCTCTTATGTGCGCAGTTCATACTACCTACTAGCATCGACCATTGTGCGAATAAGAGTTTGAAAAAATGTATTTATAAGATGGGCGAGCTTGTGAGGTATGTAAAACCCATGCTCAGATCACCCTTCATTATACCTTGCAAAATGAACGTGCATGAGGTATAACGTACTATTTATTTATTTTTCAGATATGTTAGTTCCAAAGCAATTGATCCAGCCACGTTGGATGATGCGCGTGTTATGGCAGTGGAGGTGGTTTGTTTGGTAGAGGAGACTTTTCCGCGAACCATTCTCACAAGTCAACTACATCTCATTGTGCATTTAGTGGACGAAATTGCTTTATGTGGTACTGTGCATGCACGTTGGATGTTCTTCCTAGAGCGCTTCATGAAGACCTTAAAAGACTTTGTGAGGCAAAGTGCAAGGCCTGAAGGAAGCATGGCCGAGGGTTGGTTGATACAAGAGTCTCTTGTATATATTTCAGAATTTCTTGGTCAGGTGGACAGCTCTTTTCCACGACTATGGAGCAATGAAGAGGACTTGAGGATGACCTCTATTGTGCCTCCAAGGAAAAGGACAGAGTAAAGTAATTGACAGAACATTGATTGATGATCTCAATTTCACTTGTATCCTTAATAGTGATGTGATGAGCAGATGGGTTACAAGATATGAGGATGCAAAGACAAAAAGACAAGCAGAAAGAGCTCTCTTTCGGAGGCAACATGGCTCTCGGAAGGCGTACCCTAAGCATCTAGCAACACTTCCGAATGATATCCATGTTGATTGGTTGCATGAGGAAATGGAGAGAGCAGAGAGCGACGAGGGGCTGCATATCACGGCGGAAGAATGGGAGTATGCACGAGGATGCATGTCAAAGGTACATAGAACTAATGTTTTGCATTAGTTGTAAGTGATTTGCTTTTAATATTTATTCACATTGCTTACACAAATATTGCTTCTATTTTGGTCCAATGCACTATGTTCAATGCTATATGGTGTGAAGGCAAGCATTTTCGAACACAAAGAATTGATGAAAAGAGAAATACACAAGATTGCGGTGTCATTAGTAGCTTTGAGGGAGCTAATGGAAAAATGGATGATTATTGTGGCATAATCCAAGACATATTTAGGCTTGACTTTCGTCGCTTCTTTGTGTATGTTTTGGATGTCAAATGGCAAATGAACGTGGTGGAAAAAGGGCCTGATGCAACGATAAAACGCCATGCAAGTGGATATGTAACTATTGACTCTACAAAGTTCTGGCAAACAAAGAAAGATAGGCTCGTATTGCCACAACAATGTGAGCAGGTATGCATTTTTTTACTAATGTGTTTCATGTACATATAATTCTAGGCTCGCGTACCCCTTGACTTTTGATATGCTAATTAATTACTGTACTGTGTGTATTTGAGTAGGTTATCTATCTACCAATGGTGCATGACATCAAATGGTGGTACGTCATCCCTATTGCACCACGTTCCAAAGTGATGTATAATACATTCACTGATATGGAGCATATGGAGGATGTAACAAGCCGGAATGAAGATGACGTCGAACATGCCATTGAAGATGTTGTGATCGATGATCAAGAAATAAGAGATGATCATGATAATGAGGATGAGCATGCCATTTCTCATGATCATGAGAATGACCCTACCATTGAGGATGATGGTGATGTTGATGAGGATGATCAGGACATCGATACCATTATCAATGGAGTACAGAATATCGATAGTGGAATAAATTTAATCGTAGCCTTACCAATTGATCAAATGGATATTGATGTTGATCGTTTGGCAAGAATGGATCTTATTGAAGATGAGATCAAACCCTAACCAATCCGTCACTGTATGTTCTAAATTGATGACATTTCTATCATCTCATATGCATGATTTATTTTTGAATATATTTCATTGTTGTAAATGCATGTAGTGGGATTGTGTAATGATGTATACTGTAATGTACTATGAGATGGTTTAAGAAAAATAGTTTTTAATTTTGTAAAGGAATTCAGTTTTTTTTCAGTTTTTCTCTGCCATGCGTGTATTAATCCGTGTATAGCAGCGTGTATTTATCCGTGTATAATAGCGAGTATTACCCCGTGAATATTATAGTGTATAGATGCGTGTATTACTGCGTGTATATAAACGCGTTTATACACGCGTTTATAAATGCAAATATACACGCGAACTTAAATGCTAAAATACACGCGCCTGATTCTATTCAAATACAAGCGCGACCATACACGCGTTCGTAATTTATCGCGTGTATGAAACGCGTGTATGGCAGCATTGTCTTGTAGTGCGTCCTCTCCTGGGCATTTGCCCCGAGGAAGTGCCTGAAGAGCCTCCTCCAGTTCTGTATCCGAGAAGGGGGAGAGAAGGGAGTGCTGCAAATGGGCCGGCACAACCGGTCTCGTGAAGCTCCAGACTACCTCCCGAGCCTCTCTCACCCTGTCATCTGCTGGCTCAGCAAAGAGCAGATCCCTGTAAAAATCTGTGGCTATCGCCCGAACCCTGGTGGGGGGATCCACCACAACCTGGCCATCAACCTGCCGAAGACACCTGAGACCCTCTCGTCTGAAGCGAGGCCCTGTCGCCTCAAAGAAATCTCGAGTCACTCTGTCTCCAAAAAGAAGCCCGAGCATGGAATCGGAACTCCACCCTCCTCTCCTCGAGATGGATCTGCTGATCTCTGTGCGAGCTGACTCCATCTGCTCTGAGATCCAAGGGCTCATAGGATCCCTCTCTTGGAGTCTTTGAAGGGACGCTAGACTCCTCCGCAGGCTCCTCTCCTGCTCTCTGGGAGGAATTTGCGCAATAATAATGGGGGAATGTGCATGAAATGACAAAAAACAATGAAGATAGGCTTAATGAACGGTACTTGAAAAAGAATAAAAGCAATAAAACATAAAAAAACAATGCGGGAGAAACATGCACACTAGAGAATAGACATGAGAAGAGAGACAAACATCACTCATTGCATTGCATTGAATTAAAAAAGAACTTACAATAATGTAGATGGGGAGAGAGAAGAGCTTGCACCTCTATGGGAAAAGAGGGAGAGCTAGTCTCAAGAGAGCTCAAACATGAGTTTACCCAATGTGTCCATAAGCTCTCAAATGAGCCACTTTTTATACAAAAACTCTAAAACTCCCAAAAGTTCCCATGTGGGATTATTGTCAAGCCCACTCCCACACTCATCTACAACTTGGAACTCTTTACAAGAGCCCTAAGTATCTTTTTGTTGCATCCTTGCATTGATCTTCACTCGTCACGCAACATACACATCCAAATTTTATTCCAAAAATATCTATAGACCTCAGCATCACTAACATTTCTCTTTTTGCATACTGGTGTCCAATATTGTATTAAAATCCTCTTGTAGTTTTCAAATGTTTTGTTGGCATCTATGTTACTTTGCACTACACCCAACCATATAAGATATATTGGTTCTAATGGTTGAATAAGAACAAAGTCTCCCTTTCTAACATCAACCATGGGCTGAAAAGCTTACTTTGGCCTTTTACTTTGTGGTCCACAATAGTGATCATCAAGTTCCTCCAATCCGAAGAATTCATCACATCAATATCAATAGTTATGTTATCCACATGTGTGCCTAGAGTTCTTGGCCAAAAGTTTTGATAGAAGACTCCGTCCTAGACACTTGGTCTCTCTAGTGTGTGAACCATGGCCTCCCAATACTTAATCATTGGGCTGATGTACAAGGTGAAAGCTGCATCAGATCCTTGAACATCAGACCATCTTTTCCAATATCGTATGTAATCCTTAATTCATTTTACCACCTCTAAGTGATCTTTAATGTACTCAAACATTGGAACGACACATGGAACCCCTATCGATATTATTATGTTACCATCACCATCCTTCTTCCATAATTCAATACACCATCCTTTGGCAACCATATTTAGGATGCACTTTATATTTCATGGCTAGAACCTTTTCTTGCATGAAGAATCTAAATCGTAATGGTTTTGAGTGCCCCAGTAGCACATCTTGTCCATCAGACAAGTACCCCCATCAATGAATCCCTTGAATTTTGGGACATTTGTGATTAACAATGGGGTTGGATTAGATACTTGGCTATCCTTGAATATTTTCATTAAATGTGGGAAGGTGAATGTCTCGCTAGTCCTTAGTTTCTCAGAAAACCTGCTAAATATTGCATCAATATCCGCATGTGTATGACCAATCATCAAAAATCGTAACTGGACCATCTTAAATACTCCTTTGGCAACCAACAATGATAGATAGGCAAACAAATACTGATTCTTGTTCTCTGATGCACAATTGCCCAATTGCAATATCAAATTCTCTGGCAACTTGTGGAATTCTGAACTAGGATTTGTGTAACACTTCCGTTGCTATCCCAAGATCATTCAATGTAGTTGAGAAAGCTCCCATGTATCCACTCTCATGCAAGTAATGCTGATCAAGAGCCTTTCTAGAGTTTAGAGCATCATTCAATGTGCTAGTAGATCTGGGCATACCATTATTGGAAAGATCTCCATACTCACATCTGTCACACCTCTCTCAAGCTTTCTTAAACACAAGGCAGGAGAACCTATTGTGAAATTTGGATTAGATGGCCATAAGGTAATAGCAAAATGTTCATAGTGCCCTTTGTCCATGTCTATGGGTTATCATTCCTCTTAGTGACACTGGCAAAATTATGTTGACTTATCTGTCTCCTTGGAACGCACCTTCAATCTCGGGATCGCTATTTTCTTTTGGTCAATCTTATCATGTATTATGCATAAGTACTTATTAGGATTTAATTCTGAGGTCAATCTCCAAGCATAGTAGAGATTTCTACAACTAAGTTGTTGCAACATGTGGGCCTTTCTTTGACGCATCAATCTATTACATTCATCTTGGCACTTTGTGGCTCCCAACACTGATCCTTTATTCCACTGCATATAGTGCACTTTGAAAACTCGCTTGTTTTGGCAAGGCTAACATCCTTGATTTCTGTATTCCAAATCTTACCAAATGTTGATTTCAACATTTCTTTTTTATTGATATTCTTCAATGTCATATTAACCTCATTTAAAATGTCTACCTACTTTTAGACATCTGGAATAACTAGCAGGGTTTCCCTAGAACCATTTGTCATGGTCTTGCTCCTGTGAGGCATATCTTCATATACCATTCTCAAATTGACCCCTGTATCTATAAAATGTTGTAGTTGGAATACCATGTACCTCATACCATACCCTTGAACATACTTCCATACCATTGAATGTGAAGCTATATTATCTTGTCCCCACTCCATCCACATGGCATGCCATTTCCATGGAGTCATACACATAATTAGTGCGAGATTGCAAGAAACACCCCCAAAAATCTTTGCGGAGTTGTATCATTGCATCACGATTAGCAACTTGGCAACATTTTCTCCTGCAACAATCAATTGTAGCTACATGGGAAACAACATCTAGTGTTGTCCTCTTCGAATTCCCTGTTATTCCCAAGACTTTGGGCTGCCTCTTCCCCATGTAGTATCTCCTCTTCTTAGTTGGAGCATCAACACATTCATCAATGAACCAGTCATCCATATCTTTTGAATCCTCTTCAATGAGGAGCGCTGAACCATCCTCAAATGTAAGTCTTTTAATAGGCCACCTAATGAGATTAACACCATTATTTAAAGAAGGCACTAGTGACTAAACTTATTGGATGGCTTAATCAACCACCACACCCACGTCATCTCTGCATAAAACTTTAAAATCAATAGCCTCATATGGAAAGACCAACAATACGACCCCCCTCCCAACACATTCTTCTTTGCCCTCTTACCACGACAACACGGTTTTTTCTCTCCAACTCTCACGAATTAAAATTCCATCATATGGCACTACTCTTGAATCATGTCCACCATCCATGGTTGAGCCCAAATATTCTGGAATGTTAGGTGCCACACCCAAGATCTCTAGAGAATTCTTACGCCACTTGACAATGCTACTGACTGTATCGACTAATTTGCTTGCATCTAAAGTTGGGAATGGTAGTGCAATGTCATGTTTGAAGCATTTATCAATGCTCATAGAGACGTGGTCTTTCCCAAGTGTTTCTCCATGGCACATATCTTCCTCATGGGTTGCATGTATCTTGCCTATTACCACCATCACATTATTGACGAGCAACTTGACACATTCTCCTCCATAAGAAAATTGAGATGACATTTTCCCTACACATAAAAAATACATAGATTCAGTTCTCCAAATTAGATCAAGTGTCCAAATTCAGTTAGTAGAATATACGTTATAATCTATCATTAGTATCATATTCTTTCACTTACCACTTGATAGAATTGACCAATTTTCCAAATCTATCATTAGTATCATATTCTTTCACTTACCACTTGATAGAATGGACCATGTATGTATGTATGTATGTATGTATACATATACTTGCATACATACATATGAATAAAATATTATATATTTATATGTGAAATATGTGTTTATATATATATATATATATATATACACATATATATATGTATGTATGTATGTATGTATCTATATACATATATATAAACAAAATATTATATATCTATATGTCAGTGTATGTGTTATATTATACATCTAAACATATACACACACACCTATATATATGCATATATACATATATACATATATATATATGTATGTATGTATGTACATATATGTGAGGGCTATCCATCAAGCTCTTGAACAACTCCAACATACGTGCCGAAACAAGATGTTATGGGCCCAAAAAAGGGACGATTTTCCAAACTTTTGTCCTTATTGTGTTAGTAATTGGCTTGCCTTTTAGGGCAGTTGGGGACACCCAATTTACCATGAATTATTGAAGCCAGGGTATCTGGGGACACCTAATTTACTAGGAATTATTGAAGCCAGGGTGCCTAGGGGGGTTTGTTGAGCCACTAGGCCCCTCAAGGCAGGGGGTCAAGGAGGCCACCAAGCCCCCCTGTGGTGGGGTGTGGAGGCCACCCCACAGGTCCCTAATGGCCCGACGATATGACCCGTGTAACAATTTTTATGTTATGACATCATTGAAAAATCATTGAAACAAAATTCAAAATAATATAACAAAAATCATTGAAACAAAATTCAAAATAATATAACAAAATTTGAAATTTAGATAGTTATTATAATTATGCTTATGGTTATGTGTGTGTGGGGGGGGGGACACATAACCATAAGCATAATTATTATAATTATGCTTATGGTTATGTGTGTGTGGGGGGGGGGCGCGGCCCAAAAAGAAAGAAAACATGTGACTAACGTTTGATGATTTAACATTAAAGGTCACTATCTCACAAGATTTGGCCCAAAATTTGAAAAAAAAATGTTTCGCTCTTTGCCTCTACTACAACATGGAGAACAAAAATGCAGGGAAACAAAAAAAGCAGGGAGAAGAAAAATGCAGGGAGAAGCAAGGGTGCGGAGTAGGACATGCATAGGTAAATTATCTTCTCTCTCTCTCTCTCTCTCTCTCTCTCTCTCTCTCTCTCTCTCCATCAAAAATTGTCTCACCCTAGCAGAGCCTTGCGAAAACAAATTGCATGATGGTAATAGTGATATCCTAAACCACAATCAATCTTTCCCTTCCTCTTTCTCCACCAAACATAATCTAAAAAAATAGCTTGTTGTGCAGAGATTTGGTAGAAGGAGAGTTTACCTCCTCTCTCTCTCTCTCTCTCTCTCTCTCTCTCTCTCTCTCTCTCTCTCAGCTTTGGCCACGACTCTCTCTCTCTCCCCCATGCACATACAGTAGGGAAGCTGCATGCAATAAAGAATCTTGATTAACTAATCTATATTTATAGTTCATATTATCAAAAAATACACTAATTAACTCATCTTTATTAACTATTCAAAATTAATATATTAAACCGATACATCACTAATTAAACTGGTTATACTAACTTTTTATTCACAGTCACTAATTTAACTAACTTGCAAGATTAATGCATTTCATTAAATTGTTTCTAATCTATAATCTATTGGCAAGTAATTTAATCTAAGATTAGTCTTACGTTAGCATGCTTTCTTTCTTTTGATGAGTCCTGTAAATAAGAAAGATGTATTGCATACCTGTATGTGGATTTGCTTTGGCTCTTTTATTCTTTGAATGGATTCGCTTCAACTCTTTTGCTCTTCAAATAGATATCTTTGGCTCTAGAGTTAAACTAGAAGTAAACTCCTCCATAAAAATAAAAACCTCTTTCAATCTAGAGCCATTCACACATAACATGAAGATTTAGATAGTCGACTATTACCTCAGCCAAACCCTTGGGCATCCACTTAACCAAATCCTTGGATACCATAATGGCTAGACATGGGAATTGGACAAAGATATAAACAACTATTAAATTTGTCCAAATCCCTTACGTATCCATGGAGCCTAGACTATAACCTTTCTCACTCACTTAGCCCGATCCTTATGTACCCACTTAACCAAACCCTTGGACAAAAGTTCTAGCTTGACATGGGAGTTGGACAAAGATATGGAAATTCATTTAATTGGTCTAAATCCCACCAACATACATTTGACCAACTATCCAAATCTACATCGAATAGAAATACATAATGACCATCACATGCGACCTTGCTCTTTTGGGGAATTGCCTAATGGCAACCTCAATTGGGGACTTTTCTAATGCTCATCTCACTAGATTTGGCCAACTCTTCAATATAGATCTGGACAATTGTCCAAATCTAACTATAATTTGTAGCTCAATTCTATTGGGGACTTCCAGAATGCTCCTCCCACTAGAATTCACCCCTATTGGAGACTTGCCCAAGGCTATCCCTTATTGGGGATTTGTCTAATGCTCGTATCACTAGGTTTAGCCAACCATTCAATATAGATTTGGACAATTGTTCAAATCTAACTCTAATCCATAGCTCGATTCTATTGGGGACTTCCATAATGCTCCTCCCACTAGAACCTCACCCCTATTGGAGACTTGCCTAAGGCTAAACCCTTATTATTGGGGATTTGTTTAATGTTTATATCATTGTGTTTGGATAACCATTCAATAAAGATTTGGACAATTATCTAAATCTAACTACAATTAATATCTTATTGCTATTGTTGGGGACTTCCATAATTCTCCTCTCAGTAGACCTCAACCCTATTGGAGACCTTAACTAAGGCTTACCCTTAATACAAATTTGTCTAATGCGCTTCTCATTGAATTAAGCCACAACAATTCCTTGATATATATTTGGACAAATCTATAGATATATACATACACCACTCTTATTGGGGATTTGCCTAATTCTCCTCTTACTATAACCATTCAGTAAATATTTGAACAGTTGTCTAAATCTATATAACATTTATAGCTCACTCATATTAGCTAATACTCTTCTAAAGAGATTTGACTAACCATTCAATACATAGATTTGGAAAATTATATTAATCTCTCTACAGTTCATAGCTCACTCCTAATGGGGATTGGCCTAATGCTAAACTTGGCCATCGACATGACTAAAGCTCCTCTCACTAGATTTGGTCGACCGCTAAATGTAGGTTTGGACAATTTTCCAAATCTATATTTAATTCATAGTTCACTCCTATTAGGGACTTGCCTACCTAATGCTCTTCTCACCACATTTTCCAAATCTATATTTAATTCATAGTTCACTCCTATTAGGGACTTGCCTACCTAATGCTCTTCTCACCACATTTTACTAACCAATTAAATAAGGATTTGGTGAACCATTAAATATAAATTTTGATAATTATCTTAATCTACCTACAATCCAAACTTCAACCCTTTTGGGGACCTCTATAGTTCTCTCACTAGACCTCAACTCTGTTGGGCACCTTGCCTGAGGCCAACCTCTAATTCTCTTATTTTTGGATTTAGCCAACCATTCATTGATATAGATTTAGAAAATTTTATATAAATACATACACCACTCCTATTGGGGATTTGCCGAATGCTCCTCTTACTAGAACCATTTAGTATAGATTTGGACACTTGTCCAAATCTACATACAATGTATAGCTCACTCATATTAGTAACTAATTCTCTTCTCACAAGATTTGGCTAACCATTCAATATACAGATTTGGATAATTGTCCAAATATATCTATAGTTCAGAGCTCATTCCTAAGGGGGATTAGCCTAATGCTAACCCTAACCATGGACATGACTAATGCTCCTCCATTAGGGGGCATTTGAACATAAAAAGGGCCATGTAAGGATCCCTAATTTTAAGAAATTAAGACTAATTTTATTGAGGCTTAAGGAGACAAACCTCATAATGATGCCTACTTTTGGCCCTAAAAGTAGGGGATCTCTCTAGTTTTCCCTCTCCCGGGATTTTCTAGGATTCTCTTTGTTGAAAATACAAGTGAATAGGGTGTGTGCGGGAATAAGCCCTTGGTTAGAGGCTATAAAAGAGGATGTGTAAATGTGAAAGAACCTGTGAAAAGGTGAGAAGAATCTATTGGGAGAGAATAAAGGGTAGCATGAGAAGATTTAGGAAGTGTGGAGATATTCTGGGAAAAGTGAAGAGGTGGAGAGAATCAGGGAAAAGAGGTGGAGTGAATCATGGAGAAATCAGTGGGATTTGATGCTTGATGTAAACTCTATAAATTGAGGCATTGCCCTAATGAGAATTTGCTGGTTTTTTATTATCCATACCTACATTAATCTATTTATTAATTACCCACTAATTACATCTTAATTATTTACTAATCACTTTGTTAATGATGTTGATTCTAGTGTTTGATCAACCATAGCTCATCACAATGCTCTAATTTCAACATGGTATCAGAGCCATGCCTAGAATCCATCATTTTGTGAGCCCATTATCTTGCTAATCATTTTACTAATTAGGATTAGTAGAAAATTATAATTTTTCCTCTTTTTTCAACTCACCTCTGTACCCCTAGCTGGTGGAGGAGTTCTAGCTCCTTGCATACTTTAAATTAGGCCAAACCCTTCTAGCCCTAGCTAGCTATCTTACTGGTCTTCAAGCTCATCAAATCAGCGTAGCAAACCGTCGAAGCGTTTAGGAGAAATCGTGATTTTTGCTGGCGCCAATTTTCTGAGGAGTTTTTGCCATTGCTGCTTCATCAAATCAAATCTCTCTAATTCCTCTTAGCCCCGGGGGTTTTCAAGCATGCTCTACAAGCTGGTGAAGACAGAATTCAATTTCATCAAGTCTATAGTGAGATCCAAGCTCTTCATCAAATCTGCAGGAGGTGACTTTGGTAAAACAAAGATTAAGCTTTCATCAATATTTGGTCAAATCTTGTGTTTATTGGCTTAATCCTCTACTAGACTCATTGCTATTGATGCCTTTGAAAGCATTTGAGCTCATTTGAAGTCTAAGGCACCAGATCTGGACTCCCCACATACTCTGTTTTTTGCACACAAAATAGTGAATTAATTTGCTAATTAGTGATTAATCAGTGCTAATCACTATATTTTGGTGCAATTGAGGGTTCAAATTAACCATTAGGTATTTGATACAGATCCCTATAACTTTAGATTGCAATTCGAAGGTGGTTTGATACTCCAACCATTCCGTACAAATTGGTTACCCTTGATTTAATGTAATTTCGGTGATTTTATGCTGATAAATTTGTTGTAATCATCTCTTAAACGCCAGATTGAGTTGTAAAAGGGTAGACACTGCCCTTGAATCTTGAAATTGGATCAAGAGGTAAGACCCCCCTCACCATGTATTTGCTCATTGAGGAAAAATCTGTGGGGGTTAGTTGAAGGAAGAGATGAATGCCCAGCGAGAGGGGAAAATGAGTGGAAGAGCAAGAATGAAAAAGCATTGGGACTTATTGCACTCAGTTTAAATGATGAAATCATTCATCACATCACAGGGATACAATGGGCAAAAGATGCATGGGATGAACTCAATAAATTATTTGGCACACAAGCAAAAAATTCAAAGATAAATCTGTTAATGCAATTCTACAAATTGGACATGAAGGAAAGTGAACCTTTAATCACACACTTGAACAGATATAAAAGCATTAAGCAACAACTGGCAACTATTGGCAAAAAGGTAGAAGATGATGAGGCACTAGCTATACTTCTGAAGAGTGTGGACAAAGGAGAATATGAAAACATTATAGCAACACTAAAGAATGTACCTGAATTGAAGCTACACGAGATAGAAGCAGCTCTACTAGAGCAAGAGAGCAGAGGCAAAGAGAAGAAATGGCTTGACTCAACAGCAGGAGAAGAAAAGGCATTCTTCACCTGAGGAGGATTCTCTCGAGGACGAGGATGAGGAAGAGGCAGAGTAGGAGGAAGGACCTTCACTTGCCACAAATGTGGAAAGCCAGGACACATGGCAAGAGACTGCTACAACAAACCCAGTGGAGAAGGAACGACATCGGCGGCAAACTTCATGGAGGCTCCAAAGGAAGTGGAGTCGGATCATCTTTTCTGAGAGAGAGAGAGAGAGAGACCCCACAACCCAATGTAACCTACCCCAACAAAGTAAAACCACCTCTGAGCCATCGATGATGTAGGCCACGTGGTAGATGTATGTGTGAGCACTTTAGTCAAGGTCGCGGGCACTTATAGTAGCCTTGGACACATAGAGAGAGAGAGTGTCAAGGACTATGGAGTTTAGGGACTTGAGGCACTGGTCGCGGGCTACAAGTAAGAGGGAAACTTGGTATAGGGTCCAGGTGTGCTAGAGAGTATTCACTTGAGGGGAGGTGTTGAAAATACAAGTGAATAGGGTGTGTGCGGGAACAAGCCCTTGGTTAGAGGCTATAAAAGAGGATGTGTAAATGTGAAAGAACCTGTGAAAAGGTGAGAAGAATCTACTGGGAGAGAATAAAGGGTAGCATGAGAAGATTTAGGAAGTGTGGAGATATTCTGGGAAAAGTGAAGAGGTGGAGAGAATCAGGGAAAAGAGGTGGAGTGAATCATGGAGAAATCAGTGGGATTTGATGCTTGATGTAAACTCTATAAATTGAGGCATTGCCCTAATAAGAATTTGCTGGTTTTTTATTATCCATACCTACATTAATCTATTTGTTAATTACCCACTAATTATGTCTTAATTATTTACTAATCACTTTGTTAATGATGTTGATTCTAATGTTTGATCCACCATAGCTCATCACAATGCTCTAATTTCAACACTCTTTGTAGCCCCTACTAAAACTCTCGAAACATCATCAATCTCATCCATGTAGGGGCCCCAAAAATATTTTTTATTACAATTCAAAATAATTGTCTCAAAATAACTTTCAATCACATTTAATGCACTTTCATTACATTTTTGAAGTTCCGTCTAAATTTCATATCAACAGTCATTGAAAGACAATCTCGTTTAATACACTTTCATTGCGTTTTTAAAGTTTCCACAAATTCTAAATCAAGTCATTAAAAGACAAGGAAAACATACGTTTTTTAATTTGAAATTTTAATTTAAATTTAAATTTTTGGATAGGCTAGTAATTTAAAATTTATATTTTATAGCAAACCCACCTAAAAACCGTTTTCTTCATTGATTACTATCACATCTCCTCTTTGTCCGACTCAACAACTAAAAGATTCTCTCTCTCTCTCTCTCTCTCTCTCTCTCTCTCTCTCTCTCTCTCTCTCTCTCTCTCTCTCTCCCAAGCCCTTCTCTCATTGATTTCTTCATTGATTACTATCACATCTCCTCTTTGTCCGCCGACTCAACAACTAAAAGATTCTTTCTCTCTCTCTCTCTCTCTCTCTCTCTCTCTCTCTCTCTCTCTCTCTCTCTCCCCCAAGCCCTTCTCTCATTGCAGTAGGTCTCTCTTTCAAGCTTCTCTTTGGGATCAAAGCTATATACCATTTTCCATTGTGTCTACTATGGCATTCACAGAAATAACAAACACCTCAAATTCATCACGAGTGAGAAAGGTAGACTTGCATATTCGCATCTTGAATGAATATGCACCTATCAGAAAAGAACGTCTAAACGCACAGGAGAAGCAAGAAAGAAGACAGTAGGGTCATTGTAATGTGGATCTTTGGGTTGATGGGTATTTATATCCTAATGATCCTTCTTCAAATTTCTCTCCACCTTTCACAGACCTATCCTCATTCATTCATTTTGTTGGAGAGGGTGAGAATGGGCTCCTTGGATATTGCAAACGCTTTAGTATATGTGATGCATGGAAGGTTCAATTTCTAAACTCACAAATTCATATCTTGCAAGCCACTTTGAGTAGTGTGCAACAAGCTCTCGAAATCGCACAAAATAATATTTTACAGCTATAGAGAGAGGGCAAAGAGAAAGAGGACCACATCCTCAAGTTACATGATACAATCTCGCATATGAAGAGCACACCATGGGAGCCAGAGAGCGAAAGAGGACAATGAACAACATTAAGATACTTTCAATTGGTGCTGGTGCTCTCAAGCGAAGAATTCATGCAGCAAGGTTTGTTTGATTTTTGGTTATAAGTTATTCTTATTAGAGTGTATCTATTGTTTGATTTTTTTCATTAACTATTAATTCATTATATAATATTGTTGCTATAAGTAATCTTTGTTAGTTCATTACAAGACCTTTCTTAAAGATGCCTGTGGTGATAATGGTCCTCAAGATATTGGAGATATGTTACATAGCTGCGTGAGAAAACATGACATTCTGTCCATAGTTTGAGATCCACCCTACAAGAAGGTACAACAGATACTTGAAAATGAGATAATGAAAGATATAACTAACATTTTAGGCATTGAGGAAGTTCAGAATGCATGCGATGAAGTGGGCACAAAAGGATACCAGGCTCTCCATCACTTACTGCAAGATACACTTTGCAAACAAGGCATCACACGAAATATTTTTCCTGCCCCAAGAAGATTAAGATTAGCAAAGAGGACATGCAATGAAGATGTGCAACGTAAGATTGGAGAGTACCACTGTGCCAATGATGTGCTAACCATTAGAGATTGGGAAAAAAAGTGACGCAACAATGGTAATATTGTGGTTCCTTACAACGAGTTCAATAATATATTTGTTGATCTATGTCTTCAGAAAGTTATAATCTTATTCTATTTATTACCTAATATTATCCATGGAAAGGGCACGTATGAGTAATCTAGCAAGGGCAGCATGAAATAATGCCAAACAGAGAAGATCACTAAAGTTGAAAGTTAGCACAGGACCAGCACGTCATGCAGCATGGAGATCTTCACGAAGACGCATAGGAAGAATTTGGAAGTACAAACAGCACTTTGAAATTGAAAGTATTTGGGATAAATTCGTAAACATTTTTGACTTAGGAAGTAAACATTTAGAAGAAAGTTATAAAGCTTTTTGACTTGAAAATAAAAAATAATTACACCATTCCATTATATTGATGATTTACAATGAAAATATTTACAACGAAAAGAGCTAATTGCTCTTAAGTCTCTTCTCTTCTTGCTCCCCCTCTTCAGTAGGCATTTTCCCTCTATAACGCAAAAACCTCTTACCACTATAGCCCTTGAGTGACTTTACATCCTCCAGTCCTACACCTAGGACATAGCTTGAATAACATAGAAAATAACCTGCTCCGAGAAGGCCAAAAACCAGGGCTGTATCCAAAGATATGGATGGCAGCACACTTCTCTATAAGCATGACTTTATGTATATTATAAGGTATAAATGCATACCCTGTATACCTATATAGGGCTTTCAGTGTAAGGAGTGGAATCTCTGCATCCCTAGAGTACTTGCTATGATATATAATAAATATATTTTTGTCGATAGAGGAGACGTAGTATGCAAGAGTGGCATCTTGCCCAACTCTTGCATGACCAGCACCACCTCGTCCAAGAAATCCATCGGAATCGTCAAGCCCTATCTGCATTGACAAAGAACCAGGAGGGAACAAACTAAAGTAAGAAATAATTCAAACAGACTGAAGCAATAAGAATTAAACCAGACAAACTAAAGAAATAATTAATTCAAGTAACAGAAGCAATAATTTACCTTCTAGTTCTCATCCTCCTCCAAGGACTGGTCTTTATATACTGTTTTGGATGGAATCCAAAACCATCGACATAAAAAAACCATGTGCTATGAATCTGTGCCACTAAACCATTTTGGAATAGGAACCCTAGTACCTACACTGAGCTGACCATTATTGTGCACATACAAGACAGCTTTAGAGTAAATTTGTTGAGTTATAACTTTAATATAAAAATCTAAATTCATAGCTATTACAAGACAAAAATTCATTGCTCAGTACAATTTTTTGAGGGTAAGGACTTTACAAAATTAACATACTTAAAGTAGCTTCAAAATTCACAAAATTCAAAATCCCCATTCATTGAGCGATATAACATCAACATCCCAATCGGGATCTACTAAGGTCTTTGGCTCTAGTCATTTTCAAATCTTCCTATTGTTCACCTTTAATTGTGCTCTGCTAATATCCTCACCTCCCACGATATTGAGGTGCTCTCTAATATTTAGGAGGCTCTAATGTCTACTTGCACCTACAACTTCCACTGCACCACTGGGCAACTGAACGCATATGTCGAAAGGCAAAACAACTTGTTCATTTGCCTGCATTGGGACCCAACAACTATTCTTTTTCATCCACCGCTCATAATAGAAGCGTATGTGTAGTGTAGCACGAGCTTTGAGATACCGAAATGAGACACTGGATTCTACTTTATTGCACTTGAATGTGTCATCCTTATGTATCCCTTCTACAGTCCTCCACTGGTCTCCAAGCAAGGCTACCATATGTCATCGCCTAATACCTTCTTGCACACAAACATGGTAGGTGTTTGTGAGAAACAAAATTGATTGATCATCTTGGCAAAAAGATGTATTGGGCATACCCAACTAAGACTCACAGATCGAGAGGGATTTGCAAACTTCAAAGACACTTGTATATCACAAAGCATCTTTGATTTCATGACCATTACAGCCCAAGCATCTGGAATTGGCCATTCTATAGAAGATAGGGGTGGAGATGTGATTATCTGTAGCTTACCAAACCCATCGTCCTGCTTTGGCACCAAATAGGAGTGCTGGTAAACGAAGACCTTTTCCTTAGGAAGTTCTGCACTTGTTTTACAAGAAAACATTGCTTGACCAATGTCTGCATGCAATGCTTGAAATGTTTCGGTAAGGCTTTCCAATGGTTGTTCCTCTACCATGTTTTGAAGGAAAAATATCTGCAAACAAGAAATAAGTTGACTTAGATTGAAACATCTCTGTCAAAAAATCTCACATGCCCCTTTCTACCTGCGATACTTACAATTGTATGAAAATCGAGTTTGTTGGCGAAGATGGATATCTCGTGCTATGTAAACATGTGTTGTACCGTGGCCACTAGTTTTCCATTGCTTGCCTTCTTGAAGCCTTGTAAACGTCCTTTCCAATGGTGCTCCAGTACATTTCATTGCCGTCAAACTCAGTGAGGCTCGATTGTAGTAGGCTGTAGATAAACCCAAGCACTCTTACGAAATGCCTCTCCCACCCAAGCACCATCATCGTCCTTCTTGTTGTGCAAGGATATCTCCTCAATCTCATCTTTTGGTGTTCTTGGTGCGGCCATATCTTCTTGGAAGCTAGAGTAGAAAGGTTAGGTTTAGAGTAAAAAGGAAAGAGATGTGCAGACTAGGGTTTTACGGGAGCCTTGAAGATGAAAGAGATGGAGCTCTGAGAAGGGAGGGAGATTAAGATGGAGGAGAAAGTTTAGTATTTTGGGCTTTGATGGTTTCATTAGGGTTGGGGAAATCAGATAGAGATGAAAGAGATGGAGCTCTGAGAAGGGAGGGAGATTAAGGTGGAGGAGAAAGTTTAGTATTTTGGGCTTTGATGGTTTCATTAGGGTTGGGGAAATGAGATAGAGATGGAAGAGAAAGGAAGGAAGAGTTTAATTTGGACGTTCAAGAGGGAAAGCGGACTTGAAAATGAAATTTTAGATTACAATGAAATTTGAGATGGGTTTTTGGGGAGAAATGTGAGTTTTGGGGGGATCTCAAAAATTTCAAAATTTTAAGGATTTTTTGAGCCACGAAAATGGTGGGACCATACCTACCCTAAACCCCCTACTTTTTTAAAGGGACAAGTGTAGTTATTAGTACTGAAAACCTAGTCTCCCTCCCTATAGCCTAGTCTCCCTCCCTATATTCAAAGGAGACCAAATGTGCATAATCCTCTATTTCGATTGGTTCGTTGCTAATTACTTTCATTAGTAAAAGGCCCAAAATATGTCCAAATGCTCCCTAATGCTCACTAGGTTGGTATATTTAAGTCATAGTTCACTCATATTAGGGACTTTCCTACCTAATTCTCCTCTCACCACATTTGGCTAACCAATTAAATATATATTTGGCCAATAATTAAATATAGATTTGGCCAACCATGAAATATAGATTTTGATAATTGTCTTAATCTACCTACAATCCATAATTCAACACTTTTGGGGACTTCTATAATTCTCGTCTTAGTAGACCTCAACCCTATTGGAGACCTTGCCTAAGGACAATCCTTGATACAAATTTGTCTAATGTTCTTATCATTGGACTTAGTCAATCATTCATTGATATAGATTCAGACCAACCTATACACATACATACACCACTCCTATTCCGGACCTAATGCTCCTCTTACTAGAACCATTAAGTATATATTTGAACAGTTGTCTAAATCTATATACAATGCATAGCTCACTCATATTAGTAACTAATGTTCTTCTCACAAGGTTTGAATAACCATTTAATATACAGATTTGGACAATTGTTCAAATCTATTTATAGTTAATACCTCACTCCTAATGGGGATTTGGCCAACTACTCAATGTAGATTTGGACAATTTCCCAAATCTATATTTAATTCATAGTTCACTCATATTAGGGACTTTCCTACCTAATTCTTCTCTCACCACATTTGGCTAACCCATTGAATGTAAATTTGGTCAACCAATCAAATGTAGATTTGGTCAACCACCATGAAATATAGATTTCAATAATTGTCTTAATCTACCTACAATCCATATCTCAACCCTATTGGGTGTTGAGATATCAAGCTCATCTAGTGAGGTGGTGGACACTAATGACCCGCCTGGGGGATAGGCCCCACACTTACACCACTGGCATGGTTGGTGAGATCATGGGTGATATGCGGCTAGTGGGATGATAGGCTGTGTGACAGCCATTCTAGAAGTTGGCATAGTTATAGCGCCAGCTCATTTAGTTGCATTCACACTATAGAGTACCCTAGTATGTATTTGGTTGAGTATCTTTTCATGCGGGTGTACTCTTATCTTTGTATATGGTGTGTTGAGTGTTGTGTGAAGAAGAAGAATAAGATTTTTTAGCCTCTCGCCTTGTGTGCTCTCTTTTAGGGTATTGTGAGTGTGTGTGTGTGTGCTTACAAGAGCTCAAGCTCTCTTCTCCCTTGCATCTTTTCATGGTATCAGAGCCTCGTTCATGCTAAGGGTTGAGTTGCAAGCAAGAGAACCACAGGAAGCAGTACGAGGGTAAGAGCTTCAACTACTTTTTCCTATTTGTGTTGGCGACTACACCCTTGTCGGGAGCTCTATGGGAGGCACCGGAAAATGATCTCTAATTGAGGAGCTTTCTTTGCAGGAGTAAAGCTATAGGGCAACTGGGGGTAATCCCACATCAGTTTGGCTTCTTTCTCCCAGGTGGCGTCTTCAAAAGGATAGAACTTCCATTTGACTAATAATTCTCTTAGAATTCTGTTCTTGAGAACCTTCTCTTGAACATCAAGGATTTCTTTAGGTTGGAGTTCCATCAGCCCTTGGGTTGAAGAAGTTAAGAGTTCATCATTAAGCACATGATTCGGGCTCGGTACATACTTCTTAAGTAGATTGACATGAAATACATTATGTACTTTGAGATGAGGAGGCAGAAGAAGTTCATAGGCTAAGTCACCTACTTTCTTTGTAATCAGATATGGCCATAGTATCTGGGGGATAACTTCTTATACTTTCCAAGAGATAGAGAACTTCTTTTGGGGCGTACTCAAATGAATATCATATCTGCTTCTTCCAACTTTCTGCCTGACCGCTTCTTATCTGCATACTACTTCTATCTATCCTGGGCAGCTTTTATATCCTTGCGGATTGACTGCATCTGCTGCCCCATGTCGTCAAGCATGTGTCTGGACATCTTGACCCCCTAATCAATGGGTTGGACCAAGTTAATGGTGTTAGGCAGTCTTGTCCAGATAGAACTTTGAAAGGACTCATCCCGATGCTTCGTTGATAAGAGGCATTGTAGGCAAACTTGACTAGGTGCAGATAGCTTAGCCACTTCTTGGGTTCCCTACCATAGCTGACTGAAGTATATCTTCAATTACTTGGTTCACCCTTTCAGTTTGACCATCAGTCTCGGGGTGGTAAGATGTGCTGAGATCCAAGAAAGTTCCTACTGCTTAGAAAAATGCAGTCCAAAATCTTGACGTGAACTTGGGATCTTGATCACTTACTATTCTCCTGGTAGGCCATGCAATCTGAAGATTTCCTTGAGGAACACTCTGGCCACATCCACTGCAGTGTAGGTTTCTTTTACTGGAATCAGATGATGGGCAACTTTGGTTAGTCTATCAACTACCACGAAGATGGAGTTGTAACCTGATTGCTTTGAAGGTAGTCCCAGTAAATAAAATCCATATTGATACATTCCCACTTCATCTGGGGTATGTCTAATGGATGTAACTTCCCAGGCATTTTCACTCTCTCTGCTTTGACTTTCTGACAAATCAGGCATTGACGTACATGATTAAGTACATCCTTTTTTAGTCCAGGCCAAAAGAAGCTTTTCTTTATAGACATGTAGGTCTTGATGATTGCTGGATGTCCTACAATAAGGCTATCATGGGCTTCATTCATAATTTGACCCTTAGGTCCCTCATCATTGGGAATGCATAGCCTGCTATTATAATACATAACTCTATCATCCAGGCTATACCCTTGAAATTGGTTCAACTCCTGAGGAGTTTTGCTTTCCTGCATAAGTAGGGTAGCAATAGGGCCAAAGAATCTATCCTTCATGATCTTCTCTCTTGCTTCATTAATCAATGGATTTGACACCACTGTGATTACAAGCAAAGAGGCTTTTCTGCTGAAGGCATCTGCTACAACATTTTCTTTACCTGGGTAGTACTTGATTTCAAAATCAAATTCCTGCAGGGTCTGCATCCACCTTCTTTGGCGCATGTTGAGATCCTTCTGAGTGAAGATCCACTTTAAGCTCTGATGATCACGGTCATCAAAGTGAATCTTTGACCCAGTAGGTAATGTCTCCACAACTTCAGGGCATATACTACTGAAAGTATCTGTAGGTTGTGGTGGACAGCATAATTTCTCTCATGCGTTCTGATTTTTCGGGATTTATAGGCCACTGCATGACCTTCCTGCATGAGTGCACCTCCCAAGGCAAAACCACTGGCATCAGTTATTACTACCTCAAAGGGTAGAGAGAAATTTGGCAACTTTAGAATGGGATTGGTTACCAAGGCAGTCTTCAGCTTATCAAAAGCGCTCTAACACCTCGGAGACCATTGAAACGAGGTATTCTTCTTGAGAAGATTTCCATTCAATCCCTTGTTTCACAAAAACAATACCACTCTGGACTCTCCGTTGGGACCACGTGGTCAGCAACAATGAGATCTAGTAACAGATTACAATAATCACTTCGTCAACATACATATATATATCTTCCTCGACATACATATAGGTGTCCTAAGCACCGCGAGCCCGTGCAGCGCCTGGTCAGAATCCTCCAGGATCCTCCTTAGGTGTCCTGGTACTTCACTCAGGGACCACTTCGTCGGCCCTCGCCCATCGTACCGAAAGCACACCATTTTTCACCATACCCAGGCTGGTCAAGACCTGGGCAGGTTTTTGCCGCGTGAGCTATCCCTCGAACACTCCCCACCAGCTATTGCAACCGAACTTCCCTTAGATAAACATATATGCCAAATGCTCCCTCCAGCATTCTGGCATAAGACAACTGGCATAAGACAGTCCTTTAAGAAAACAGGGTTTCTATGCAAGTTTTGAGTTTTGATTTTGTTTGAAAACCATGAATAATCTTAAATCCGTATCTCAATACTTCTAGATCCAGGTCTGAATTCCAAACAAAATTCCTCGAATTCTGTTAACTTGATCCCCTCAGATCAAAATCAAAAGTCTTAACTTAGTTTCAGATTCGGTGGGGGATTTGAGTACATTTTTCCTGAACTGGGTACATCATCATTGATTGAAATTGATGAAGGAATTAGGTCTTGGTCAATAGTATGAATTAGAGTTTGGGTCTGGAAAGGTTCTTCCTAAACTATCTTTCTCGTACTATTTCACTTTCTCTTTTTCTAAATTTTGTTTGACGAATATTTGCTTACAGATTTCTAAAAACATGAATTTCTTGGTCAATAGTATGAATCAGAGTTTGGGTCTGGAAAGGTTCTTCCTAAACTATCTTTCTCGTACTATTTCACTTTCTCTTTTTCTAAATTTTGTTTGACGAATATTTGCTTACAAATTTCTAAAAACATGAATTTCTTACAAGGAACAAAATAATCATTTATCTCGATCTCCGACTTCGATAGTTTAATTGAATTTTCTCATTACCATCTTAGTGAATACGAAACGGTAGCATTTCTTCTCACAGATTATCTACTTATTCATTTTTGCAGAAATTAAACAGAGGATTAAGAGAACCCTTATTTAAATATAATCATTCTATATGCATCTATTTATGCATAAAATCTAATTCTAATGAAAGTCGCACTTTTATCATCATAAAAATCATTTATGATAAAAATCACTCTTTTAATATGAAAGAATTTCTTTTATGCATCCATTTATGCATAAAAATCATTTATGATGCAAATCACACTTTTAATATAAAAATATATTTTTTTTGCATATGTTTATACATACAAATCATTTATGATAAAAATCACTCTTTTAATATAAAAGAATTTCTTTTATGCATCCATTTATGCATAAAAATCATTTATGATGAAAATCACACTTTAATAAAAAAATATCTTTTATGCATATGTTTATGCATAAAAATCATTTATGATAAAAATCACACTTTTAATATTAAAAAAATATCTTTTATGCATACTTTTATGCATAGAAATCAATAATGATAAAAGTAACACTTTTATAATAAAAAATATATTCTTTTATGCATAGAATTCAATAATGATAAAAGTAACACTTTTATAATTAAAAAAATATTATTTTATGCATAGAAATCAATAATGATAAAAGTAACACTTTTATAATAAAAAAATATTCTTTTATGCATACTTTTATGCATAGAATTCAATAATGATAAAAGTAACGCTTTTATAATTAAAAAAATATTCTTTTATGTATAATTTTATGCATAGAATTCAATAATGATAAAAGTAACACTTTTATAACAAAACAATATTCTTTTATGCATACTTTTATGCATAAAAATCAATATGATGAAAGTAACTCTTTTATAATTAAAAAAATATATACTTTTATGCATTTTTTAATGCATAAAAATCCATAATGAAGAAAGTAACACTTTCATAATAATAATATTAATAAAATTTATCAATATGTATCTTTCTATACATAGAATTTAATTCTATTGAAAATCATTCTTTTATAAAAATTAATCAATATGCATCTTTCTATGCATGAATGAAAAATGACACTTTTAGAATACTCTAACAATGGGGATTACTCTTTTTGATTAAAAAAAGATGAAATTTATTTCACAAATTTTCAAAAAATTTCGCTATAACCTCCTTTGTATGGCTGACCATTTTTTATTTTTTAACTCTCTAAAATTAATTAGAAGTTCACCAAGAGTATTTAAATCATTCTAATGTAAACATTTTCTACTTATTTAAGAGAAACATTATGAAAAACTTGATTTTACCAATAATCAATCATCTAGGATAAAGAATGGTTGGATTTACTAAAGAAGAGAGGGGAATGCCTTTTTTTAATGAGGCATAACATCATTTCATTTTAGAGAAGACAAAAATCATAAAAAACCATAAAAGAAATAGAAAAGAGAAGAATCTCCAACTTACATGGATAATTTGAGAGCTTTTCTTTGGCTTGATGGTTTCAGGGTTCTACTCTTGTTTGAAACAAGAGTGGCCATCAATCTTTTAGAAGAGGAAAGGTAAAAAACTAATGAATTATGAGTAAAATTCACAGTTTTTGGCACTTGGGAGAAGCAGGGTAACAGTGTAAATTACTATTGACACACTCAGAAAACCCTAAAAGAGAGCACACAAGGTGAGAGGCTGAAAAATCTTCTTCTTCTTCTTCACACACAACACTCAACACACCATATACAAAGATAAGAGTACACCCATATGAAAAGATACTCAACCAAATACATACTAGGGTTCTCTATAGTGTGAACCCAACTAAATGAGTTGGCGCTATAACTATGCCAGTCTCTAGAATGGCTGTCACATAGCCTGTCATCCCACTGGCCACATATCACCCATGATCTCACCAACCATACACTCCCCCTTGAGCTCAACTCCATCTCATGTACACCAAGCGAAGCCCTGAATCTATGGAGCTTCTCTGTACCCAATGCTTTGGTGAAGATGTCAGCGACTTGATCCTTTGTGCTAACATAAACAAGGTCAACGTCTCCTGCCAAAACCTTCTCTCTGACAAAATGGTAGTGGACCTCTATATGCGTTATGCGAGCATGAAAAACTGGGTTCTTGACCAATTGTATACTGCTAATATTGTCACAGAAAATGACAACTTGTCTATCACTTGTCTATCCACCACCACTGATAGACCCAAATCTGCAACAAGTATCTTTCTCAACCAAGCTACCTCACATGCTACCATAACAGCACCTCTATACTCGGCCTCTGTAGTACTGGATAGAGCAACCGTAGGCTACTTCTTGCTGCTCCAAGTCATAGCAGCACTCCCCAAAGAAAACATGAAGCCACTAGTAGATCTTCTATCTGAGATACTACCAGCCCAATCAGCATTTGTGTACACATGTACACATATCTCTGTCCCAGTTTCATAAAATATTCCACAATGCAAAGTAGACCTCACATACCTCAATATACGTCTCAATGCATCCAAATGTGGCTTCCAAGGAACCTGCATAAACTGACTCACCAACCCAATAGCATAGCTCAAATCTGGCTTGGTGATCGTCATGTAGATCAAGCTTCCTACTATGCGCCTATACATAGTAGGATCCCCCAAAATCTCTCCTGAATTTGCACTCAACTTGCCATTTTGATCCAATGGCACTGAGATAGGCTTACATACTTTGACAACATGTCCAAGCCATACTGTCTCTGTAGTAATCCAAAACCATGTGGTGACCTAATCACCTCAATGCCCAAGAAATATCTGAGCTCCCCCAGATCCTTCATCTCAAACTTCTATCTAAGCAAGATCTTTACATCAAAGATCTCTGCATCATGGTCCCCCCGCCGTAATGATTAGGTCATCTAAATAGATGACAACAAGCATAACCCCTCTATCATTGTGTCTCACATACAGCGAGAAATCTGCATTGGCTACATGAAAGCCAATAGTGACAAGATATTGAGAAATCTTGTCAAACCATGCTCTTGGTGCTTGTTTTAAGCCATACAAGGCTTTCTTCACCTGCAACATGCTCGGGGTGACTCACATCGTCTCATAACCAGGTAGTTGCAACATATACACCTCTTCCTGCAAATCCCCATGCAAGAATGCATTCTTTACATCCATCTGATGTAAAGACCATTGCTTTGATGCAGCCACTGCTATCACAACTCTCACTATTGCCATCTTGGCAACTGGGCTAAAAGTTTCCTCACAATCAATGCCATATGTCTGTGCATATCCTTTGGCTACTACCAATCTAGCCTTGTACCTGCTTATACTTCCATCACTGTTATGTTTTACTTTGTACACCCACTTGGATCAAATGGCTTTCTTGCCTTTAGGCAATTGCACTAAATCCCAAATACCTACGTGTTGTTGTGAATTCTGGGACTGTTATTGTTGCTACTGCTGCTGGCCATAATTCTGATTACTTGTTTGGCCACCTCCTTGGCCGCGTCCACGGCCTCCTCTACCTCATCCTCTTCTTGAACTTGTGTAGAAGGCCTGTTGCTCTGAACTATTTTTATTTTGTGAAGACTATTGGTCTTCACCCAAGCTCTTCTCTTCTCTATAATCAACATAGACATCAAATCTGTGAAATTGGGAAGGTTTTCCCGAGTCTGAATAGACGTCTTGAACGCCTTGTATTGTGGCCCGAGACCACGTAGACAGACTTCCACCTTATCATCATCATCTACTAAAACGCCAATAGATGCAAGGGATTCCACAATACCCTTGATCTTCAATGCATAGTCATTCACAAACATACTCTTTTTCTCCACAGTATGAAGTTCATTCTTCAACTGTATCTTTTGTGCCTTGGTATTCGTTTCATAGAGTTTTACCAAGGTGTCCCACGCCTCCTTGGGGGACTTGGCATCCTGTATGTGCCCAATCATGGTGTCCTGTATACTGATAGAGAGTCAATACATAACTTTTCTGCCTCCTTGGTTCTAATCCTTGAAGTCTTTCATATCTGCAGAGCAGTCGGTATCTCCGATGCCTCTTCATGTGCTCACCTTCTATGTAGTCCCAATAACCCTTTCCCATCAGGAAATTCGTCAACTTGAACCTCCAAGCATGGAAGTTGTTCTTATCAAGCTTCTTAGCAACAATCTGGTTTATGCCATCATTTGACATCTTGCCAGACACATAAATTTACCAAAGACAACACTCTGGTTTGTCTTGCACAAACTGCTGTACTGCAGCGGTACTCTACTACACTCAACCCCAGTGACCTCAATGTGCATACATACACCCAATGGAAATTGTTGACCTCAATGTGCATACATACACCCAATGGCAACTGTTGAGCTCCTTGTAGCACACAGAATGTCTGCACAACCAATCTGTCTTCCTGCAGTTCTTAAAACAGAGTTCTTCATAGAAACAAGGACTTACCTGCGGTGCTCGAAATCGCCTGCTTTTTGAAAAACAGAGGTCCTAACGCGCCCAAAACACGTTTTCGGCCCGAAAAATGAAGTGCGATAGGATAATATAGTTTGCAAGATGAGGACATCTCGCATTTTTCAAGTGGAAGAGAATGTAAGATTCCTTCCAAGTCCCTCAAGATGTCCAATTTCTTCCACTGTAATCAATCCCCTTTTCAGAATATTAAAAGATCTTGTTTCTACCTATTTTGGTCTAGAGAGAGAAAATGTTCTAGAGAGAGATAACTCAAATTTTAGATATCTTTGGATGGAAAATTATTCTTTCTTATTAAAATATATTTTCCCGAAAAAGAAGTTTAAAAAGAGTTTCCTAAGGTGCATTAGAAATAAATTATAATCTGCTCAAAAGACCTTAGCCTAAGGGTCCATATTTTCTGAAAATTTTGGATTAAGGTTTTGAGGGGCCAATAAGATTAATCCAAATGTAGGGAGGAGATAAATTGAAGAAATAAAGGAAAACCCCCCAAAAATGAGTAAATACTCACATAAGATGAAGAGTGGACTAAGGACCAAAGGAAATATTAAAAAAATAAATTTTTGACACCTCAGAGTGGGGATTCCCCCTCATGAAGGAGGCGCCTTTTTTCTCATCATTGCTTTCCATTTTAAATCAATAAAATGAGATATTTCATCTCTCCTCTCTCCTATTTCAAGTCTAGTTTCAAAAAGTAAGCTGAATTGACCCAAAAATGGTCAAAAATTGACCAAACTGATCTGGAAAATTCTAGAATCAGTTTGCTTGGTTTGAGGCTCACTTTTTCCTATAAATAGAATCCTCCCCCTTTGTAAAAGCTCAATAGTGTTTACGCACTGTTACTCTACTCCTTCCCATAGCCAATTACATTGAATTCACTTGATAATTCAATTGTTTTTGACTAAATCCTCTCCAAAAGAATTGGTGGCCACTCTTGATCCAAACAAGAGTAGAACCCTCAATCCATCAAGCCAAAAGAAATCTCACAAAACTCCATGTAAGCTAAAAATTCTACTTTTTAAATTCTAATCTATGGTTTTCTGATTTCTTTACTTTTTTTGTTGATTAAAGTGAATCTTGATGTTATGCCTTGATAAAAGGCTACTCCCTTCTCTTTCTTAAGAATTTAGCCCTTCTTTATCCTAAAATGAGTAACAAATAAATTGATTTAAACTTTTCTTATTGTTTACTCTTTAGAAAGTGAAAATTGAATAGATTACACACACACACACACACACACACACACCCCACACAGACAGACCTTATTTATGTTGATCATTTTCATTGAATGCAAAAAACTCAGAGCTTACTGTGGAAGGGAGGCGCACTGCAGCAGATGACACGTGTAGACGACACCGAGGAGGGGAGGCACACTGCAGACGACGACACCGAGGAGGGGACACGCGTGCTACAACACAGCAAGGCGGGTAACCTGCATCACAACTAGCAAGCACACCTCAGGTCGCCACGTGACAGAGAACCAGAAAGAACATGAGATGGGAGAGTGGCTAACTCACTAGCTGCACACAGCAAAACACACACGCAGACTCGAGTCTCTCGCATGGATTTTTGAATATCTGCCCGTCGCATTGAACATATGGCCGCCCATGCAACCTCTGTGTGAGAGGTGGAGGTGTGCCAGAGGTGTCGTGGAGTATCTGCAAGCGTCGTGGAGGAGCCATTGTGGAGAACCTGCAACCTGCAGAGGTGACAGGCGGCTGCATGCAATGCGATGTAAAATAGGGCGGCTGCATGCCATGCGATGTAAAATAGGGCGGTTGCATGCAATGCGATGTAAAATAGGGTAGCTGCATGCCACATCTTGCACCTAAAAAAAGCCACCACGTGGCAGGCGGTGCAAGCCCTGTAAAAGATAGTATAGAAGTGAGGATATAGAACACTAAAGGGCCAAGCCCACATACGCAGTATAGAGTAAGGATACCCTTATTACAAAACGTTTTTACAATGCATCGCTAAGGTTAAAGATATGAAAGAGATGGGGATTAATAGACATATCTTTTTTGTATAGCTGGACAAACTCCTGCACGGTGTCTTGGAGCAGCGTGTTGTAATTTCCATGCACACATAGAAGTAACTTTGTAATACTGTTCTTCAATTTTATTGATCTTTCTATTGAGCTTGGCAGCTTCAACTTCTTTGTCCTTTTCTACTTCCTCATGTTCCTCCCTCAGCTCCCTTCTGGCCTACCGAAACAATGCTAAACTCAGGCCAACGATAGAGATAGGTTTTGTGTTATTAATGTATACCCATTGATTACTTTGTAACTAGATATGCCATAGTAGCTTAGCTTTGAGCATATTTCATTTAATTGATGATGAGCACCCAATATTACCTGCTTCCAAGATAAATCACTTTTAAGAAAAGGTTCTAATTTTTTTTCAATTAATTCAATAGATTTTGAATTAAAAAGGTAAGAGAAGAAGAGGTGGGGGATGTCTTCGATTCTTGTTTTGCATCTAGGGAAAAACCCAGTTCTAATCCCTAGTTGAAATGTTTTTTAATAAAAAATTTAAAAACATTTCAAAAATCGATACTTTTTCTTTTGGGGTAGCTTCCTCTTTTCACAACACCGCCTGATACATCAACCACCCTACCTAATCATGATTATAACCTACTTCTAGGATAATAACTCCATCTTTCTCCATCAGCATACCCTACATAATAATGACATATCTTTCTCCATGCATAGGTGGACATGTAAGTAGTCTGCATTAGATACCTCCATCAAGGTTTTTTTATCCCCGTTGGATTTTGTGGTGATATCATATTGACAATGATTCCACGTTGGATTACATAGGTCACCTTTGCATTGTTATATGGACAACCCATTCATTGGTCATGTGGAGCTCCATCTTGGAACTCATTGGAAATTGCCTTATCAGTGGGCCACATGGAGCATCATCCATGTTTCCTCTCTTCAATTGTACGATGGGTTTTTTAAAATATTTTAAGGTATGTGCAAGCATAGTTATCCATGAGCCCTACATGAACGTCCTTCAACGATGCACGTAGAGATCACCTTTACGTTGTTGTATGGACAACCCATTCATTAGTCATGTGGAGCTCCATCTTGGAGCTCATTGGAAATTGCCTTATCATTGGCCATGTGGAGCATCATCCATGTTTCCTCTCTTTAGCTACACAATGGGTCTTTTACAAACATTTTAAGGTATGTGCAAGCATAATTATCCATGGCTCCCCTAGTAGTTTGTTCAACTCTTCCAATCAAGTCTCTTACGCATCCAAGGAGGTGAAGCTCCAAGCGAGGAGTTGTGCTTTTATTGCAGCTAGACTTGGTGGGATAAAAGAGGGAGTGATAAGTAAAGAGGGTGATAAATCATGAGATGTAGAAAAAAAAAGTGCAACTTCCTCTATTTAGGCATAGGATCATGGAGGTATGCTTGTTCATGAGCACTATTAGTTTTCTCACTAGAGAGGGTGCATTATTGGACCATTTCTAATGGGCTTTAGGGGCATTTTTCATCATAATGTCACTTAAAATATTGACTTTTTTACCATGCCTTCAAGGTTGGTGAGGGAGAGCTAGTAGATGTTAAACTAGGCAACATTGAGTTGGAAGAAGGAAAAGAAGTTGAGTTGGAAGAAGGAAAAGAAGTTGAGAAAGTCCAAAATAGACAAGAGTCCAAACTTCATGACAAAGAAAATTATGGCCTATTACATAGAGTATGAAATAAAGAAGCGAATCACTATGGCTCATACACAAGAGTAGAATGCATAAGCTAATCTCTCTATAATTCCCAAGATTTCTCTCCTAGTGATAGTTCTATCCATTTAAAAAAAGGACTCCTTTTTTCAAAGGTGTGAAGCACATTCTTCCCAAAGAGTCTCTAACTCTTCTAATTCTTTCTTAACTTTTGGGCAAAAGACAACCTTCATACCACTGCACAAGATAAAGTATTTGCTCTTCACCCGCGAGGAGGATTCTCTCGAGGACGAGGACGAGGAAGAGGCAGAGTAGGAGGAAGCACCTTCACTTGCCACAACTGTGGAAAGCTAGGACACATGGCAAGAGATTGCTACAGCAAACCCAGTGGAGCAAACCCAGTGGAGAAGGAACGACATGGGCAAACTTAATGGAGGCTCCAAAGGAAGTGGAGTCGGATCATCTTTTCTGAGAGAGAGAGAGAGAGACAGAGAGAGAGAGAGAGAGAGACCCCACAACCCAATGTAACCTGCCCCAACAAAGTAAAACCACCTCTGAGCCATCGATGATGTAGGCCACGTGGTAGATGTATGTGTGAGCACTTTAGTCAAGGTCGCGGCGGGCGGGCACTTATAGTAAGCCTTGGACACATAGAGAGAGAGAGTGTCAAGGACTATGAGTTTAGGGACTTGAGGCACTGGTCAAGGGCTATCAAGTAAGAGAGAAACTTGGTACAGAGTCCAGGTGTGCTAAGTTAACTTAAGGAGGGGAGGTGTGCTAGACACTGGTCGCAGACTATCAAGTAAGAGGGAAACTTGGTATAGGGTCTAGGTGTGCTAGGAGTATTCACTTGAACGGAGGTGTTGAAATATACAAGTGAATAGGGTGTGTGCGGGAACAAGCCCTTGGTTAGAGGCTATAAAAGAGGATGTGTAAATGTGAGAGAACCTGTGAAAAGGTGAGAAGTATCTACTGGGAGAGAATAAAGGGTAGCATGAGAAGATTTAGGAAGTGTGGAGATATTCTGGGAGATATTCTGGGAAAAGTGAAGAGGTGGAGAGAATCAAGCAAAAGAGGTGGAGTGAATCAAGGAGAAATCAGTGGGATTAGATGCTTGGATGTAAACACTATAAATTGAGGCATTGGCCTAATGAGAATTTGTTGGTTTTTGATTATCCATGCCTACATTAATCTATTTGTTAATTACTCACTAATCATATTTTAATTATTTACTAATCACTTTGTTAATGATATTGATTCTAGTATTTGATCCACCATAGCTCATCACATTGCTGTAATTTCAATAAGATATTCACTTATATACATGGCCATAAGTGTTCACACTCTCTTAAACTATGACCGGTCGGACACTTTAGGCTCATGAGAGGCCTAATGCTATTACAATGACTACTCTCATAATATATCCATGAAGTACATCACTTAGGACTTCATCCTAACTTGCTACCACAAAACTATAAAGAAAGTTTGAGGATTTCTTGGATAAACAGGGTGGTATCACATAACCATCCCAAGATATGCCAAAATTCTACTGCACAACTCTTCTAAAGACAAATATACCCTTCAATTGGATGCCGATGCACTAGTGTGTGTTCGACAAACTCAAAACTGCTTTAATGAACAACCTCATGTTAAAATTGCAAAAAATTGATAAGCCTTTTAAAGTGATTATTGATGTGTGGATTTGCAATTGTCAGAATCCTCCTACAAGAAGAAAGACCAGTAGCCTATGAATCAAGAAAGCTTAGGCCCCATGAGCGGTCCATGATTTAGAACTTTTAGGAGTCACTTGTGCATTGAAAGTGTGGAGGCATTATCTTCTCAAATAGAGATTTATTTTGGTATTAAACCACAAGATGTTTGGTTGTTGTTAGGTTGATCAAAGTTGAGGTGCAATCAAAGTAAGACACAAGTAACATGTCTTGCACTTCAAATAATATCAAATCAAGGTAGCCCAATATTAAAATGATCATGTAATTTCTTTTCTTAAAAACTCTCTTTATGGATGAGTCACCAGGACAGTTTGGTGAATACGTCAATGAGTGTCAACCAATTCTAATATTTTGGCATTTTTCAAAGATGAAGTCATAATTGGGATGGTTCGTTGATGTTGTTATCCTCATTAGCTAACTAAAGTATAGCCTACTAAAAATGACATAAATTTTTTACCATGGTAATTTTTACTTTAATTCTAAATATTTTGTTTATGTTAGAACATGAGAAATGATCAAGTTGAAAGATTGATAATGATCAAGTTGATAAAAAACCATAATACAACTTCATGTATAAAAGTGTCTCAAAAACAAAAGAAAACTTTATCTATGGAAGTGTCTTAACAAGAAGTCAAAACTAACATTGCATATTTCCAAATCAAATGCTTTAGTGAAGATAAAACCAAAAGACAATGTCCTTTTCTATGAACCGTCTCAAAAACTTGATTAGCCTTATCCAAAGTCCACCGAGACAAGAACTTTTAGGAACTATTAGTAAAGTATCTCTACATTAGAATTTAAAAAAAAAACAACAAGACCAACACTCAAAAGGACACTTAAAAGGAGGCGATTCTACTAATTGAATATGACATTCACCAAGACTAACACTCGAAAGGACACTCAAAAGCAAGGGATTCTACTAATTGAAGATGACATTTATCTCCCAAAAGTAATAACACCCCTAGGTAACGACATTAGTGGTAACATCAAGAAGTTCACAATAAACCTGTTTCATCGATCCATGTACAAGAGATATATACTTTAGATGCCTTGCTAGAATATGGCATTGTTTGATGTAATAATTTATTGTGTGAATGAATAAACACCCTCAACTATTTGGATATAATGGTCGAGGGTACAACCAACTACATCATCCTCTCTCATTAAAAAAATGATATAAATTGTGTGTGCAAGCCTTAAAGCTGCTATAATAACCTTAGTTTTATTGGACATCAGTAAGGGCCACAAGCTAGTCAAGTAAAACATTAGGATCAAAGGTTAACTTGATCTAATCCATTGATATGGATTTGAGGATAAGTTGGACACCATATTTCGGTCTCATAGTGATGGCAATTTGGGGGGCATGCCGATAGTTGGGAGAAAGATCGAAACGAAAACGTTGGAGGATAAGAGATAGGATAACCTTGGCCTCCATGATGGCAAAGTTTTGGCCAATACAGATACGGGGTCCAATGCCAAAGGGCATGAAGGCGTGTGGGTGCTTACATGCTTGCGAAACCCCATTTGCAAACCTCTCTGGGTGAAACTCATCTGCATCCTCGCCCCATACCTCTTTATCTCTATGTATGAAAAGGCATGCAATGGTCATCCCCATTCCATGTGGCAACCATTGGCCACCATCCAACTTCACCTTTTCAACATTGTTCAATGTCTCACGTCCACCATATGTTGGCACAGGAGGGTACAACCTTAGTGATTCATTCAATATCATCCCCATCTGCACATATAATAACAAACATCATCAATGAAAAGTAATATTTGAAGTTTAGCAAGAGAGGTAATGAGGACATACAAATGTAGGTTAGTCATCGTAATTAGTTCAAGGCTACTTTCAGTTATGAATATAATAAGGAATCTTTGGCATTAAAGCTTGATCTTTTGACTTGATTTGGGTGTAAATCAAAGACTAACTTGTATTAAAGAATGTGCATCATGATGAAACCTATATTATAGACTATTTTAGTGTAAGTTATAGACTATCTTATATTAGGGAATGTGCACTATAATGATCACCTCGAGAGCTTGAGAAAATCAATAGGTTTTACCCATGTAGGTTAATAATACTAAAAGCAAACATAATGCAATCACTTAAGACAAATTATTTATTAAGAGGGATTTATGAAGGCTTGGACCCCTCACTAAAAAAACAAAACCAACAATTAATAAGAAAGCTCATCAAGGTCTTACAATTTTGAGCTTGTTTAGTTGGGATGCCTTAGGTTCACCCTTGTATCCACACACTTCCAAGACTTCTTCTCTCGCTTTATCTTGCCACTCTTGGTTAAGGGATAATAAAACCATGGTCCATGCAAGTAAGTTTGCAGTAGTCTCGTGGCCAGCAAAGAAGAAGGTTTTGCATTCATCTATCACTTGTTGTGTGGTGAGACGAGCTTGCTTCCTACCAAGCTTGGCCTCTTGCTCCTCTGCAACCAAAATCAATCCCAACAAATCAGTCCCATAAGTAGCGTGGGATCCTGATTTTGTATTGGCTATAGCCTTTCTCCTCAATTGTATAATCTCAAAAAGTTCTTTGTTATTTCTCTTCTCCATCTCCTTTATCTCACGATTTGTGCCAGTGGGAAGGTACCTATCATCATCCCCGTTAAATAAAAACAAAACATTAATATAATATTATATTGATAAAGTAATAAATTAGCTAAAAAAACATTTATATCTAATTGTTGAATGATGAGTACGAACAAGTTTGTCATTTAGTAGTTAACAATCTAAATCTATGTATAAGCATCAAGTCCACTGACTAGACACAATAAACTCTATAAGCACTACTAATGAATGGAACATTTAGTAGCTAAGAGCAACATATATATCCAAGAAGTGGTTTAAATGTGACAAAATTAGTGCAAAATTTTGGTACAAACTCGATAAGGTTAATGGAGTGCTAGTATCTAAAAAACTTACTGATAGAATGGGATGAGACTATTTCGGATAAAGAGGTTGTTTAGGAGATCAAGGAGACGCTCTTGCCTCTCAAACACCTCTTTGCCTTTGAGGTAGCTTGACCCAAATGAGCTGCGTGCCAAAATGTCAGCTGTCACATGCTTGATGTCACGTGCCACTTCCAACTCTGCCATGCGTCCTTGCTGGTTATTGACTAGTCTTTCCCACCCTTCCACCATCTCTAATGAGCTCGTCACCATGTCACCCACCACCTCCTACCACACAATAAAAATATAAAAGCTTTCAATAATTTAGTGTTATTTGTAATAGAAATTCGTACTCAATAATTAAAAATTATAATAAATTTAGTAATCAATAATAAATAATAATAATAGTACTAAAAACAACTTGATAATAATTTCAATTGACTTAGGTCTCATGAGATAATTTGCCTTAAGTCTCATGAGATAATTTTTATTGACTTACATAATGAGAACCTAGATTTATTTTTCATTGTATGCATGTTCTTTTTCTCGAGTTACTTTGGGGTGTGTGTGTGTGTGTGTGTGTGTGTGTGAGAGAGAGAGAGAGAGAGAGAGAGAGAGAGAGAGAAGAGAGACAGAGCTCATGTAAGCACACACAAGATCTCTCAATTGGGACTTGAACCTAGGATCTCTCAACAAGATCTCTCAATTGGGACTTGAACCTAGGATCTCTCAATTGAGAGCGTGATGCATTAACCGCTATGCTAGAGAGGGCTTAAATCTTATCTATATGTGGCTAATAAGTTTCTAATTTGAAGACATACTAGTACTTAGACTATCCTATCTTAATTGAAATACATCCTTGACTATGCTATCCTAATTTCAAGGTATCTTAGTATATTACCCTAGTTTGAAAACATATGTTTTAGCGACATTGATTCTATATACACCCAAAAGTAATTTTAATCTCTCTTTAAGACGAGCCTCAAATGATGTTATGTTGAAAGGCTTAAGTTCAACTTACTACAATGCAGAATTCAAAAGTGTAATGCACGAACCTTGAGCTTCTCGGAGAAGAATGCAGGGCGAAGGATGTTGCGTTGTTGGTGCCAGTCTTCACCATTCGCCAACAAGAGCCCTTTGCCCAACAACACTCCTTTGCGTTGTTCGAAGGGCTTTTGCATTTGCTTTACATCCAAAGACAAAACACTCCTTGCATCATCTGCACTGCTAATAAGGAGGTTGGGCCGATTACCCGACCAATAAACTACACGGGAGCCTGTAGATACAAGCCCAACAAAACAAAAAGCACTTACATCACGAGAAAAAAGTAATTAAGAGCTCCAATTATTTAGAACAAGATCGTTAATTGAAAATCAGTATTTAAGAAGCTATAAGGACATTGCTCACTAATTACTATCAGAACCCAAAAAAAAAAAAACCTTACTATTCAGGAGGGGACCAGTATGAGTAAATTACGAGTTTTCTTTTTATTTGATGCAACAAGGTGCAGTACATTGAATTAAAATACAAGGTTAATGCATTAAATTCAGGCTAATGCTGATCATTATGCCAATAAGGTGACTTAACTTTGCGATTAAAGATTTTGAATTAAGAATTAAGTTACCAAGATCAGCGGCCATACCTGCGTGCTTAGAGAGGAGATTGTTGTAGAAGGGGAGGATATGGGGTAGAAGGAGATGGTGGTGAGTGGGGGAAGGGATGTCGGAGAGTTGAGCCTGGGCTTCCAAACGCTTAGCCTCAGGGAGATCTCCGGCGATGAGGCGATAAGGCAACACGGTGAAGCCTTGCTGCAGCAAAGCCCTCCGAAGAGAAATCGGTCTCAAGTAGTAGACGTGGAGAAGGTAAAGAAGCAGGGAGCAGATTGCGATGGCAAGCAGAGAAGAGAGGAGGCGGAGAGGAGAGCAATAGCCAGAAACGAACGGTAAGAGCTGCTGCTCCGAAAATGGCTGCATCTTTCTAAAAGGGGGGCTGCAAGTCTAGTAGCTTAATACAAGCTGTTGACAGTGCAAGTCTAGTAGCTTAATACAAGTCTAGTGCGCACACAACGCACTTAAAAAGGCGCTGCCCGCCGAAGTATGAAGAGACCCACGAAGTATGAAGAGACCCACGAAGCTTCGTCGGCTGCCCGCCGAGGTTTCCATTCCAACACAAACTCTTGCTGGGACTCCACAACACAACAAACTCTTGCTTGGGCTTCTAAAATCAAATTCTATCTAATCCTCCTCCCTTTCCAGAACCTCCAAATTCGTGTCATGTGAAAGCTTTGTGAAAATCTTTCTTAAGATAAT